>NW_005054368.1:1433244-1446664 GCF_000277835.1 Geospiza fortis | reverse complement strand
ATGGGAACTGGGCAATGGGAACTGGGCAATGGGAATTGTGGGGTGGGAATCAGGCCCGTGTAGTTCCCTATCCATGTTCTGGCCCTGGCCCTTCTCCTGTGCTGGTGTGACACGGGGCAGGAGTGGATGGGGACTGGGATGGGATGGGATGGGATGGGATGGGATGGGATGGGATGGCACTGAGAAGGTGGCACAGGCCACCTCACAAGTCACATCCCTTCACAGGGACACAGGACTTCTCCCAACCATCTCAGGTGGACATAAGGAGTACCAGCACTTGGGGTGCTGGGGTCTGCAGGGGGACATGGCCAGAGCTGTCCCACTCCTCCCACCCTGCCCTGATCAGCTTCCAAACCCCCTTGGAAGCCACTCATAAAACGGGGGCTTAACTACCTGATTAAATCTCCCCAGCCAAAGTGGGGCAGGCACTAATTTGAGGTTGGTTCCCAAACTGGGGATTGTGTTGTTACTTTATTTAAAATGCCCTGATGAATAGAGGCAGGCAAGGAGGAGGGTGATTATATCTGCCTGCTCGGGATTGAGGAGAAAAGAGCGGAGTCCCAGACCCAGAAACATCAAAGCCAGAACAAAACCCCTCTTTCTTTGTGAGCTGAAAACCTTCTGCTCCTGAAAGGGGCTTTAAGTGGTGGCTCTTGGTAGTTCTTTTAGGCCAACAGCTTTTCTGCTTGTAAAAAGGCAGCTTTGAGGACAGGGACAAGCCCTGGCTGAAGGGTGGGCTGGAGGGAGAGGAGGGATGTCCATGAGCTTCGGGAGCAGGAAGCACAGCCAGGTTTTGTTGGAATTAACCAGCATGAAATTGAGCCCAAGCACATCCCTGGGAGGACACGAGCAGCTCATTCCCGGGGCACACCGGGGGAGGGCAGCGGGATAAAGAGAGAGCTGCACGCTCGGCTGGCCCGGGGTGCAGATGGAGCCGAGCCCCGGCGGCCCCGCTCCTGCTCCCGGCCCTGCACAGCCCGGCTGGAGCAGAGAGGCCATAAAGGGAGCTGAGAGAGCCATCACTCCCACTGCCCTCAATGACAGGCCCTTGAGTGAGGCACCATATGCCGGCTCATGCCTCCCCAGGCCGAGTTTTGTCAGTGGGCGCTGGCTGCACAAATTGGCACAATTCAGCTCTCCAGCTCCTCAGCTGGTCCCCACACCCCACTTGACATGGCAGCGACCTCTCCTTTGTGGGCCTGGGGAGAGGGAGGGGGGACCCCGGCGTGGGCACGGCTGAATTGGAGCTGTTCCCCTCGCATTCAGGCAGGGGAGGGGGACAGGGAGCAAAGGTGCCCAATTAAATGTACATTTAGAGCCAGTGCTGAGGAAACTCTTGTTTGCATGTGGGGGAGGCAAAGCACCAGCACCAGCTCCGTCCTCTGTGCCAGGCACGCCAAAAAACGCCACCTTTGCCATGGAAAACACCATTACTGCTGTGATTCCTTTCTTTCATCATCCCAGTCCGAGGGGTTGGTGGGAAGGAGCTCTTTTGCTCTTGTGTCTGGGCTTCTTTGAGAAAGTACTCTGCAGGATGCAGATCCTTTCATTAAAAACCCGGTGTTTGTGATAAAAAAACTTTCAGCAGAAAAAAAATTGACTTCTCTTCCTGGTCCAACTTTGTCCAACACAATGCTGAACCAAATTCCCTCCTGGTCCAGCTGCCACTTGAACCTACGAGTCTGTAGCTGCTGTAGCATGAACTAGCGTTGAAAGAGGGTGGGTTGGTTGGTTGGTTGATTGGTTGGTTTGGTTGGCTGGTTGGTTGGTTGGTTGATTGGTTGGTTTGGTTGGCTGGTTGGTTGGTTGGTTGATTGGTTGGTTTGGTTGGCTGGTTGGTTGGTTGGTTGATTGGTTGGTTTGGTTGGCTGGTTGGTTGGTTGGTTGATTGGTTGGTTTGGTTGGCTGGTTGGTTGGTTGGTTGATTGGTTGGTTGGTTGGTTGGTTGGAGAGTGAAGCATTTAGATCCATTGACACCACTCCCTTCCCTGCTTCCCTCCCTGCTGGGCCCAGGCAGAGCTCCGGGCACGCCGATCTGCTGACAGCCAGGTGATGCTGCAGTGCTGGCAGGGAAGGATTTTCCATTCCAGCTGCTCCTGCCATCTGGGGAAATCAAACTGGGGGGGGGGGGATTGGATCAGCTGGTCGCATTAAAGAACGTGCAACTTGTTTCAGCTGAGTTGTCTAATAAATTCAGCGCAAGGTAGATCAGCCACTGTTTTTCTTTTGGAAAGGAAACAGTTTTTAATCTGTTATACAATGGGAATGCCCCACAGGGGCTGATAAGTCTTGTCATTTAATTATCCTTTAGGCTCCTGTGTGTTGGTTAAAAACTCTCCTCATTTGTTCTTTGCCATGCTGTCCATACCCATCCGGTGTGGCAGGGGATAACTCTGAGGAAATACAAGTGTGGAGGGGAGGAGGGGGCTTGGCAGGGCTGGCTGGGTGCAGAGGGCTGCTCCTGCCTTGGCTTCTCCCTCTGGGCATGGCAGAGCAGCAGCATCCCCCTCCTGCAGCTGGAAGGGGCTGGGTCAGCATCACCAGACCTCCAGAGAGAGCATTTTGGACACTGGCTCTGGATTTACGGCCTCCTCTTGGAATCATGTGCAGAGCAGGCACCCCAGGCAGGGGCACTGGGTGGGACGGGCAGAGCTGGAGCAGGGAAGAACCAGCACAGCTGGGACTCCCCCACACTGCTGCCTGCACAGGGATGGCTGCAGCAGCTCCCTGGCAGCAGCTCCAAGGGGGAGCAGGCAGGGCCAGAGAGGAGGGGGCTGCAGTGTGGGTTCAGCACCCAGCAAAGTGCTGGGGTGGGAGAGCACGATGGGGAACCCCCTGTGCCTGCTCCAGGGGGATGAGCAGGGTTTAATGCCCTCAAGCTGTGTCCCAGGGGCTGTGTCCCATGGAGCTGTGTCCCAGGGGCTGTGTCCCAGAGCTGTGTCCCAGGGCTGTGTCCCAGGGCTGTGTCCCAGGGCTGTGTCCCAGGGCTGTGTCTCATGGAGATGTGTCCCTGGAGCTGTGTCCCAGGGCTGTGTCCCAGGGGCTGTGTCCCATGGAGCTGCGGCCCAGGTGTCCCAGGGGCTGTGTCCCATGGAGCTGTGTCCCAGGGCTGTGGCCCAGGGCTGTGTCCATGGATCTGTGTCCCAGGGCTGTGTCCCTTGAGCAGTGTCCCAGAGCTGTGCCCCAGGGCTGTGTCCCAGGGGCTGTGTCCCCTCTGGCACAGGGAGGGAGCAGGAGTGAGGCTGCAGCTCCAGCTCAGACCCATCCAGGAGGGAAAGGCCTTGGCCCCGCTGCCTTTGCAGCACTCGGTGCTTGGCTCAGACAAAGGCTGTTGCTACATCCGTGGCATCTGTTAACAGACTAGTGCTGTCATTAGCTGCAAGCAGGCATCTGCTGCTCCAGCCAGCCTGGAACAGATGCCAGTTTGGAGCAGTGGGGGCAGGGAAACCCCGGAGCTCCAATATTTCACTTTTCTACCGAGGGCCCTTCCCAGTTGGCAGCGGTTGCACCTCCACAGCCACAGTGCCCAGACAGCTCTGCCCTGCTGCAGCCCCTCCCCACATCCCTGCCCCGAGCCCTCCTGCTGGAACCCATTCCCCCTGACATGGATCCTTCAGATGCAGGTCCCTGAGAGCCTTGGGCATGTGGTGCTCAGTGCTGGCACAAGCTGAAAGCCACGGAGCTGGCATCACTCTGTGCCAGGCTGGGAGAAGGAGCAGATCTGGAGAGAGAGGGCTGCTCCAGGGACCTGTGTCCAGCCCCTCTGCCCCTCAGCTTTTAGGTGACACTTAAATCTGAATGATAATAATAATGGTAATGATAATAATATTGATAATGATGATGTAAAAGGAATGGTACCAGGGCTTTTTCACATTCAAGTTTTCCGAGTGTGTTCTGGGACAGATGAGGAGAAAAGGGGAAAAGTGCCTGTCCTGTGGGGCTTTCCCCCTAATGCCATACAAATGGGAAGATGAGGACCCTGTGCTGATGGGTAATGAGACAATATCAATGTGATGTGTTGTTAGCACCGTACCAAATAGGCTTTTAATTTTCTGGGGAGGTGTGGTGCCTCTCTGCAGTGCCAGCATCAATCATCGTCAGCAGGGCCAGCTCCCCACTCTCCCGGGGCCTTTCATTGTAAAGGATTCCCTGTCCCTCTGGCTGGGGGCTGTTCTCCCTCCCTGGCCATGCCTCTCCCAGACTAATTGCTGATTTGTTCTTCTTATGATGATAGAACTCGTGTCACCACAAAACAGAACATTAGGATAAAGCCTTTAGAGTGGCTGTGCAGCTGGAAAACTCATTTACAGTCCCTTCTGGTAAAAAACAAAATAAAAATAGCAGTGTAGGTGGCAAGGACATTGCTGGTGCCATTCAGGGTTGGGACTGAATGTGGGTTTGGTCAGAAGCTGCTCAATACCCGCTCAGAGTGGCCACTGCCTCCCAAATCTCTGCTCCTGTTCTCCCAAATCTCCCTAGCTGACTTTTCCCTTGGTTTGCTCTGGTTCCTTGGAGCAGAGGCTGTGCTCACACAGATGGGAAAATCCTTTCCTGCCTTGCAGTTCCCGATCCTTGGCCCAGCTCTCCTTCCCCACTGCAGGTCACAGGTACAGGACATTTGTTCACAATGTCACAGGTACAGGACATTTGCTCTCCTCCCAGAGTGTCAGGGACATTCAGGTGACTCAATGTCATGGTATTCCAAGGGAATGGCCCTGTCCTGCAGGGGACCATTGGAAATCAGGTCCTGATGCCTCTGGAGCCCAAATCCCAAAGCACTTCAGTGCATTAGAGCCAGTCCCATGGGAAAGGAGGGGATCTGGGCACACTCAGGGAGTTTGGGAAGTGCAGGGATGCCCACGGGGGAGGGATGGGCACACTGGTGTTCAAACATCACACCTGGGAGCTCCCAGGTGACACTGATGTCACCTCAGTGCTGCTGCCCCAAAACAGGGAACGCTGGGGGTGATTTCTGGGCATGAGGCTGCTCAGGAGGGTTCAATCCCTTTTCCCTGCCGACTGGTGCTGAGGTGCAGGGGAGCACCCACCTTCCACACCCCCATGCCCATCACCCTCCCTGCTCAGGGCTGGCACTGGGGACAGGGCAATGCAGGGGGAGAAGGCAGAATAAGGGAAAAGTGTTTGTGTGAGAAGGGACTTGAGGGGAAAAGTCTCGTTCAAAAAGAAGGTGGCCGAGCAGTGGCTGCGGCCCCTTCCCCAGATGCAATCCCAGTGCTGTAATTTCTGGGGGAATTGGTTCATCTTGGGTGCAGATATATTTGTGTCAAGGTGCAGCTGCACAGATAGCCTGACTCTATGCATAGTAAGAGGCTTTCAGAGAGAGAGGTTATGCCCAGAGCAAGGCCTTATCAGAGCAAGCTGCCTGCCATTTATCTGCTTCCCTATCAAATATGAAAACAGGCCTCAATCTGCTGCTTCTATTTTCCTTGTGAAGGCTATGGGTGGAATAATAATTTAGGCCAGTTTTTTTGTTTCCAGCACCAACCTTCTGCCAAACTCCTCTGTTCCCAACTTCCCCAGGCTGGCACATTCATGGGAAAGCAGCCAAGCCCAAACCTTCAGGGAACGGGGTCTCTGCTCACTTGGGGGTTGCTCTGTGGTTATGTGCAGGGCTGGTGCAGTAGCTCAGCACTTTAATGTCACAGTAATTATTTATTATTTGTATTGCAGTAGCCCCTAGAGGCCTCACCAGGGCTGGGGGGTCCTGTGGGGTGGCACAGGGTGGGTGCAGCCTCACCCCATGGCCTCACCCTGACCCTGCACAGCTTCCCCATGAGCTGCCTTGGTTCAGGAGGGTTTGTCCTGCTCCATTCCAGGGGCAGATGTGGGGTCACCTTGAGGGTGGCACCCCCTGAGCCGGGGCTGTGGCCGCTCTGCCCCTGGGGTGGCAGTGGCAGGGGAAGGGCTGAGGACAAAGCCCAGCCCTGCTCCTGCTCCTCCATCCCTCCCTCCTGCCCGTCCTGCAGGGCCTCCCCCTGCCCTAATGAGGCCTGAAAAGCCTCTGCTTACATTTTTAATTCCATATCTGTGTCTAACTGCTGATGCTAAACTCCGATCCCACAGCTTCTGAGGGCAATGCGATCCACATGTTAATATTTTAAGCCAGCCACTAATATTTTTATGTGGGAAATCGAGATTTTCTACGGTTGCTGGATGAGCAGGCCATTTCTCCACGCTGGAGTAGGAAAACTGTAGCTGGGGAAAACATTATTATCCATATTTGTATTTCTTGTGGCTGGGAGGGATGGCCATGGCCTGGGCTGTCACTTGTGCTGCTGCCCCAGTGCCACTGGGATGGCATCAAAGTGGGGCTTTATTTATTTATGCTGTAAGAAAGTGGCCATTTCTCCTCAGAGCCATCTTTGGATGCTTTGTATTTTTAAATACCCAAGAGCAGAAAGCTATTTATAAAATTCAGGTTCTTTTTGACAGGCACAAACAGAGAGGATGCTTTGGTCCAGGCTGCTACAAACCTGGGGAAAAATCAAAGTGGAAACAAGGGGAACTCCAAAGATATTTAGCCAGAATACACAGAGATTTTTTTTCTCAATCACAATTTTTCAGCTTTTAAAGAAACAAAAGCTGTGGCTGTTCAGTCAACTGGAACTTACAGTGTTGGAGGAGCCAGGAGATAGAGGTGGCTTCCCTGGACATGAGGTGCCATGGCACAACATTTTAGGATAAGAACTTATGGAAATTCTCTTTGGCCTCATTCTGCTGCCAAACACTGGAAGAGTTGCTGGGTTTTGGGCACGTTGGGGATGAAGGAGGGCAGAAATCCAAGCAGGGTCTGTGCAGCAGCAGCTCAGTGTGGGGCTGGTGTGGGGGCCTCAGGAGCGCTGGGATGCTGCCCCTGCTATGGATTACTGTGAGAGAACCTGCCAGGCCCACATCATTGCTCCAGACAAGTCCATGATGCAAATTGGCAGCCAAAGCACTGAGCAGTCAATACAGATTAGAATTAAGCCTCTCCTCGTGTCCAGAGCAGGGCCCTGCATTGATCCGGCCCCGGCGCCAGGAACCTCCTAGGGAGGGAGCAGGGCCCAGCTGGGACAGGCCAGGGCTGCCCTCCCTGCTGCTGCCCAGCCCAGCACCCCAGGAGCCTCTGTTGGTGCCACTTTTTAGAAAAATGCACCTTAAAAACCCCGGGCAGGGCAGCACAGGGGGCTCAGCACTGTGCTTTAGCTCAGGCTGAAGATTAAACTCACATCCAAACCTGGCCTGCCCTGGGGCCTCTCCCAGCTATGCCAGAGCTGGCAGAAACACCCACCAGGATTTTCCTTTCCTCTCTCAGTGTTTTCCACTCACACCCTGCTCTGCCTTTTCCCCCGGTGATCACAGCCATGGGATTTTTGCCTTTTTCACAGAAGGGGGGACAGGGTTTGCTCCTGCAGAACCCCAGGCAGACGTGCTTGAAGGGTGTCCATTGTTGGAAGGGTTTGCAGGATGGGAATTCACCTTCCTGAGGGACCAGCCCCTCTGTGAGCAATGCCCCTTCCAGGGTGTTCCACTCCCAGCCAGGCCATGGTGCAACTTAGGCTCACCAAAAACTGCTGGAATGCTCAACAATAATGAGCACAGTGAGAAAAATCAAAGTTTGCGCCTCAAAATTTGTCTCAGAGAGGGAAAGGTGCTTTTTGTGGGGTCCCTCAGTTCCTGTGGCTCTGATTTCAGCTGCAGTTCAGCATTTTCCTCTTCCCAGCACTGCCCAGCCTGCATGAGGTGCCACTGGAAATAAAATCAGTCGGTGTTTGGTGTTTGTGGGAGCGCAGCTGGGATGTGACTGCAGCCCTGTTTGTTTAGCAGGGAGGTAAAAGGATTGGCTTTAGTGGTGTCTGTGGGGGATGTGGGGTGTCCTGGCAGGCCGTGATAGCAGATTTCCTCGTGCTGCAGAATTACCCCAGAAATGCAAATATCTCTATCAGTCAGGATCCAGAGCAGCAAACCCAGAGCCTCGAGTGACCCCCAGCCCTCCTGCTCACAATCTCGACCTCTGGGGCATTTTCTTCTCCAAATAATTTATTAGATAGAGGCTGCACGAAATAATCTGTCTTTGTTTTTTTCCCATTTGCCTTCTCATGCAAATGAATTCCCACGAACTTTTAGTTTCTTTATTTCCCAATTATCATGCAAAACTCATCTCTCTGAACTGTATCTCCTCTTCTCTATTTTTTTCCTTCTCCCCAAGGAAATTCCCTCTGTTATGGCCAAGGGCAGAGCTGTTCCTGCACAAGGCCACAAGGCATTCTCACTGCAGTGGGTCTGTGGAGTGGGGAGCTCTCAGCCCCTGCTCACTGAGAAAACAGGCTTAAAATACTTCCAAAAATGTCTACAAGGGCAGGGGCCCCACAGGAGCCAGGTCAGGTCCAGCCTAAAAGCCAGATTAAGCTCCAGAGCTGAGCTTGGTGAAACACCTGGGCTTAAACCAGTGGGGACAGGGTACCTGGGGCTCTGGCAGAGCTGGGTTTGATTTACAGAGGGAGATCCTGGGCACCCTGTGGTGTCCTTGCTCTTCCCCACTCAGCATCAGCCTTGCAACTAACCTGAAACTTGAATTTCTCAGCCCAAATTTGCAGCCAGGGAGCATCATCCCCTTCATGGGGGTCTGTGTGTGCTATAACTTGTGGATGTCACTGAAAGTTTGGGGGTGAAAGTGGAAAATACCGAATTCCCGTTTCATTTCTGGTTCATTAAAACAATCCATATTATGTTTTTTACCTGGGTTTTTTCCCATGAGGTATTCCTGTTGCTTGGGACTGGAAGCTCCTGGTTTCCACAGAACCACAGAATGGTTTGGGGTGGAAGGGACCCCAAAGGTCCTCTCCTCCCAGCCCCCTGTTTGCCCCTGACCAGGATTACTCCATGCTGGAGCAGCAGCCGGGCTGCCCTCCCTGCCCTTCTGCTCCTCATGTTCTCCCCATTCACCCCCTCTGGGAATCAGCTACCTGGATAGGGCAGCAAAAGGTGGGCAAAGCCCCCAGGCAGCAGAACTGTGCATGTAGAGCTAAACCTTGGCAGAGCCCCCGGCAGCAGGGTGGCCTTTGTTCCTCTCGCTGGCCCCGCAGAGCCTCCCCTCTCCCCGCCAGCCTTTGAATTTTTATGCCGGTGCCTTTCTTTGCATTGACCAGAGTTTATCACATATCTCTGGTTGGGATCCTGCCTAGCTTAGCATAAGACAAAAATGGGGAGGGGAGGGGGGAAATCGGCTGAATAATAGGACGGATTTGTAGCAGCTGAGGATTTGCATTCAAATGTTCGCCAGCCTCCTCTGAGCTCGAGTTTTATCATGTCTTTACAGCCAACAGCTTGTTTATGAATAAAAAATGTGGCATGAAACCAGAGGAGTGAGTTGTCTTTGTTTTGTCAAGTGTGCTGAGACAAAATGCTCGCTCCTCACAAGTCTTCACTTCACACAAGCCTGGTGGGACGGGGGCAGCTGGCCACGGGCTGTACCTGCGTTGCCATGGCCGGGGGCACCCGGGCACCCTCCATATGCATGAGCCCGTGTGGGACCCGCTGCCGAGGCTCAGCAGCCCCTGCTTTGACAGGCAGCCACTTTATTAACTCATTAAGCTCATCTTGTTCCTTTAAACGCGGTATAATTACAAATAAAGCTGTCACACTTTGTTTGCAGTTATATCATTTAGCTAAGTGCCGCTGCGACCTGGGCTGCAGGAGGGAGGGAGGGAGGGGAGAGCCGGGGCTGCCACGGGGGAAGAGCCAGGAGAGTTTGGGGCTGTCCTTGGTGGGGCTTTGGCAGGTCTGGCTCGGGGTCTGGGTGCCAAGGGAGGGTGAGGTGGCACCAAAGGCTCTGGGCAGAGGGAGCACCCATCCATCATCCATCCATCCATCCCTCCATCCAGCCATCCATCCATCCATCCATCCATCCATCCCCAGGAGCTTGGCTCTGCCTCTCCTGGAGCTGCAGGATGAGGCTCTGCACCCACAGAAGCTCAGGCTTGTATCTCCCCAAGGGCTGAGCAAATCAGTGCCTGATTGAGGTCCCCAAAGCCTTTGGGCCTGCTGCACAATCTGGCTGGGATGGCATTAAAATGGGATGGGACGGCCCTGGTGGCTGATTTGCCCCTTTGGAGCTGGAGTGGGATCTGCATTCCCAGGGTGTCCACTTGGGATGGAGCCCAGCAGGGAGTGTGGCACAGGCTGACTGGGAAGGTGGCACAGAGGGACAGGGAGTGTGGCATAGCCCTGGCATGTCCCACTCACCCCCTCATGGCACAGCTGCCCTTCCTTGGGTGTGGCTGGGACAAAGCCTGCCCTCATCCCAGTGGCACCAGCGAGGTCCTGCTCTGGCTGGGACACGTCCTGGGGACAGGGATGGCGTTTGTCACCCAGCACACACTGCAGCAGGAGCAGCTCCTTTCAGAGCCCTCCCAGGGAAACAATGGGCTGCGAGTCATTTTCCTGCTTCCTGCAGAAACTCCTCCAAGGCCGTGTCCTAGATTTAGCTCAGGCTCTGATAAGGCAGGGAGAGATAAGTCCCAGATTGTACTGCTGTGCCCAACAGACTGGTTACACCGTGCTCGATGACACTTCAGCCCCGTTGTCATGACCCCATATAATCCGGCATCCTGGACCATCTGACACACATTTACACTTAACATTTTGTTAGGGACTCTATAAATGAAATCTCTTTGACCTTCAATCCTTGGCTAATTGCTAGTTTCATGTACAAGACCAGCCTAATTTCACGTGATAATTACCTGGAAGTGGCAATACATATGGCATTGCATGTTTGAAATGTCAGAACTGGAAAAATATCAGGTGGCTGGAGTCTTAGGCAAATGGAGGGAGTGGAAGGGTCAGAACAATATACTTTAGTGCTCAGCTGATGGAGGAGCACCATATATCACTGCAATCCCCAGGAAAGAGGAGCCATCCAGAATAAATCCGTGCATAATGTTTGCTGAAGGGGCTCTATGGGCACAGGGATGCTGAGGCTGTCGTAAAACAAAAACAGAGATGTTGAATTTGCAAGCATTTTAGTCATTTCCTCAAGTTGTTTCTTTTCACTGAGGAATCCCCACTCAATATTTGATTATTGTCAAATATTCCTGAATTTCTCACATCCTGTTGGTACAATCTGAGCACCTCCCACCTGGTAAGGGGTCAGAAGCCACAGTGAGCCAGAGCTGAGGTCACATTTGGGGGGTGTTTGAGGGAAGTTTATGACATTTTGGGCAGTCCCAAGGGAAAAAAAAGACCTTTTTGCTGCAGGCAAGGGGGTGCCCTGGGGGTTACCTGGCTGAGCAGAGCCTGGTGAGGAGGGATGGGGAGGTGGGGAGCAGCAGGTGACAGCACCCCAAAGCCACCCAGCCCTTGCAGGACACACCTGGAGCAGCAGCAGTGCCCCAGGTCCTCCCTGGCTGCTCTGCCTTGCTAGAAATGGGATTATTCCTCGTGTTTGCTTACTGGGGTGTAACCACCAAACAATGTCGTGTCCCTTATTTGGGTTTAATTAATTGCTTGATAAGATTATCATGAATGAAAATAAATTCAAATCACTTCGGTAATTGTTTCACTGTAAACATTATTGACAGCACTTCCTAAATACTGTAAACTCTGATTTAAAGCCCTGGTCAGGAGTCTTGGGTCATGGGATCGCTGTGATTAGAGGGGGAGCTGGGATGGATTATTGAGCACATCCTCATGGACAGGCAGTTGTGTGTCCATAGATATAAACATATATAATTATATATATGTGTGTGTATTTTATTGACATTTTTAGCCCATCATCTTTCTGATTCCTCTTTAAATGTCTCAGTGATGCTCCTCTTTTATTAAAATCATGAAAAATACACTTTCATGTTCTCAGATGTCCGCCCCCATTGCTGTTCTCTGAAATTTCTCAGCCCATTTTTGGAAACTCAATCCTGGTTTTTCCCCAAGGGGCTCTCTGCTGGTCCTGCTCCATGTCCAGCCTGGGGAGAGGGATTTTAACATTCCTGAATTCCAGGAAAGGTGAGGGGATGCAGCTCCATCAACACTTCCCCTCTGTGTCTGTCTCGGGAAATTTACAGCTCTTGGAGCTGTGGAAAAAGCAGAGCCACAAATCCTCCTGTGCCTGCCATGGCTTTGTGCTGGGGTGGCCTTTGGGGACAAAGGGAGGGCTTGGGGTCCTGAGCCTGGCCCCAGAGCTCTGCAGCTCCTGGAGGGGTGTTGTTGTCCCAAAACAATGGGATTTGGGCTGCAGCATCTTTCCCCATCCCTTCCCATCCCCTACCCTCTCTTGGGCAGATATAAATAGTGAAAATACTGGAAAGGGGCTCAAACTCTGTGCTTTAATTGTAAATTTAAATTGTGCTTTAAATTAAAGGGTGGGTTTGCAATTAGGGGCAGAGCTAATTGTGTGTGCCCACCCTGCGCAGGGAGGGTTTGCAGGAGCGGGGAATGGAGAGCACAAGGACACAGCCCCACACAATCCCTTCCAGCAGCACCTCGGGCTGCCCCTCTGCCAGCAAATCCTGTCTGAGACAAACGACAAAACCCAGGGAATTCACAGCACATCTTCTCCCTGCCGTGTCTCAAGCACGGCCTCTGTTTTCCCCAGTTTGGAAGCTAATCCTTTTAAAACCTGTAAATTGGGAAACAGAGCCAGTGTCAGCCCAGAGCACAGCTCCTCCCGGGTGCTGGCTGGGATTAAGCACTGCCCTTCTCCATCCTTCCACACCAACTGATAAGTGTTGTTTATCAGATGATAAAATGGTAACCAGCAGATGAAACAGTCGGTGACAACTTCAGTGCAAAAGGTTTGGGAGAACAAGAGGTGTTTGACCTTCAGCTCCTGTGATCACCTCGGGGCTGTGGGGACATCCCCAGGTCTCTCTGGCTCTCAGAGCAGCCAAACCCCACATTTCCATTTTGCCTGGATGAGGGGGCTGGGGGCTGTCCTGGCAGCCCAGGGGTGAGCCCTGGGTGCCAAAGGCTCTTTGGGAGATGCCATCAGCAGGGACTGTCCTGCCTTTGCTGGGACATTGGCAGAGAGTGGCCTGTGAGGGAAGGGCCCTGTGCTCTCCCTGCCCACCGGCCCTTCCTGGGGGTCTGGCAGTGCCCCTGGTGTCCCAGGGGATCTGCAGGGCCACCTGGGGCACCTGCTGGCACTGGGGCTGCCTGAGCTGCCCTTGCCATGGGTGCTGCACTCTGCTGAGCTTGCAGCTTCGCTCCTGGCCCAGGCTGCCAACTCATGTTGGGCTCACAGATTCCTCAGGGCTGGCAAAGACCTCCAAGATCAGCAAGTCCAGCCTTTGACCAACCCCACCTGCCCGCTGAACCTCATCACAAAGTGATTTCTGACCAGCTCCAGGCTGCCTTTCCTGTCCTGGCTGCCCAGAGCTGGGGTGGGTGGCACTGGGGCGGGTGGCACTGGGGCGGGGGGGACTGG
>NW_005054368.1:1423884-1433234 GCF_000277835.1 Geospiza fortis | reverse complement strand
TGGGTGCCCAGTGTGCCCAGCGTGCCCAGCGGAGCTCCAGGGCAGCTGCCAGGTGCTGCCTCCTGGGCTCTCCCTAAAACCTGCATCATATTTTGTGCTGACTTAGTACAACGTGGATAGTTGTACTTTCCAAGTAGCTGGCAACCCTTAATCAATGTTAATTGGCTCTAATTAGCATATGTTAATTAATGATATTTACTACAAATTAAAGGTATGAGTGCTCCCAGAGGGTTTCCTGTTCATCCAATTAGTGCCAATTAGTTGCAATTAACACGTGTAAATGAGATGCCATTGAACCCAAAACAAACAGCAGAGTCTGCTGTACTGGCTGGCAGTTGAACTTGAGCAGGGGAGGGGAGAGGGGCTGCACGGGGCTCCTAAACACCTGCAAGGTCTCTAACATCGATTTCAGCTCTCCCATTAGGGCTCATTCTGTCTCTCACTCTGGGGGCAGCGAGTTGGAGGAAAGCTGATCTGGGTAAAAGCCTTGGCAGGGTAAAGGGCTGTGGGATTGTGTCCTGTGGGGCTGGGACAAGGAGCTGGAGCTGCTTTGGGAGCAGTCCCAGCTGTGTGTGCACCTTGCATGGGCAGGGGGGTGTGCACCCCAAAACTGAGGGTGCAGGGACCCCGCAGGGGCTCCAGTGCAGCTGTGGCACAGGAGGAGCCCACAGGTCCCAAGCAGCTCCCCAAACTCCCCTTGGTGCTGTTCCCTGGGCAATCTCCAGCTCCACCACCCAAAGGGGCACTCCCAGGGCTGCTCTGGTGGGGTCTGTGGCCTGGAGGGAAACACACCCACCAAAGTTCCCTGCCCTGGGCCCTGATTGCACAGGCAGCCTGGCAGGAGGCAGAACAAATTGTCATAATTGTGTTTAATTAAAAAGCGTAAATGGATTATCTTCAGGTAAGGATGATTTATTTCACTAATCAGTCTGATCACGGGCAGTGTGCAGTCTGGAGCTGGAAATCGTTGGGGGGAAATGGGGAATTCCTTTTCCCATCACTCCCAAAGCGTGGCAGGTTTTAGCACAAAATCCATCCCAGGGAGAGGGGCCAGGCTGGGAGCTGCATCCCCAGGGGTGTCCTGGGTGTCCTCTCACACAGAGCTCTTGCTCTGCATTATCCTTTTCCTTTAATTTTGTGTTTTCAGATGACAAGAGCTGCCTGGGCCCCTTTTAGCAGGGTTTGTGGCACATCCCATGGGTTTGGTGCAGGTTCTGTGGGCACACAGCCCTGGAGCTGCAGGGGCTGGGGAGGGCAGCCCTGGCTGGGGCAGAGCTGGCAGTGCCACTCCAGCCATGCCTGAGGTGTGGGGGACACAGGGGGGACACTGAGCCCAGGGCCAGGCACCATCAGCACCAAACGAGCATAATTAATTGACCATCTGCTTGGAAAGCCAAGAAGGAGGCAGCCCTGGGCTGTGGCTGCCACGTCAGGAGCCTCCAGGACAGCCCTGGAAGGTGAGAGCTTCGGGCACTGGGGTCCAACCCAGACACCCTGAGCTCCCCTTGGGCTCCTGCCAAGGGTTCTTCTCTGCTTTGGGAGCTGGGGATGCTCCAGGGAGGAGGCAGAGCCTTGAGCTGGGGTTTGTCAGGGACTGAAAGCCAAGGGATTGTGCCAAGCAGCCCCCCAGAACTGTCCCTGCAGCCCCCAACCCCACCCAAGCACAGAACAACTCCCCTGTTGTGGTTGTGTGTTTGGGGAATCATTTGAAACCATCACAACATGAGCTGGGAAATAAGGCACCTGTGGTGTTTTCTGTTATTCCTAAGAAAATTCTCCTTGTGTTTAATAGGTGATGTTTAATAAAAATGAAAATGAGCTTATCCTGAGCAGGCATGCACGCCAAAAGCTGGCATTTAAATTAGAAATTATGATTTAATAACTTGTCAAGAAACTCACCAATGTAACAGCGTGATAATTATTGAAAAGAGGCCTCATAAATACTGGAATGCCATGATCCAGGGGGAGAACTGAGCTGGGAAAAGCTGGGTGAGCTCTGAGGGACTGGGATTGGGCTGCAGCCCCCTGGCCCTCAGCAGGACAGGGCTCTTGGTGAAGTCCTGACAACAAAAATGATTCAAAATGAAATTTCCTGATAGCCTTGGGAGGTCAGGATTGCTCCCTTGCACCCCTGGAGCCTCCTCTGCAGCCTGGGCTGGTTTGCTGGGGAAATTCTCTTTGCTGAGGCCTTACTGTCTGAATCACAGCCCATCTCCTAATTTAAGCAAAATGTTCACTTAAGGACTTCTTAATATATATTTGAAATGACAGTCCTGCCTTCCTGTTGGTCGATTGTGGCTCTCAGTGGGAAGGCCATTATTTCTGCCATGGTTTACAAAGCAGTTCAGGAGAAATCTGTGGCATAAATATTGAAGTATTGTAATGGATAATTCCGTGGGTTTGGATGTGACAGACCCTTGGCACGAGGCTGGGTTGGCAGCAAGGAGTGAAAAACCCAAACAAAAGCAAGTGGCAGGCTCAGCTTTGGGGTTCTGCTCAGCTTTGGGGTTCTGGTCCAGCCCCACATCCCAGTGGGGGGAATTTCCCAATTCCTTGCTCATTTTTTCCTTACAATTCCCATCCTGGAGGAAACTCTTGGGGATGAGTAAAAAGAGGGAAGGAAAAATAACAAGCTATGAAAGTGATGGGGAAAGATTGCTCTCCTGTTTCCTCTAAACCAGTAAAATGTCAAGGAAAAAACTTTCACAGAGATTTTTCCAGTATTTTTCAGTGGCAAATACATTTCCTTGGAGAAATTTCAGGTCATTCTGTGACTAAATAGTGAGTCTGCTTATTATTCTGTCTGCTTCTCCAGGACTTCTGTTTTTATTATTTTTTTAAGTGAAAACAACTTGAGGAAGAGAGAGAGAGAGAGAGAGAGAAAATCTCTTTGCCACTAAAATCAAATAGCTGCATTTGGCAGAAATTGGAACGGCCTGGGGTGGGGAGGGAAGAAAACTCTTAGTTGGTGATTTTGAATTGTAAAATGCCTGATACGAGTTTGCAGCATTAAAAAGAAGAGGTTCTGTGGGGCAGGGGCCGGGTTTGTGTCCCCTCCTCCCCCGGCAGTTTGTCGCCGGGGCTGCCGCATCTCGCACCTCCGGCACGGCCGGGGTTAAACCGGGGTCAGCCCGAGCATCCCCGCGATGCCGCTGCCGCCCGCCCAGGTGAGAGAGCAGCGTTCCCAGAGCCCCTCGGCCGGGAGGAGATGGATGGAGAACAACTGCGCCTTTGAAGGGTGACAATGGATCCATCAGCGGGACCCGGGATCCCAGAGAGCTCCCGGCAATGGGCAGGGCTGGGGATGGGGGCTGCCCCTTCTGCAGGGCACGGGGCTGTGCTCAGGGACACCCTGTCCTGTGACACCCCCTGAGCTCCCCAAACACCTCCCGGAGCCCCCAGAGCAGGGACAGCCATGGGCAGCTTTCCCTGGAATTCAGGAAATCTGGGATTTCTGATTTTCCGGGATCGGGGTTGTAGCCCCATCCCAGGGGTTATCCCGGTGTGGGATGGGTTTCTCCTCCTGGCTTTGCCCCTCTCTGCTGGGCCTTGTGGTCCTTCCCCAGCCCCAAAGTTCTGGTGGGTTCCAGCTCACAGAACACCCTGAGCTGGGAATATCGGAATAATGGGAATATTGGAATAATGGGAATATTGGAATCCAACTCGCAGTGTTTGCCGCAGGGTGCTGGCCCTGGGTGGGTTTGCCCCTGTGAACTCACAAGGCTGAGCTGGTTTCAGCTGGGGGCTGGCTGGGAATGGGCACAGCCCTTTTTCACCAAACCCCCCAAAACGGGGCTGCCCTCCCTGCTCTGGGATTCCCAACTTTTCCCTGGACAGTGGGATGGAGAAGGACATGAGGAGGAGAGGCACCTTCACCGTGGGCTCAGGTTTAAGGAGGATTTCCCAGCCCCTGGCATGGAGGTCAGTGGGTGCTGAAAGGCTGGGTCCTGAATTTCCACAGGAACTGGATGATTTCCCACTGATTTCAAACACAGGGATCTGGCCATTGATTCCTGGGTGTAGGGCTCCGTGCCTTGCAAGGTATTTCCCATAACAAAGGAGAAAGCAAAGGAAAGGAAGGGAGAAAAAAATGTGGAAAAAGAAATGAGGAATGGTGAAATGAAGTTGTGCTCATTCAGCTCTCTCCCATGCCCAGATCTCTGTCATTAATATTAAGCAATGCCTGACAATAGCACTCTGCATTTTCCAAAAGAATAACTATCAGCCTGGTAAACAAACCTGGGGACGCTCAGGATTCCACAGGATGGCTCATCTACAGAGGCTTTATGATAAATGTAACAAGGCAACAGCCAGGGAAAAAAAATTATTATAAAAAAAATTAAAATGTAGAGAATTGACATTTGGAATTGAGCTGGGATGTGCCAGAGCCTCATCAGCAAGGGGGGGCACCTGCAGCCCTCCCCAAACCCCAAGCCCAGGCTCATTGATATGCAGTTATTCACGTGTGCAGTAAATTCCAATTATGTTTACAGATGTCTGCTTAACATTTATGGAAAAGGAACCTCAGCATGGCTGAAATATCCTTATAAGGGTTTGGACCGGGCTTTTTTTTTTTTTTTTTTTTACCATCACCAATTTAATTATATTTTGCAGATTTATGAAAAAAATAACTTCCAGCTGAGCTCTCTGATAGAAGGTTTAACATCTAATGCATATATTTGGTTGTATGACCATTTCAGAGTTGTTTTAACTGTAATATTTTTTTTGTTTTCATATTAACTCAGGAGTTTCATTGATTTTTTTAAATGTACAAAAAAAGCAGCAATGTATCAGGGCAGTGAGAGATGAGCAGGTTTTCATGTGGCTTCCTGCTGTAGGTAATTTTTTTCTTTATCTTGGAATTTCTTCCCTGCCCAGGGACTCCTTCACCTGGGCAGACCCCACACTGAGCACTCCCCTCCAAAGGTGCATTTCCCAGTTCTAGTGGTAATGTGGATTTCCTGGTTCTCACAGGAATAAGAAAAATGTGAATTTTCAAGTGACAAGTGGTTTTCCCCTTTCCTGCCCTGGGTCTGGGCTCTGGGAGGAGCTGCCTGGCCCAGCCTCACCCCCTTCCCTTCCCTGGCATGAGCTGCACCTCACAGGGGGATCCCCAAGGAAAAGGCTTTAGGAGAGCTGGTAGCAGGGAATAACCTGGGGTGAGTTCTTAAGGAGAGCTGGTAGCAGGGAATAACCTTGGTGTGGATTTGGGTCAGTCAGGGAGTGCACAGGTGATCCATAGCTCGGGGATCCATCAGGAAATCCCACAAACCCAGACTGGCATGAGGACAAACGCCCATCCCTGAGGCAGGGGACCCTTTGGGATGTCCCAGAAGGATGTCAGGCCAAGGGCAGCAGGGTCAGGATCTGGGGTGCTGCTTGGGCAGGGCTCTGTGTCCCTGGTCTTGGCACAGCAGGAGTTAATGAGGGATTGCAGAGAGGCAGAGCAGGAAGATGAGACTGTGGGGAGAGAAACTTGTTTGATCTGAGGGAGTATGTGGAATAAATACAGCAGATTCTAAAAAGCAGTTTTGTTTATTAGCACACCCTTAAGGAAATAAATTGTACATCATTAGGAGCAGCCCCCTCAGCAGCCACTGCTGCTGTTATTAATGCATTTATCTCATAACCACGCCAGTTCCTCTCAGCCATTCCTTCTGCAACCTTACAGGCTTTACAAATATTGACTAATTACAGCCATGTAGATTTTATTTCCACGACTCAAAAAGCCCCATTGGAAGGGAATTCTGCAGACTCACACTCTCTGAGCCTGAAGTTTCTGTTCTCATGTGCAGGGACATCACCAGCACAGACATCCCAGCTCCTGCAGCCGCTTGTTCTCAGTGGAAATGGGGACATTGCCCAGGCAGGAGGAAGGCACTGGTGAATCTTCACCAGGGTTTGGGGAAACAAGGTTTAAGTGTTTGCAAGGGAAAATTTCCAGTGCCTTCATGGTGAGGCTGGTTTGGGGGTGGATGTTCTGGAGAGGAGAGGAGAGGAGCACCCTGGGGCTGGGCAGGCACGGAGCTCCTGGGCCCCAGAATTTGGTGACATGCTGTGAAGAGCCACAAAAACGCCAAGGATGGATTTTTTTACAATGATATTTGTTTTTTAGGTGCTTCTGAGTGTGGAGGGTTGGCCCTTGGTAGTGCCAGCATGTGACTCTGTCCTGTGTGGGGCACAGTGTGGGACAGCAGGATCCCCGTGGGGATGGAGCTCAGCCCCTGGAAAAATTAGTTGGAACTAGGGAAATTTGACATTCTAGACCAGAATGATTTGGTTTTTTTCATTCTGAGCCCAGCATACTGATGCACCTCGGGGATGTGGGATGGTGGCTGTGTGTGCCACGTCCCCACCGTGGCGCTGAGAGGAGCTGTGCGCAGTCAGCCAGGCTTGGAGCATCGCTCAGGGATGAGGGGAAGGAAACAGCTCTGAATGTGCCTGTGGAGGCACCAGGAGCCAGGGACCCTGCTGGGCTCCCCTGCACTGACCCAGCTGCCCCACTGA
Source organism: Geospiza fortis (assembly GCF_000277835.1). Taxonomy (NCBI): domain Eukaryota; kingdom Metazoa; phylum Chordata; class Aves; order Passeriformes; family Thraupidae; genus Geospiza; species Geospiza fortis. Next base: position 1,426,727 of record NW_005054368.1, on the reverse strand, counting down.
CTGGGGTGTGGGGAGAAGGAAGGGCAGAGCCTCCACGGCCTCTCAGATCCTTCAAAATAGAAAATCTTATAAATAGGACATGATCTAGCACTGTACCAAATGACAGAATCTATAGATAGCAGATTAGTCAGGACTGAGCTGGCAGACACAAACACAGCCCAGAGCATTCAGTGTCCCCTGTGAGGGAGCCTGGGGCAGGTGATGTACCTGAGCTACCTGGCCCAGGTGATGCTGAGCCCAGCTCTGCCCCTGCATCTGCTTTTTTCTGGCACAGTCCTGTTTGTTGGGATTTCAGTTCTTTTTCCCAAACGTTCTGCATGACAGTGATGTCAGCACCAAAACCTGGCATTGTGCTGATGACAAAAACCCTTCTGTGTTGAGAATCCTCTTCTGCACTTCTTGGGAAGGACCGTGATGCAGCAGCCCTGCTTCCTTTGGGCACGGAGGGCAGTGCCAGGGCTGGGCACCGTGTGTGCTCCTTTCTCACGAGCTGCTCCTGGTGGGAAGGGAGCGCTGCCCGCTCTTAGAAAGAGCAGAAAGGAGGAATTTGGCCAGGGTCACGCAGCAGGTCAGCGGCAGGAGCAGAGGGAGAGCTCCGGGCTCCCCCTTCCCTCCGACCCTGCCGAGGAGCCGCGGGATCCGCCCGCGTGTCGGAGACGGGAGATTGGCTCTCACTCCCAGGGAAGTTCAGCCGCTGTGAAATTAGGAAATTACACAGGCCCACAGAACTTAGAAAAACAATATAATCCTGGGGGTACTGAAATAATTATTTTCCTAATCAAGTACACCTTGCTTTATTTTTTCGAATTTGCAAATAGCACTCCGGTGTGATTCCCCGTTTCAGCCGCGCCAAGGAAGGAATCTCTGGGCAGCAGAGCCAGAGGGGCCCGAGGCAGGGGTGAGGCCCCCCGAGTCACCCCAGGGGCTGCGGGCACCGGGGAGAAGCGGCCTGGGCACCGCAGGACCCCAGCGAGGGCCGGGCGATGCTTCTGGGGAGGTTTTGCCGGGCTCAGGATCCAGCCCAGGACCTGGGAGGGAAGAGCCGGAGCCGCAGGGCTCCCGCCGGGGGTTGTGCCGGGTTTGTCTCCTGCTCTCGCTGCACCCTTGTTTGCTTTAAATCACTTCAAATGCGGAGGCTGTCAGACAAGACAATTAACATGGGGAAGGGGGAAAGTATTACCATCCATTATTTGCCATAACATGAATTTAAGCCAGGAAGTCAAATGATAAAATATGTGGTGAAAAGTGGTGGTGGTGGGAGTGCCTAAATGAGTAATAGCCCTGGGCTTCTGAGCCTTGAACTTAACGTGCTAAGTAAATCCCCGAGGTCAAAAAGTATGAAAATTGTTGCAGCTTGGGGAGATATATTTTAACTTTGGAAAAGGTCCGTGTGGATCCGCTGCCGGGTCGGGGAGGCAGATGCTGAGCAGCCGCAGCTCCGGGAGTTGGAGCGATGGTCGGGGGATGGGTGCTCGTTTTGGGGGAAAAAACAGAGTATGAAATATTGACATAAACCCAGGTGAGGAGGTTGTGGGGCGCGGGTGAGCCGGGAGCGCTTTGTCTCGGGCCGGTCCCCAGCGCCGCAGCCCCGCCGATGGGAGCGGTGAGGGGAGGGCGGCTGCGCCCCCGGGATTCCGGCGGGACCGAACCGGGCCGGGCCGGGATCCCGCTCCGCTCCGCCGCGCTCCAACTCTTCCCCTTTAAAACTCCTGCTGCTGCTCGCGCTGACCATGCGGCTGGATTTATGGAGAGAGATGTTTTAGCAGAATCCCCCCGAGTCCCCCATCAGCCCTAAATCCCCAGCCCGCGCTCCCCGGGAGCCCTCCTGACACAGAGCATGCCAAAACAGCTTCGTTTTGCCTATGCATTAGCAATCTATTTTACCTTTTTGACATCTCTCACACATAAAACCGTAAGAGAGAAATAAAATATCTGTCTCTGGGCGAAAATAAAGCTTTGCCTCCCTCCTGATCTATAGGATATAAAATAAAGCCATGGCTTTGATAGTGGCTTTTCCTTAGACCGGAGTTGCTTTTGCACACACGGAGACAATGAAGATGGATGAGCCGGGAGCGCTGCATCCTCCGGGGGTTCGCTTCACCCTCTTTTTTTATAGCCCCCCCTCGCCCCCTCTACCTCTCCACTTTTCTTTCTTTTCTCTTTTATTCGCCTTTTATCTGCCCTTTACCGAGTGGAGGATCCCGCTCTCCTGTCCCCCAGCCGCATCCCCCGCCGGGCTCGGCCCCGGCCCCGCTCCCGGCCGGGCTCGGGGACACCCCGGACACCCCGGCCACCCCCGGACCCTTCCCGGCCACTTTCCCGTCAGTCAAAGGCAGAGCCGCGCTCCTCGGATTTGTAATTATTTATTAACCGTATTTCCCATAAACAATGCATGAGCTCGGAGTGTAAGCGACAACATTTAGCGACGTGGGCAGAAACCCGGGAGGGCTAATCACGGGGCTGGGGGGCAGGAAAATAAATAAGGAAAAGGAAAATAAATAGAAAAAAAATTAAAAGAAAAGGGAAAGGCGAGCGGAGCCGGGGGGCGACAGTGTGGTGGTGTTTACCCTCAGCATCGACCCGAGTGTGGCAGGATAAACTGGGACCTTCTAATACATAATTTAAAGATCTTTTTCTTCCTCTTCTTTTTTTTTCCAAGCTCTTTTAGAACAAACCTGGGGATGAATCCTGTCCAGCCATGGGGTTTATGGTGCGGGGATGTTCTAAAGGCTTAATTACATCTTAACTTCAATATTTGGCCAGAGCATTAACCGCATCTATATTTAATCAGGCGGAGGCGCTCTTTCTGCGGGGGAAGGTGCAGGGGACGGGGGGGAGGTGGG
>NW_005054368.1:1422975-1423746 GCF_000277835.1 Geospiza fortis | reverse complement strand
GGCCCCGAGCCGCGCGCGGTCCTGGAGAAAAGCTGAAAAGGAGGGAAGAAAGAAAATCACATTTAAAATGAATGAGAAAAGAGGGGAAACTCAGCGCTCTCCGGGGATGGATGTGGTGAACGCGTCTGCCGGTGCGTGGGATGGAAGTTTGTGCCCGGCTGGGGATGCGGGGATGCTCCGCAAGGAACCGCGTTGGGCTCGGGGCTTGCGCAGCACCGGCTCCCCGTAAAGGAGAGAGCAATCCCATTACTGAGCGCAGCGGTGGCGAAAGGGGATGATAAACAGGGTGATGTTTAACTAAAAAGATGGGAACGACACCCATAAAATGCAAATTTAAACTCGCCTGAGAGGGACTTGGGTTTTTTCTTCGGTATTAGATTTAAAATGAATTTGAGTTTGGGTTTGTTTGGCGGTTTTGTTTGGGTTTTTTTTTACTCTTTTATTTTACCTCTTTATTTGGGTCTCTTTTACGAGTCACTATTTTATTTATACTATTTTTTAATTTTAATTTTTTTCCTCTTTTAATTTCCATCCTTTAAAAAAAATCCCTTTTTAAAACATCTGCTGATTTCCCCCTTTCCTTTCTTTCTTTTCTTTTTTACTCTCTTAATATCTCTCCTTTCCAGCCCTGGGGCCGCCCGGGGTTGCTCTGGAACATCCCGGCCGCTCCCCGCGGGGCTCGGGCTGGGGCCTCGACCCAGGAACGGACCTGGGCGAATCACAAAATAGAGTGAAAACCGAAAAATGCCCCGTCCGCAGCAGCCGGCCCTC
>NW_005054368.1:1420507-1420771 GCF_000277835.1 Geospiza fortis | reverse complement strand
TGACCGCCACCGCCTCTCCATGTCCCGGCTCGTTATTTATTATTATTATTGTTGTTGTTGTTATATTTTTTCCTCCTTTGATTTCTCATTGGGAAAAGCACTTTGACTCCTGACTGCTCTACCTCAGACCTTAGAAAAACTCATCACGCTCGCTTTTTGGCGGTTTTATTTTTAATTTTTTTAATTTTTATTTTTTTCTGAGCGCCGATCTTTATAGCCGTAATTGTTTTATTGTTACTATTATTATTACTATTATTATTATTA
>NW_005054368.1:1419903-1420497 GCF_000277835.1 Geospiza fortis | reverse complement strand
TCCGTGTGGTTGGTAGCGGCCGGGATCCTGCGGCTGTGTCGAAGCGCTGGGCAGTGGGGGGTTCTCCTGTGTACCCCTTCTAGGACACTCGAACGAAGATTTTTCTTCTTCTTCCCTTTCTTTTTATCCTTCTTCACTTCTCCAAGGCTTTTAAAAGATACGTACACAAAAACAAGAAAAAAAAAAGAAAGAAAAAAAAAAACAAAACAAAAACCAAACCTTCGCCGGTGTTGTCGTCTTTCTAAAAAAAAAAGAATTGTTTTTATTTATTTTTTTTCCTTGATACCTGGGAAACCGCTGCCCCCCTCAGAACTAACCAAAGACAATGGTTCACTGTGCAGGCTGCAAAAGGCCGATCTTGGACCGGTTTTTGTTGAATGTACTGGACAGGGCTTGGCATGTGAAGTGTGTTCAGTGCTGTGAATGTAAATGCAATTTGACAGAGAAATGCTTTTCGCGAGAAGGCAAGCTTTACTGCAAAAACGACTTCTTTCGGTGAGTACCGGCCTCCGCCTGCCCCCGCCGCTCCTCTCCATTCGTTTTTCACCTCCATTTTTCCCCTGTATTTTTTGTTGTTTCTCCCGTTGTCAGAGG
>NW_005054368.1:1417973-1418756 GCF_000277835.1 Geospiza fortis | reverse complement strand
AATGCCGTTTTCCGCGGGCGAGCAGGGTGCGTGGAGGCCGCGGTCGGGGCCCCGTTCCCGGGCGCTGCTGACCGCTGCCCGGCCTCTCCCCGCAGGTGTTTCGGGACCAAGTGCGCGGGCTGTGCCCAGGGCATCTCCCCCAGCGACCTGGTCCGCAGGGCGCGGAGCAAAGTGTTCCACTTGAACTGTTTTACGTGTATGATGTGTAACAAGCAACTCTCCACCGGCGAGGAGCTCTACATCATAGACGAGAACAAGTTTGTCTGCAAAGAAGATTACCTAAATAACAGCAATACTGCCAAAGAAAACAGCCTGCATTCAGGTGAGGAGCGCGGCCGGGGCGATGAGGGCGGGGATGCGCTCAGCACCGGCTGCTCCTTGGGGTGAGACGCTCCTCTCCTTCTTCCTTCTTTCTTTCTGTCTTCTCCTTCCTGCTCTCCCTCTTTTCTCCCTTATCCCTCGTCTCCCTTCACTCTCCTACCCCTTTATTTTCCTCTCCTTCGTCTCCCTTTTTTTTCCCCCTCTTCTTCCCTTTTTCGTTTCCCTCCTTTCTCCTCTCCCCCGGTCCTGCCGCGGCCCCCGTCCCTCGCGGTCGGTGTTTCCCCCCGGCTGAGCGTGACCCAGGTTTCTTCTCCCCAGCCACCACCGGCAGTGACCCCAGCCTGTCCCCCGACTCTCAAGACCCCTCCCAGGACGACGCCAAGGACTCGGAAAGCGCCAACGTGTCCGACAAGGAGACGGGGAGCAACGAAAACGACGACCAGAACCTGGGGGCCAAGCGGC
>NW_005054368.1:1417352-1417887 GCF_000277835.1 Geospiza fortis | reverse complement strand
GCGGGAGACCGGCCTCAACATGCGGGTCATCCAGGTACCGCCGCCTCCGGGCACCGGCCACGGCTCCGGGGGATGCGGGGGCGAGGAGGGACCGGCGCCCGGCACCCTCCGCACTGCGGGGCCCGGGGAAGCCCCGCCGGCCTTTGAAATCGTTATTGCCGAGGCGTCCCGGTGCTTCCCGGTGCTTCCCGGACGGCGGGGACAGAGCCGCGGGTTTATTCGCAGAAGTCCTAAAGAAGCTGCAAACAGTATCGAAATTAATAACCAGAAATGTGAGGGGTTAATGGGTAAATAAGAATGACAACGCGCTGGAATTATTAAAAGGTTTATAAACCCGCAGCGCTGGGGTAATGGGGGGTTAAAGGACCATTAAAGACGAGGTTAGATTGGAGAGGCTCAGTGTGAGGATAATTAGCAGTAATCTTGTCAGGGTAATAAGAATTAACTCAATCATTCTTGACCTGCAGTCGGTGGGGAGCGGGGCCGCCGTCACGCGTGGGTTCGGCCGCGCTTGGAGCCGGCTCCGTGCGCCCCG
>NW_005054368.1:1407604-1416997 GCF_000277835.1 Geospiza fortis | reverse complement strand
AAGGGGTCCCGGGGCTGCCGGAGCCCGGCCAGCCCGGTCACACGTTTCCCCTCATGTCCGTGTGTGACACCCCGAGCCCCGCCGGCCGCGCCGTCCCCGCTCGGTACCTGCCCGCCTGTTACCGTGCCTCTGTCTCTCTTTGTCCGCCAGATTATCAGAGCGAGTATTACGGCCCTGGAAGCAATTACGATTTCTTCCCGCAAGGACCGCCTTCGTCTCAAGCGCAGACCCCCGTGGATCTCCCGTTCGTGCCCTCCTCGGGGCCGTCAGGGACCCCGCTGGGGGCCATGGACCACCCCCTGCCCGGACATCACCCCTCGAGTGAGGCTCAGCGCTTCACTGACATCATGTCGCACCCCCCGGGAGACTCGCCCAGCCCCGAACCCAACCTGCCCGGGTCCTTGCACTCCATGTCCGCAGAAGTTTTTGGCCCCAGCCCCCCATTTTCGTCGATATCCGTCAACGGTGGTGCTAACTACGGCAATCACTTGTCCCACCCTCCAGAGATGAACGAAGCGGCTGTGTGGTAGCTTTAAACAAACTGGGTCTAAGTAAGTGATGATCATCTAGTCTGCTTATTGTTATGGTGTACAGAAATGAATTCATATAACATCTCTCCCGCCCTAAGACAATTTTACCTTGGGAACGAACTGAATCCAATCGCTCCAAGGCAAGCTTTGCTCTAGACCAGGACAATCTCCATGTTATGGTTGTATCAAACAAGCAAGGGGACTTTTTTGTACCATTGACAAAGAAACTGGGGAAGCTGTACAGTAAAAGTGCTGCCATTCCGTAGGATGGCTAAGTTTGATTACCCTGTTGGATGTCATCCTAAGAGCCACAATCCTTAGAAACTTCTCGTTAAAAAAAAAAAAAAATTAAAGATAATTGAATGAAGGAGAGGTCAAAGAAAAGGGGAAAAAAGCTTCAAGAACTCTCTATAGCGTTCCTGGTTAAGGATGGTTCTGGCATTATGAATCTGTTTGTTCATTTTTGTCTCTCAGAAAGTTCGACAACAAGAAACTCTTTTTAGCTTCAGCCATTTCAGCCTGCTGACGATCAGGTGGGACAAGTTTTCCTTTTTCCTTTCTTTTTTTCTTTTCTGTTTTGTTTCGGTTGTTTTGGTTTGGTGATTTTTTGTTTGTTTTTTTTTACAAAAATAGCAAATACTAAATGTTAAGCCCTCAGCACCAACTCTTCTACCTTCACAAAGCTACACGTACAAAACCTCCTCATCATAGCAAAGGTCACCACCCAGACCTCTAACGAAAATGACTTGAAAAAACAAACAAACAAACAAAAAGTATTCTACCTTCACAGAGAGAGAAAAGCTAAACAAAAAGACTCTATTGAACTAAAAACAGTCAACTGTTTACGTCTAATGTTAAATTCAGGAGCTCAATGTTTTACTAATAAATCCTGTTTTAGAAAAACCTCTTGTTCAAAAGCAAAAGATTTTGAGCAGCCAACCAAAATAGTTCATTTTCTTTTCTGTAGATGTTCTAACAGATTGCAGGGCTTGTGGTTCACTGTGCTAGTTTGTAAAAGGTGTTGTTTACAGAAGGCAAAGAAAAAAAAACCCACAAAACCCAGACAGTTGCCAAATAAAGTAAATATATAGCACAAATACTGTAAGGTGCTTTGCACCAGCAACCCGAGAAGGTGTTTAAAAAGTGTTACAAGGTTAAAAAGAAAAAAAAAGACAAACAAACATCTTTGCTAATTTTTAGTCCTGTTGAACATTCATGGAATTGTTAATATGACTTATATAGACCCACACAGGTTTTATTTTTGTGTCTTTAAAATAAAAGTCCAAAATATTTAAATTTTATGGTCAAATATGCAGTCAACAGCTGCTACTTTTTTCTTTATATATTAAATTTCTCATATGTCTTTTATTGTTCTAATGAACCTAAGCTTGTGTGACCTCCAGTGCATATTAGACCATTCACTGTATGAAAGAAAACATGTTGGATAAAATTTGTGCGTTTTTAATAAAATTAGAAAATCTGATGTTTAGATAACTTGTGTTTCATTTGATGTTTTAAGCAATTTTTGGAAATTGATTCTCTTGAGTAAAACAGCCCTGAGAAGGAATGATGCACTCTGCTGCTAATCCTGGCAGCTCTTTGGCTCTGGTGGAAGTCTCAGCCCTGGTGTCGATGCAGACAGCGGCCAGAGGCAGCTCCAGCCTTTCTTTCCATCTCCAGGCTCAGTTGTTGAAGTCCAAATACCCTGTTCCACAGCATTTTAAATTTTAAAATTCAGGAATAATCAAATTATTCAATATCTTTAGTTCTTCGTGCTCTATGCTAAGAGAGAACATTCGAAATGCTGATTTTATGCATAAACAAAAACGTGTTGAAAATGTGAAAGATACGGTTTGCAATTGATCTACTTTTAGTTAATTCTTGCAAGGTAATTTTACTTTTTTTTCTCCTAATTGGATGGTTTGGACACAGCATAACCTCAATGTCCTGAAAGTAATTTGAGTCCTTTTTTCTTAGAGCTGAGGCAGAGTCAATGCTTTGGCGGCGTTTGGTCGTTCTGAAGTTCTCTGAAGGGCAGTGGGGGAGAATATTTTGCTTTGCCCTCAATGCAGCCTCATTCTCTTGGAGAAAAATGAAACAAAAAAATCCTGGAGCCTTGCGAAATGCCAAATTTCACATTTTAATTATCAACCGTGGCAGAATCATGAATATTCAGTTCTTCAAAAGCAAAAGTCCCGCTGATTCCGAGAGGACCTGGAGCTGTGCTGGGGACAAAGAGTCAGGCTGGGTTCTGCAGAGTCTCTGGTTTGAACGTTCCACCTGCTGGGTTAATGGAAAGGGACGAGCTGGGATTGCATCTCCTCTTTCCTCTGCACTCACCGGGGCTTGGGCTGCCTTCGCTTTCATTTGATGCAGACACAGAATTTTATGGTAAACCCCAGACTTCCCCGCTCCCAGTGATTCCATTATTTCTCTCTTCGGACTGGGGGTGGGAAAAGAACCAACTCCAAACGCTTTTGAGTTGTATAGTTTGTAATTTTCAATGGTGATTTTTGATTTTGTTCAATACCTAATTTCTATGCCCAGCAGAGGGGCCGCCTAGATGAAGCAATAGTTCACTTTAAACACAAAATGTCTTATATAATAACAATATAGAGATAAAAAACTATCTGCAAGGGATCTGTTAGTGTTTCTAAAAAATAATTCATGCTTTATTAAATACAGGGGAGACTTCTTAAACTCCTGGACTCCGTGTCTAACTCGTTTGTTTGTCTTTTGTGCTATTGCCACGTTTTGTTGCTCTGGTTTGCATTTATATAAGCAGAGGAATGGGTGATTTATTTATTCCAAACTTCTACTTATCTGGGAAAGATAAATATTGCTGTTTGTGCTGCTGGGCTGGGCTGCTGCTTTATTGTTGAATCAATGATTTTAAATGAGGACTTCACCAAATAGGTTTGTTTTGCAGGAAATTCTGAGGGGTTCTTCTCTTTCTTTCTCTCTCTCTTGGTCCTTGTACAGTTTATTCTGTGTTCATTCAGGCAGCGACAAGGCTCAGTTTAGGGCCAGTGTTAGGCTCGGTTTTGGTCAGTTTAAGTTGTAAAGATGAGAGTTTGTCTTTTTGTGATGCTCCCATTGCTTCCTCGGGGCTGTGCTGGGTTTGGGGGAGCCCAGGAGCCGTTCCCATGGCCGAGGCCGAGCCCCAGCCCGTGGAGATTGGAATTCTGCTCTCCTCAGAGCGAGCTCGGTGCGTTTGAAGCCCCTAATCCAGCAACAATTGCACAGTTAAACTCCTTTTGAAAGCATTGTCGCGTTGGCTACTTGTAAGTCCTTGTTTACAAGAGCATTTCCATTGACTCCCGCGGCGTTCCCTGGGTGGGTGGGTGGAGGGATGGATGGATGGATGGATGGATGGATGGATGGATGAGAGATGGATGGATGGAGGGATGGATGCAGGGCTGTGGGAGAAGGGCCTGGGGCCATCCTGGGCTCCTGCACTGTCTCTGCCGTGCAGAGCCCGGCTCTGTGTCCGTGCAAGGTCTCCCCAGGAGCCCTTTGGGCAGTAACTGCTCTCTTTTGGTCTCTCCTGCTGCCTGAGGTGCCCTCGGGGCCATGTCCCAGCCGAGGCCAGAGCTGGCACTGCCCCTGCCCCTCTGTGCATGGCCGGGGATGCTGGGCCCAGCTGAAGATGCGTGCACAGCCACTGTGAGAGCTGCTCCAGCCCAGGAGAAGGGCTCCAGGCACTGCTGTGAGTACTGTCCGTGTGCGGCTGCTCTCTGGGAGGGGAGTTTTGCAGGGTGATCAATGTCTGTGAAATGCCACGAGTTTCCAGCAGCCAAAGCCCTGCTTTTGGCCCAAATGTCCCACAGTGTCCCCACCGAGGCTCCTCTCTGCCCACTCCCTCCCTCCCTCCCCCGAGCCCTGCTGGGATCTGTTTCCTCGGGCATGGAAAGGCACTTGGGAAGATCTGTATCCCAGGAGTAAGGATGTACTTAAATGATAATTTGTAGAGAAATTATTTGTAATATTTTACTGTCTGTACCCAGGTGCTGAGCATTTGGTACAGGATACAAATTGATAAATGAATATGATTTTAAACTATCAGTGGTGATTGACATACTTTTGCCATCCTGAGAAGTGGCAGATATTGCAGTGTCCTCTCAGGAGTGGTTCCTTTTGCTGTAGTCTGGATTTTTATCCTGAGTAACTGTTGTCTTTAAGCTTTACATGTTCTTACAATACGAAATTGAAGCATTTGCAATCCCCCTTTCTGTTCCTACCCCGAACAGATAAATTCACATCTACTAAGTTCAAACAATTGATACAAATCCTTCTATGCTGGTGAGCTGGGAACAAGGAATTGTGATGCTGGAGCAGGTTTTGGGAGGTCCTTTCCTTGTCTCTGCCATGGCATGGAGTGCTCAGCATTCCTCATGCCAACAAAACACCCATGAAGTTATAAATTAAATTAGTGTGTCCATTTAAAAATATTTTGATTATAAATCTGGGATTTGTTTATTTGTTGATAGTAGTCGTGGTGGTTTAGCTACAGAGTGTGGGCTCGTCGTGCTTGGAAAGCAGAGTTTGATGTGAGAGTTGTTCACTCATTAAATGCAGAATTGTAACTCAGGAATTGGAGAGGAAATGTGGCCTTGTGGTGAGGTGGCCTCCAAATTCCTCACTCCGTGTCCCTGGGGTTGCTGGAACCATGGCTGTGGGGTGTTCTCGGGGTGTCCCTGCAGGGCTGTTCCCGTTGGCACACGGGATCACAGTTGTTGTTTGTGTTGGCATTTCGTGGTTTGGTTGTGGAACATGCCTTGGTGACCCTGCTGGGACATGGCTGTGACTGGGCTCTCTTACAGCTTCTGCTCCAGGATGTCACCAAACCCAGGGACAGCTCTGCCTCGGTGCCGTTTGGGCATTGCTCACAGTTTGGGAAATCTAAGAATTAGGGGCATCTTTTCTGCTTGGTTTTACTCCAGGCTCCCTCCTGAGGAACCCGACCCTGCTCGGGCTGCTGGGATCCCTCGTGGTTGGGAGGAAATCCTTGGCCCAGGTCTGCAGGGCAGGGCTGGGCTGTCCAGGGTGCCTGGCCAGGGTGACAATTGTGGCACAGCACAGAACCTGGGCTGGAAAACCTCCCCTGGCTGCTCAGAGCCGAGCGAGAGGAATTCCCAGGGGCTGTGGGGCATTTCTGGGAGTGAAGCCCGTGGGAGAGGCAGCCTCACACCCTGCCCTGGTGCCTGTGTGCTGGCATGGCTGTGCACAGGAGAGCACACGGGTGGTTTGCTGGAAAATCAGACATTTTGCTCCTTCTAAACCCAGTTTTTTTCTAGTTTTTAAATTGCCTTTGGGTGGCCTTTAAAACTCTTATCTGCTGTAAGGATCTTTGGGCTGTGCATCTCTTCAGACGCACTCTGTTCCTTCTATTTTTCAATGTAGGAACCATTAAGGGTTGATAAAATCTTTAAAGCAATTGTGTTTTTTGAATGAAGGATGGGTTAGGAATAGCAGAAGTACTCAAGTAAATAAAAGCACAGAAGAAAAATACTAATAAATATTTATAAGGAGAGTTTCTTTATGTACATAATCTAAATTTTATGTAATTTGTTTTAGTGGATGGGGTTTGCTTGTGTTCTTTTCTGTTTCTCCCCAGTTCTTTTCACTTCTTTTTTCTCTGCTTTTCATGGACAAATTGTATTGCTGGTTTAAAAAGACAATTTTAACTGAACTAGCATGACTGAAACGATAAAGGTCAGTTTGGAGAAGGACATTTGCTCGCCCAAGCGTTGGCAAGATCAGCCCCAGCTCGTGGCTATTTTTGGCCAGCACGAGGCCCTCTGTATATGGGTCAAATTTTGCTGTTGATGAAGTAAGTCAATTAAATTCAGCAGAGGCCACTCCGGGGCAGGTAATTCCCGTGGATCTGTGGAAATGCAGTTGGAATGGGCTCCTTGGAATGGCAGTGCCCGAGGGGCTCCATGCTCCCAGCCCAGCCCATTCCTGTGCTCTGGTGAAGGAACGGCTCTGAAAGGTGGATTCATATTAACAACCTGTAATTGTACAGCCACGGGAGGATGTACAGCCCTTCCCTGCCAGAGCTCCCATCTCATCTGACAATTTCCCAAAAGCTCCACGGGCACGGCAGCGAGTGGGAGAAATTGGAAGCTGTTTTTACAGGCCAGCCTCTCCCACCTTCCCTTGTTTATCTGCTCTGTGTTTAGGTTATTCCCATCCTAGCAAACAGGCATGTGAATAAAAAAGTAAAATTACGAGGGAAAATGCCAAAGAGATGATGTCAGTGAGGTTGAGGGAGTTTCTAAACAGGCCAAGGGTTTCTCTGAACCAACCGTGAGGCATAAAAAGCCTTTCAGGAGCATCTTAAATGAAAATGTATCGATACAGATTTTGTACAAATATTCCCCTGCTCTATTCTGAGTCCCAGGCACGGCAGCATGGTTGGAGGGCATGTGAACCAGAAATTAAAACCCAGCCCTGGAGTCTGATTTAATTACCCTGCTAAGTGAAAGGCAGAGGAGAGAGAATAAACAGCGGCAAAGGCGACTCTGTGGGTGAAATATTTTAACAATCCCCGACTTTCATGGGCTGCAGCTGCTGTTTGATGTGGCTTTGTATTGACTGCATCTCGTCCTGAAAAACTGTGAATTAACAGGTCCTGTGGCTGTGGGAGCGAGCTGGGGGTGACCCAGTGGTGAGGGGTCCCCCACACCTGAGCACGCTTTTTGTTCTGCACGGGTGTGAGTGATGGATGTGGCATGGAGGAGGAACAGGCGAGCTCTGCCAGGCCCCCTGGGTTTACAGCTGTGGGGACGTGGATTTGAATGCATTGCTGCCTTTGGGATTTATATGGAGCAATTGTCCCATTAGTCTCAGTGGGTGAAATCCTGATCTCAGTGGCCTGAGTATCAAAAACGCTGGGACTTCAAGAAGCTCATTTTTTACTCCAAAGGACTAATGCAACTCACTTGTATTTTTTATTAATTCTGCTGGGTCTGTTTTATTTAACCATCACTAAAAGCCTCTCTCCCTTCATTAACAGGGCAATCCATTATTTGCGAGGGTAGAGAACATCCCTTTTTCACTCTTAGAGTGCAGAGGTTTGAAAATGTAATTATGCAGGGGAGTCTTGGCACTAGTTCTCTGGTTGTGTGACTGGTTAGTTACTCAGAAGTAACTGCACAGGTAAGCACTTGTTCCTGCTACTTAATTTTCCATGGATTTATTTCTCCAGGCTCCTCCCTTTGTTTATAGTGGCATCTGGGAACAAAATACCAACAAACTCAAAGGGTGCAAAAAAGGGAAAACCTAGAAGCAAAGCCAGGGAAGATACACCGTGCATGCCTCCTGGTTTATAAGTTTCCTGTTTTTTCAAACCATGTCTTTGTAAATAAATAAATAAACAAACAAATAAAAATCAGTGTTTAATTTCTCATCGCTGGAGCAGGGGTAATCCCCCACCATCGATTATGCAGAGCATTAGAGCCATCCATCCTGCCGTTGTAAAATAAATACAAACTCAATAATAAATGCAACTCAAAACTGAACTGGATTTTATGCTGTTGGGTATTTTAAAGCTTGGGTTGCTGTGAAAATGTGCGTTTTCAGTAAACACTGGGTTTTCTATAAATCCACCTTTATTTTGTCATCAAGGTGTGCAGTGTCAGGGAGGGTCCCGGCGGGGCTCGGAAGGGGAGGGCGATGTTTGGGTTTTTGCAGCCGCGACCCTCGCGGTGCCTGCCAGGTTTCTCCCGGCTGCGGGAGCCCGGTGGAGGCGATGGGAATTCCTGATATTCCTCTGCCCTCTGTAGGAGAAGCGCCCGCATGAGCCGTGCGGCGGGATGGATCCGGCTGCATGCCGGCCTCCCAGCACCAGCCACCTCCTCCTCGTCTTTACGGCATTTACAGGCACCTCGGGGGCAGGGAGGACAGCAAGGGCATGAGCATCAGCTCGCTCAGGTTCACAGGGGGCTGCTGGAGCCTTCGCAGGTGAATGTGGATGTGGAAAGCCCAAATCTGGAGCTCATTGTGGCGTCTGAAGCTCAGGGCTTCATCTGCAGCTCGGATTGGAGAGGCTGAGTGGGGGCCCTGCTCCCTGGAACAAAATCCATGCCAGCCTCCCCAATCCCAGGCAATTCCCGGAGTTTTGGGGCCACCTGAGGAGCACAGAAAGGAGCAGGGAGAGGCTGGCAGAGGGCAAGCCCAGAGAACCTGTCCCTGCTAACGCTCTCTGCAGGGATGTCTGCATCGCCTGGCTGCTGCTCCTCGGCCTCAGTGTGACCCCAGGAGCCAAAATTCCCCAATTCCCCGTGGCTGGTGTCACTCAGGTGTCACTCAGCTGTCACTCAGGTGTCACTCAGGTGTAACTTAGGTGTAACTCAGGTGTAAGGATCTATCTGTGTGAGAGGCCTGGCCTGAGAACGCAGCTCCGGGATCTCGCTGCTGTGAGAGGGGCTCCAGCAGAGGCCACCGAATATTCAACACAGAACGGGAGAAGAATTAACTCAATTCTGCACACCTGGAGAGGCAGAGAAACTTTGACGTTGATTTAAAGCAATGGTTGTCATATTGTGCATTATTAATGTCACTTTGCCGCCGGTTTGGGATCCGGTACCGTGAGCCCCAATTCTCACAGCCCTGCTGCCCACAAGGGCTGCAAATCCCCTGGTAACGGCGGGGGGCTCCCGGCTGGATCCCGGTGTGACCCCAGGATCGTTCCCGGCTGGATCCCGGGCTCATTCCCGGTTGGGACCCGTTTGGATCTCGGGTTTATTCCCGTTTGGATCCCGGGCTCATTCCCGTTTGGATCTCCGATCTATTCCCGTTGGATCCCGGCGGGCCCGGGCGCCCCCTCGCCCCGCCCCGTCCCCTCACGCAGGCTCCG
>NW_005054368.1:1366398-1407378 GCF_000277835.1 Geospiza fortis | reverse complement strand
TTCGGGTCTGGGGCTTACCTCCGCCGTGGGGTTCATCGAGCCACCTGTGGGCTCGGGGATGGGCCCGGGATCGGGGTTCTCTCGGGGATGGGGCCACCCCCGGCTCGGGGCTGTGTTAGGCCCGGCCCGGTTCTTTCCTGCAGTCTGTGTGAGAGCAATAGCGTCTTGTAAGAAACGTTTTCATAACTGAGGAACTTAGCGTGCTCAGCAGAGGCGTTTTCCCATTTTGGTAACCATAATTTTGTCCCAGATTTCGCAGAATCCCAGGCTGGAGGTGGGTTTGGGGCCTCAGAGCCCACCCAGTGCCACCCCAGGCTGCTCCAAACTGTCCAGCCTGGCCTGGGACACTGCCGGGGACAGCCAGGGCTGCTCTGGGGAGAGCTGCATCCCGTGGTGGTGCCGAGACTGAGGATCCCAGGACGTGGCTGGAAGGATCTGCCCCTCCTGCCCAGCATTTTGCCATCCTCTGCTGCCTGGAGTGGCTGTACTTTGTTGCTTTGGTTACGAGCAGATTTTTTGCCCCCTCTGCTTTTCACAAACGCTCCAAGCCAGGCATTAACGTTTGCAAGCACACATTAGGAGCACTCGGGGGTTTGAGTCGCTCCTTGCCCACAGAGCTGCCCCTGTAATTTGGCACGGGGTGCCTGGCAGAAGAGTGGGAGCAGGGAGGGAGGAGGGTGGGATGTGTTCTCTGGGCTGGACTGCTCTCCTCTGTGTCCTGCAGAAGATGGGGGTGAAGGAGGGCAACAACCACAGTGAAATGATTTCCTCTGTGGAGCTTTTCTGAAATGTTTATGTGTTTATGTGGCTTGTATATGTAGCAAGAGGCCAGAGTGCTGAATTGGAGTTTTCCTCTTTTAACGTGCAGGCATGAAGTGAGTGAAGGCATTGCAGAGTCATGAAGGGCTCAGAGACCCTCCTGCATCCTTGGGAGGGCTTGGATGGGCTTAGTTCAGGTCTTGCTTCATGCAGGAGCCTCTCCCCCCTGCAGGGAATTATTTGTGTGCCTTTCCTGCACTTTTCCAAGCTGCTGCTCCCCTGTGCAGTGCAGGGGGGGAAACTCTTTGGTTGTTAGAGAGCAGGAGGAGCTTCCCAGGGCTCCTTCCAGGCTGGAACTCAGCTCAGTTTCACACACCCCTTCCCTTTTTTTTCCCCCCCACAGCTACAGTTGCTAAAGTGATTGACAGATTTGAGGATGAGGGCGCGGATGACATTTTGCCTGTTGGCAATATCAGGAAAAGAGCCTCAGCCTCTCTCCTGGAAGCTGATAAGAGGTACAGTGGGAAAGCCACATCTCGGAAAGCTCTGCAGGAGGAGCTCTGGGGAGATGCTCTGTCTGAAGAAGGATCTGGTAAGAAATCTCTTTTTTTTTTCTCCCTTTTTGCTGGCAGAGCACGATGTCAGCTCCTGACTGAGCATGGCAAAGCTCAGGGCCCTGGCACAGGGCAAGGAACAGCCACAGTTAAGCTGGACATCAAATAGCCAGACCTGAGCTGTTGTTGGTGCGTTTTTCTGCCAAGTAAATAACTTTTTTCCTCTCATTTATCAGCTGAAGAAGCACTAGATGACTGGTACAGTGGCAGTGAAGGCTCAGAAGAGGAGGACAGTGCTGGCACTAAGGGCAGGGAGAAGGCCAGCACTGCTGGCACTGAGCAGGAGGAGGACTTGGAGGGTGACCTGGAGGATGATGAAGAGGCCAAGGCACCCAAGTTCAGCTCCCAGAATATCACAGACTTTGAGAAGTTTACAGAAGGCATGGATGATGTGGGGAGCAGTGAAGGGGAGGATGAGGATGAGGATGAAGATGATGCTGATATGGAAGATGGAAACGAGGAGGAGGAAGAGGAATTTGGGAGTGAGAACCACGATGACAGAAAAGAAACCAAAGACAGTGAAGATGATGGGGGAGTGCTGACCTTCTCCAGAGGACAGGAGTCTGAAGAAGTGGAGAAGGGCAAAGCTGTGAGGAACCAGCTAGGTTTGTGCATGTTTGTGTGTCTGCTGGCAGTGTGACAGCAGCCTGAGCCCCTCAGCGTGGTGCCTGCTGCAGCAGCCCCCTGTGTGTGCAGATGTTCTGCCAGATGTTCGGGTGTCACTGCTGCAGGAACAGCTCCTGATGGGAAGTGTAGTTATCCATGAGCTTAACTGAGCCAGTGCTGAATGTCCTCATGGGACTGCTGGGTTTGGGAGCTCCCTGCACTGCTCGTGCTGTGATCACTTTGTTTCTTTCCAAAGTGTGACTCCCAAAATGCCATTTCTTCCTGTCTGAGCTGTTAAACTGTCAGACCTTTGCAGCAGTAAAGCAAAGGGGGGTTTTGGTCTGTGGGTCACAGAGGTGCAGTTGGGATTTGCTTTGTCCAGGGACAATTTGTGGCTCCCATTTTGTGCCTGCCAGGGCTGCCCTGAGCAGGAGGAGTGCAGCCAGAGGAGAGGGCCTGAGCTGCCAGCTCCTCCACAGGAACAAGTGCTTTGTCTTGCTAACTGATCCTTTTCTTTCCTTTCTCTTTGAAGCCCTGTGGGATCAGCTGATGGAAGGGAGGATCAAGATGCAGAAGGTGCTCCTGACAGCCAACAGGCTGCCCCAGCCAGACACCTACCCCAGGTTCAGGAAGGAGGGGGGACAGGACTTTGACCACGCTGTGGAGAACTGTAAGAGCCTTTTCATCTTTCTCCTTTGCTCAGACCCTTACAAACAACTGCTCGTTGCTGTTGAGTGCAGAGCTGGGTGCTCTGTCAGAGACACCTTGTGCCAGGTGTGTGCTGGAATGCTGAGGTGTGCCCAGAGCAGGAGCAGTGCAGCCCAGAGGAGGGGCTGTGCACATGAATTCCAGCATGGAGCTGCTTCAGCTCTTCATTCCTGAGTCACTGTTCTCATGAGATCTGTGGTGGATTCTCCAGTATAAAATCATAACATGCAGGCTGCAGTGGGTGAGTGCAGAGTACTGGGCTTCAGTGTGGTGTGGGTCTGTTCAGTTTTTATATTTGGACCCTTTTTTTCTGGCCTAGAGGTGAAGGCACAGGGAGGGAGATGTCTGGGTGATCAGACATGCCCTGAGCCTTGGTCCTGCAGCAAGTTTGGGCTGAGATCCTCTGCCTCAGGGCAGTCAGCTTACCTGCACTTACAGGTGAGCTGCTTTCTGCTTCAAACTTGGCTCTGCTGCTTGAAATGAAGTGATTAAGGACAAAAAGGCAAACTCCCACCAAGGCTGTGCTGACCTTTCAGCGGAACACACGTTATTAATGTCCTTAATGAGATGCATTACAAGCTGCCCCAGCTCCATGTTTCATTACAGGTCTAAGATGCAATATCATTAAAGACCTTTAACAGAAACAATGGTTGACATTTTGGTATTTCCCATAAGCAAAATACAGCCAGGAGCATGGAGTGTAATGTCCCCAGTGCTGCAGAGGCTGAGCCCTCAGTTGTGCAGGGCTCTGAGGGACCCTGCACTGCTAGGAAGTGCTGGATGGTCCCCTCCTGACCTTCTCCTCATCACCTGGGCAGGGATGCTGTTCCTCTGGTGCTCCTCCTAGCTTGGGTTTGTGTTCTGTGGGTTGTCTGTGAGGACAGAGCACAGAGCTGGAGTGACAGGGGCGGTGTTAGCAGGGGAAATCTCAGGCTGACAGATGGGAAATGCTGAATTTAGGAACATTCCACCACTGCTGCTGCACTTCAGCCTTGGCCAGGATTGGGGATCATCAGGGCCTGCATGATTGCTCTCCTTTCAGGGCAGCCTCAGCACTTCTGCCCAAACCCACAAAACAAATCTGGGGTGTTTTCATCATCCTCATTGAACAGGAGGGAATGATTTGGTGCTCCAGGTGCACAGAAGAGTGATTTGGTGTTCTGGGTGCCAAAATCCCAGACTCTGGGTGAGCCCTGCAGGATGCTGAAGTCAGGAGGCTCCCAGTGCTCTCAGAGCTCGTGGACAAGAGTGTTTCCAGTAATTTGCCCCAAATCTTTCCATTTTTCCATGAAATTTCTGCACTGTGTTCAAAGGAAGATTGAATTTTTTGAATTGGAAAATGGTCCTTTGTGTATTTTCCTCTTGGGTATCTCCTGCTCAGGACAGCCCTGTTGTGGTGCTGGAATTCCCTAGGGGCTGGAGTGTAATTGTGTTAAAGAGTAGACAGCAATTCTCCATCCATTTGCAGTTTTAAAGCCAAACCTGGGTGAAAATGGCAAGGTCATGCTCATTTTCCAGATTTTGAGACCGGAGGTTACAATACCTAAATGTTTAATTTACTATTTTTGTAATCTTTTATGATTTTTTTTTTCTTTTGAATGTTACAACATGCTTTGGACAACCTTAGATTCCTGAGATCTCAGGTTCTGGTAGATGATTTACTGCAAAATTGCTTATAAATTGAAGGAGAAAATGTTTTGCAGACCTGGCAGCTTTCAGGCTTCACACCCATTTGTCACCCAGCATTTCCCTTTGTGTATAGAACAAGAATTAATTAGGCTGCACTGCAGGAAAAGTTTATGGCCATAATTTATATAGGATGAATTTCTGTTTAAAGAGACAGCATTGCTTTGTTTGTGCTGTCTTACTTTTTATTTTCTTTTTTTTTTTTTAATCTTTAATTATATTCCAGATTTTTTTTTTCTGTCACCCTTTTACATACAAATGGGAGACCAAGCTGTGGTCATGGAGCTCGTGTTTATTCCTGTTTTGCAGCCAGGCCTGGGTGGTTTTTAGTGCTGAGATCAGAGTGGCTGAGCTCTGAAAGCAGCACAGTGTCCAGTATTTCATATCCTGCCCACAGAAACGCTCCCAGCTCACAGCTCCAGGGTGCTGGGCTCTTCCTGCAGGACAGATTTGTATTCCCCTGCTCTGCAGCTTCCAGTCTGGTCCAGGGCTTGAGATGTTGCCTCTGTTTGGGGTCTTGCACGTTCAATTAATGTTTTTCATAATCAATGCGAGTCAGAATTTGCAATCTGCTCCTGATTTGCACATTAAAGAGACCCATTAATTAAAAATTCCAATCCCTGGCATGTTCCCGCAGGATCCCTGCGTTATTTACATAGAAAAGGAGCGCAAGGTGCGAGTTTCTGTGTGGGGCTGTGCACAGATTGCAGGCCTGCCACTCATATTTCACTGTGCTGCCAGCTTGGGAGGGGAGCTCCTGAAATTGTCCACAGAAATCCCCTCAAGGGCAAGGGAGAGCCAAAGCAGAGGTGGAATAAACATTGGTGGAGCCACATCCAGTGTCAGGAATTAAACAGTTCCAGTGTCTGGGGCTTGTTGTGTTAAATCTTGATAGGGTGACAGAAAAACCCACAAATAACTGAGGGACAAGGAGGTAACAAGGGCTTTAAGGAATTAAATCTCTCCATCCTCAAAGGCCCTGAGCTTCTCAGTACAGGCCTGGAGCTTTTCCTTTCTAATTCTGGTTAAAAATACTAAACTGGGAGCTCTTCAGTGGCTAATACTTCATGCTTTTCAAAAAGAGCTGGGAATTGCAGCTCTTAAATAGCAGATTGTGTTATTTTCACTTTATAGTTGGTGAGATGAGTTAAGAATGTTCAGAAACCAAGGTGAGGAAGTTTTTTTGCCAGAAACTGATGGAAGTTGCAGGATTTAGAGGGACAAGTGGTTGTGCTTTCCTTTTGCAAGAGCTCAGGAAGTCACTGAAATGCAAACTGCTCACTGCATTTTTGTGGGGGTTTGGGGTTTTTTGGCTTTGTCTCCATCTGTCAGTGGATTGAGAGAAAATACCAGAATCCCACATTTCTATTCCTCAGCATAAGCTGCAGATAATTTCAAGAAATGGAGGAAATAGTGGGTTTGATAAAAGTAGATATGCAGGGTGTGTGGGGATGGATTTGCTCAGTGCAGGAACCAACAGCAAATATTGACTTATTTACACTTTGGAGAACTGTGGAGAAGTTTCACCAAGGTTTGTCATCAGTAGTAAAATAAAACTGAATAAAGTGAATCAGATAAAAAACAAACAAACAAAAACCCCCACAGTGCTTTGTTGCCTTCTGGGAAATGAAGTTGTTGGGTTTTTGTTCCTAAAACTTTGAGGGACCCAGAAGTGGCTGTTTCTGGGGTGGAAATTTGTGGTGAGTGTGCTGGGAAAGAGCTGTGCTCCCATCTGGAATAATTCCTGAGCTGGGCCCTGGCACAGCAGGTTGGGTTCCTGTCCCATGACAGATTCTGTGGCTTGGGACCAAACAGCACACTTAGACCTCTCTGTCCCAGTGCTTCACCCTGAGTATCTTCATTTTCTTCTGGGTTGGTTCTGCAGCATTTTGACATTTGAGAGAGGGAAAGATTCTGTTTAGTCTCAGTTATTGTATGAGTATGTTCTCAGTGTCTTTTTAATGAGGATTTTTGTTGGGCTCTCTTAATCCCAGTCTTTAAAATAATATCTTTACATCCTCCACAGCATCCAGGTAAGCCGTGTTGAAGACACTGATTAAGCAGGGACTAATTTTGGATAAAATCCAGTTTGCTGCAGATGCCAGAGAAGCTGTTGCAGTTCCTGGGAGAGAGGATGTGCTGGAAGGCCTGCACATACCTGGGTGGGAACAGCTCTGTGATGGAATGGGATGCACTGACACAGGCTTGGGATTTTCCAGGGAAGCCTGCAGGACTCAGCAGCCCAGAACTCCCTGGTAATTCTGTTCTCACCTCCATCCCTGGGTGGCTTTTAGAGCTCCAGTGTATCCACACCTCCATCTGGAGATGTTAATGCATTAATACAGAGCAGGGTGAGTGTCACAGGGAGGGGGAGGAACTGAGGCACAGGCAGATTACACAGTTTCCAGAGGCATAGAGCACTTACAGGATTAATTGGTGCTAGGCAAGATCATGGACTTAAATATATTCTTGCTTTGAAGATTTTACTGGGAGCCTGCACAAATGTGTGACAGCAGAACTGGGTTTCAAGCCTGAGTGTAAATTATTGTGATCAGATCTAGCCCACTTAAAACTGGTAGTTCATTTTAATTGAATTGTGTTAGTCTGGACACTTTATGAATACAAAAAGCATCAGCCCTGTCAGTTCCTGCAGGATTGGATGGGATTGAAATGGATGTGGGTGCAGGTGTCCCCAAATTCTACCTCTCCTCTCTGATCTCATGGGCAATCTGTTCAGCTCTTTCTGGGGCTGAGCCAAAGCCTGTTGGCATCAATGAATACTCTTCTCTCAGCTGAAGGAAATGAAGGGATCAGATCCTTTTTTCTGAATTTTGTGGAAGATGCCACAGAGAGCTTTTGGTGGGGAGTGGGCTCAGTGAGGATGAGCAGCTCCTGGGCCGTTCTGGGTGTGCTGTGAGAGGGAGAGGCTGCACACAAGCCCAGGGCTCAGCTTTGGAGCTCTGCAGTTGCTCTGTCATGAAGTCAGTGATGTTTTGGGCATGTGCAGAATTTGGGCTGTGAGAGGTACCAGGAAGGTTTTTTGTGGTTTGTCATTACTGTCTGTGATCTGTTCAGGAATTCTGTGTGGGAGGTAGTGGAGAAATGCAGGACATTTGTTTAACATGCAGTTTTGGGCTGTTTGCAGAGGAAAAACTCTTGCCCTCCCTCACAGAGTGCCAAGGCTTTTGGCTTGTGGCATTCAGGATTTTTGAGCTGAATTGGTGTCTCCTTCTCATGAATGGGTGTGGTAAAATGATTTTATAGGTGATCTCCACAGCTGTGTGTGTTGTTCACTGGTGATGCCTGAGTTTTATTTGAAATCTGCCTTAAATTTTGGTGCAGGAAATGCTGGGACAGTCCCTGGCTGGTGCCCTGATCCAGCTGAACCCCAGCCCATGGGATTACACCACACTCAGCTTTGCCTACACCTGAGTTTCTCAAGATTAATAGCTAATTAAACTGAATTTAGCTAAATATTTGTGCATGTTAGTCTGTGTACTGCACAAACAAGATGCAGGGAAACAAAGGCTTTAAAAGTGTCCAGACAAGCGTGTGCAAATGTCAGCTAACTGGGATTAATTGGCAGTTGGGTACCTTGAGATGGAAACTCAGAGCTTGTCATGATAAATATAATTAATGGCCTGGTATTATGTGGGGAGGTCAGTGTGGATGGGCTAATGTTCCCTTCTGGCCTTAATATCCAGATAGAACTATGAAATCTCACATTTCCTCTTCCTTTCTCCTCCTTGCCCATGTACTTGGGGCCTCCAGGCTGGCAGAGGCAGGAATGTGTGCTGTCAGCTTCTTTGCATTTCCAGTAATGGAAAGCATCAGTTTTTATAAATCTCATTTTTGCCAGCCCCATCCCCTCCCTGGTTTGGGCTGATATCAAAAGATGATGGTTGAGGTGAATCAGCAGAGCATGAACTTCATGGAAGTGTTTCTCTTTCTCTCCTGCTCAGCTGTCCCCCTCCCCCAGTCCCCTCTAATAAACCCCTGAATACCCAGCCTTTATTCTCTTGTTGAATCCAGTTATTTTCTTTACTTTTAGCAAACTCATCTGTGTCTGATCCTGTTGTCCTCCCTGTCAGATGCAGTAATATTGGAGTGAAAGGGCTAAATTGAGGCTGTTCTGGAGCTCTTTGGGAGTCAGCTGAAGCTCTGCTGTGGAAGGGGGGTGCAGCCCTGGCTCCTTTGTGCCCAGGGAATACAATTTTCCCCTCTGCAAAGGCTCTTGCATCATTTGCATTCCAATGGAACCAGCAAACTGGGCTTGGGTGTGGAGCTGCCAGCAGCAAAGTCGGCCCTTTTCCTCCTGTCATTTGGTAAAATTCCCCAAACTCCCTGTTTTGGGAAGCATGAAAGGAGTGTTGCTCCCATTTGGACAGATTTCCCAGTGCTTTGTGCTGAAATGTGTGAGAAATGGGAATGTGACCACACCACCTGTAAAAAATCCCCTTTAGCCTAACACTGAGTCTGGGCTGGCTCTCGGAGCTCCTGTATCCACCAGAATTATTTCTTTAATTCCTGTGCCATGTTGCTTTGGGACCCCAGGATGCTCAGGGGTGCCAGGCTGGAGCTGCTGGCATCCTGCCTGTTCCTCCTGAGGTTCCTTCCAGCCTGGCAATGGCATGCAGGCTCCTGTCCACAGCCCCATGTCTGAGACGTGCCACCTGGAGGAATTCCCCCTCCTTTTCCTGGCTGGGAGCGTGGTCCTGCTGCTGGGAATACAGAGCAAGCTCCAAAAGTAATACTGACAGCCTTCAGAATTATGATACACTGGAGCTGCGGCGTAATTCTTTGTTGAAGAAGTTAGAGGCCTAAAATGTTAAGGCTTATTGTTATTCCGAGTTGATAATCTCTGCCTTGCTTTAATAATTTTTCCTCATGCCTGGATAGCCTGCGAGTTGCACAATAATCACTCACACAGCTTTGTAATCAATGCCCAAAGTAATAGGATTCCGCTGGCCAACGGCAATTAATAAATTTGTGTCTTTTTTAAAACACTAGCAAGTCGGGCCTGAAATACGACTGACTGGCTTTCCTCATTTGCATATTTATTGCAGTGGAAAAATTCTTGCCGAATGATTGATGTTGAGCCTGCCTCTTGAATTCCAAACAGCACATTATTATGAAATGAAAAATGCCGGCCATACAGTTGATTAAAGTTGAAGACAGTGGAATCGGTGTTTTTTAAGATTGTGGGAGAATTAAAGGCATATTTTAATAGATGTTGACAAGAAGTGAACTAACAAAAGCAAAGCAAAGGATTTGCTTGAAAAGATTTAATCAAACGTGTTTGGTGGGGGATTAATTGCTGGGGATGACGAGTGCAAGTGGCTGCTGCTGGCTGTGAGTGGGGAGCATTGTTCCAGGGCCAGCTCATCGAGGGCCGTTTTGACCTGGAGTTTAACTCCTGTCCCACAGCCCCTGAAGGGAGGGAAGCTTCCCCCTCTCCTTGTGGTGCTGGGATAAACCTGTGTGCCAGGTGGAGATGCGTCTCCTTGTGTGCAGCCATTCAGGTCAAAGGGTGGGCTCCTCTCCTCCTTTTGATTTGTGTGAGGGTCATGGGGGCTCCCTGGGGACTGGCAGTGGAGGCAGGGGAGGCTCCCAGCTCAGCTTTTGCTCATCCCAGTGCCAGCATTGCTCCAGCTTTCCTGTGTGGGTGCTTCCCCAGCCTGTGGAGGGGCAGGGAGGATGGAAAGCATTGCATGCCTGTGATATTCCAGTGATGCCAGAGCCCCAGATCGAACTGAGGGGGAAAAGTCCTCAATTTCCAGTGCTGGCACAGCTCTGCAGTGGAGCTGTGTGCTGGGTAGGTGGTGGTTCCTGCTGGAACATCCTGGGAAGGGTTTTCCCAAGGATTCAGTGTCCCTGCATGCTCCTGCTGCTCCGTGCAGCCTCTTGGGAGGGTGAAATGAGACCCTGTCTGTAGAGGCCATGGAAGGGAGTGCAGGGCTTTTCCTGGCTGGGAAGCTGTGGGAATGCTGCCTTGGAGCATGGATGAGCACAGCAGCCCCTGGCAGCCCCTGGCCATGGGCACTGCATGGGTTCCAGGGCAGCTCTGGGAGCAGCCCCTGCAGCCAGGTGCCCCCACCCCAGGGTGTCCACAACCCCTGGCACTGACAGAATTCATTTTGTGTGCCTTGAGGGCAGCAGCAGGACAGGTTTCACCTCTGGTGGGTCTCCTGGCACTTTGACCCGTGGCAGTGCTGTCCCTGAATGGAGCTGAATACTCCAGGGCTGTTTCCAGCCTGGCTGGGGGCTGCATGAAAGGAGGATGTAAGAGAAGTATTGAGGCACACTGTGATTTACTGGTGCTGGCTCCCAGCGTTCTGGGTGGGTTCATCTGCTGCCTGATGGGTCTGGAACAATTTTTCCCTCCTGGACACAAAAGGAAGGGACTCCTAAAAGTGACTCTTCCAGGGCAGTGTCTCAGCACTGCCACTCTGAGTCCCATAGGAGCTGGAGGTTACATTCCAGCCAGGTTTGTTGTGTGCCAGTTTCAGACAAGGAGCAGCATGACAAAAATCCAGCTGGGGGTAGGAGGGTCAGTCGGTGTCCAGCCTCCTTTCTAAATGACCCAGTTTGCATCCATGGATCAGTTTGGGTTTGTGCTGCCTTCATTCACAAGTGGGGCCAGACTCTGCCCCAAGGCAGGCAGTGCAAAGGGGCTTCAGAGGGAAGGGGAGATGAAGAGGAGGCTGGGAGGAAAACAGCCCCTTTTGGATGAAATGTGGGATGGATGGGGCAGGGCTGGATGGGCAGAGAGCAGAGGAGGGTGACACTTGGCTTCTGAAGTTGAGTTTACAGCCCACTTAAGCAGCCAGCAGTAGAAGTGAGAACGCCATCCAATAATGCTATTAAATACCCGAGAACTGAGAGCAGGGAAATTACCCAGCTCTAAGAGGCTGTGATGAAGGCACTGCCTGCAATAATTAGCCCTCCCACCTGGTTAGACACACGGTCATTGTCTTCCCTGCCCTCTCCAGCCCCTTCACTCCAAATAAAATTGCTCCCCATGCCCACTTGTGCTGGGCTCTGTGTCTGTGGCCCGGGGCAGCCTGAGCCTGTCTTTATTTCCTTGCCTGCTCACCACGGCCCTGCTGTACCCCAGAAGGGCTGGAGTGCTGCTCCACTTGTAATTGCCAGGATCAAAGCTGCCTGGGGTGCATTAGCACTGCTGCTGGAGGAGAGGCAGCAGGGAGAAAATAAACAGTTTGGGAGGCTCAGGGGACATCGGGCTGCGTTGCAGGCAGTGGGAAGGATTTTGCTGGTGTAAGCTGTGCACTCAGGCTAGGGTGGGGGCACTTGGCTCCTGCAAGTGATGCTTTAGCTTCAGACACCTACAACAAATGCATTTTTAAGGGCTTTTGTCTGTTTGTCTGGTGGAATTGTTTTGATGCTCACACACGTCTGATTTACAAGTGCAGCAAACCTAATCCGTTAATAGGTTTATATAGAGCAGTTGTCAGAGTGGATCTATAATGAACCATGGGCTCAGGGAGGGCCAGTCCAGCAGCTGATCTGCAGCAGAAATCTTAAAGCATCTTCTCCTTGACACTGCTGTTCCTGAGGTCAGGCCATAATTTATCTGAAGGTGGTGACAGCTGAGCAATATCACAGTGGGAGCACGCAGGAGATTGAGACCTCTGAGTGTCTGGGCTGATTTCTGCCTCTGTCTGCCTGAGGAAGATTTGCTGTTCACTCTACCCATGATCCCTGGGTCCCCCACTGAAAAGCAGAAATAAAGGAAACAATGGAGTGGGGAAAAGTTCTCCCTGTTCTTTCTGTGCCACGTACAAAGGGAGGCTGGGGAGTTAACAGAGCAGCCCCTCTGGCTCTGTGGCAGAGGAGGCACCAGGGGCAGCTCTGGGCAAGGTCCCAGCTCCTGCTCCCCACACAAACCCCCGTGCTCTGCCAGCCACAGTAAGGTCAGTGTAGGTTTTGGGTGGGGTGTGCCCGGTGTGTCAGCTGGGGGAGCTGACCCTGCGGTGGATGTGCAGAGGGACAGTTTGTGTAGGCCTGGCAGACACTTGTTTTCTAACAGAGTTCTGCAGGCAGGCTTGTTGGTTGCCACAAAAGAACTGGTTTTGAGGAGCAGATGCTGTGGCAGTGTGCAGTTAACCTGTCCCACAGTCAGCTGGGGCTGTGTGTCCTTGGAGAGCTCATAGCTTTTGGAACAGGTACTGCATGGACACAGGAACTATCAGCTGCAAAAACCTTTGGATACACAGCATCACATCTCCCTTCAGGGTTTGTGTGTGTGAGGTGCAACTGCACATCCCAGTACAAATCACATCCGCACCATGTGTTGATCAATTTACACCCCTCCACCCCATCTTTTCTTCCCTTTCTCTCTTCCTGAGGATCTCCTGCTTTTCTGATCAGAGTCCTCTCATTAAACTCGCCGGGTCATGGTTTAAAGTTTCCCCCATAGATCAGATCTCATCACTTGTGTCTCTTGCTCTGAAGGTTGTAAAGCCCTGGAGGCCTTGCTGAAAGTGCTGGTGGAGCTTCAGGATGAGCTGCTTTATCAGTACCCAGGCACGAGGCACCTGGTGGATGGAAAGCAAGCAAAAACTGAGAGGTAAATGCAAAAAGAGATAAGAACTTCCTGAACCCTTTGTTCTCCAGCAAACAGGACAATGCCCAGCCCTCCTGACCACCCTCACCCTGCTGCTCTCTCAGGTGCTGCTGGGTCTGGGTGACAGACACTCTGTTATTTCCATTCCTTCTGCCTTGTGGGAAGTCTGGTTTGGAATATGTCTGATAATGGGGCAGGGGCTAAATGGGGCTTTTAACAAAAATATCAGTGTGGAGGGGCCAGCAAGGATCCCACGCTGCCTTAGGGAGGGACAGGGTATTTATCCTGAGTGCTTTTGTTCCAGTGAGGACGAAATCCTGAGCAGCAGTGATGAGGAGCCAGTGGAGAAGGCTCAGGAGAAGAGGAGGAGCCTCCCCAAGAGGAAGCTGAAGTTTGAGGAGTACCCTGAGTTCATAGCCAAGCGCTACAGGGACTTCAGGAGCTACAGGAACAGCACCCTGCAGAAATGGCACGACAAGACCAAGCTGGCAACTGGCAAAATGGGCAAGGCAAGGCCTGGTTTGTGTGTGCTGACATGGCTCCCATGGAGCAGGGATCTGGGGAACAAGTCCATGCTGAAAAAGGGGAAATCTGGGTGGGATACATGGAATAAATTCTTCCCTATGAGTGAGGGGAGGTCCTGGCACAGGGTGCCCAGAGCAGCTGTGCCTGTCCCATCCCTGGAAGTGTCCAAGGCCAGCTTGGATGGGGTTGGGAGCAACCTGGGACAGTGGGAGATGTCTTATGGTAGTTTGTGTTCTCTCAACCAGACATCCCCTCACAGCCAATAATCTCCAGGAAAGTGTCACTCTTGCTGCTGCAGGAGCTGTTTGTGGTTCCTCCCAGAAGCAGAGCCCTCTGAGGCTCTCCTCCTCCAGAAGTGTAGGCTTTAATACGATGGGTAATCATTTCACCCAGAGATCCAGGCTCTCCTCACATCCCTGAGTTAATCTGAACCGGAACAGCCAAGGCATTTTATTAAGCCAGGCATCAACTCGCCTTCAGGTTGGGAAGGGCGAGCGAGGGAGAAACAAATAAAAAACCCTCACAGAAACCCCTGCACTGGGGCTGACGTGGGCAGACAGAGAGAGGAGAGACTGTGTGTGCTGTGTGACAGTGCCTGATGCCCGCAGGGTTTCGGAGCCTTGGAGCGCTCGGTGCTGGCGCAGATCGAGCACGTGCTGCTGGACAGGGAGCGCCTGCTGCGGCGCACGCAGACCCGCCGCTCGCTGTACACCGTGCTGGGCAGGCAGGAGCCCCAGCCTGCCCCCGCCCCTCAGCCCGGGCCTGACAACTCGGTAAGGAGGGGTTTATTTCGTTGATTCATCCTGGCAAACTCGGCAGAGCTGGCGGCGCGATGGGGTTGTGCTTGTTTGGGAGGTGGATGGAGGAGGGTGACTTCTGTTCTCCATGGAAAATGGTCTCCCTTGGCAGCCACACCCACCTGCTGACACTGGGGTAGCAACCTGAACATTTCCAAACTTTGCTGGATTTCTCCAAAACTAAAGCTGCCACCAAGGGGGATCGAGCCTGCCCTTGGAGCCCCCTTAGGGCCACCTCTGAGCTGATACCAGACCCCAGGGAAATGATTTCACCCAGGGGAAATGATTTCTTTTTCCCCACAGAAAATGGTCTCCCTTTGCAGCCACTCACACATGCCAAGCCAGAAATTTGCAAACTTTGCTGGATTTCTGAGCGTGGATTCCTGCAGTGTAATGGCTAAGGAAAAACATTTAAATTCCAGTTTTGTGATGTTTGCATTACCTCCTGTCCCAGTTCCTGACAGGGGAAAGCGAGGTTTTCCTTGAGCTGGGATTGTGCCCCTCCTGTGCTGCTCCCTAAATCTGATTTTTGAGGTAGTGGCAGCAAAACTTGGTTTTCACTCTGCAGTTTAGAGTCTTTAACCCAGAAAGTCCCTTTTAAAATCATACTGCATATAACCTACAGAATATGTTAGTAGTAAGCCTTTTATTAATTTAGTATTTAAGAATGAATAAATACTCAATTCTGAGAGATCAGGTAGAATTACTGGACTTGCAAGATGTATTTTTGCCATTACATTAAAAATATCTGTAGTATTTTGCCAGAAAGACTTTGCACAGTCCTATTTATTTCCCAGTAAAGGCATCATAAATCTATTCTGGCATTGGCAGTGTTTCTGCCTTGCCTTTAAATGTATTCCTGCTCCTTAAAAGCTGGTTATGTTGGGAATTTTCCCCCATTCCTTCATATCATCAAGTGTGTTTACAAGGTGCTGCAGGTGATGTCTCTGGAGCCAGGGACAGAAATGTGCACATGTGAGCTCTCAATGTTTCCTTGATGCTTGCAGGAAGTCCTCCCTGCCTCAGACTCCAACAGGCACCTGAAGGACATTGATGAGGAGATATTTGATGATGATGACTTTTATCACCAGGTAGGTGATGCTAAATGTGTGTTGCAGTTATGGCTCCAGCTGGGTTTGAATACTCACAGAGAAAATGCAGTTGGTTCTGTGCTCTGTATTTCTCTTTACCTGTAAAACTCAGTTACCTGTTTTAACACCCAAAGTCTCTGCAAGTCCCTCAGGGCTCTCTGCTCTCAGTTTTTGCTCTGGGGCTCTGTGAGTTTGAAGCTGCCCTGCGGGTGTGAGCTTGCTGCTGCTGCTTGGGTGTGTCAGGAGCTGTGCCTGTTGTTCTCCCTGGGGAACAGCACAGGAGAAAAGGCTCTGAATCCTCTCTGTTCTCTGTGGGCAGAGCCCCCTTAGGAAAAACAATCCCGGGGGATCCTCAGGAGCACTGAAAGTTGTTCTTGTCTCAGCCTAAATCATCTCATTCACCTGCTGAATGGGAGAGCTCCTGGGCTGCTCCAGCTCTTCCCTTGGAACTGGGCCAGCTTGGATCCAGGCCAGTTACTCCTTTTATTTGCAGAATTCTTAGAAACAAGCAATCTGCACCCAGTGCAGGGAAACACTGTGTTTGTAGTTCATTTAATAAAGACAGCTTTGTGAGAACTGGAATTGTCACATGCTGAGGAATATGTCACTGTAAGCCCTTCCCCAGTGTGTGAAACCTCTGCCTGCTTTGATAATTCACACAGAGCCTGCACTTCAGGACTAAACAAATCTCATTTTATCACTGGAAAGACAGATTTTTTTTTAATTTGAATTATTATTAGAGTGGCCAGTAAAGTTCTAGGGGAGTAGGAGAGAGCTGTTGCCATGTGAGGGTGCCAGTGGTGATGGGACAGGGCCTGTCCTGTTGGCAGGAGGGATTGAAGATAAATCTTAATAAAGATTTCTTTTGAGATAATACTGAAGTGGAATTTAGGGTCCAAGTGGCCCAGAAGCTCAGCTTTTGGGGCAAATTGGACCCTCAGAACACAGAAGAAGTGAAATTGATGTAACAGAATCATGGAGTGGAGAAGCAGCTGAGGTTGGCAGTCCAAGGACCTGTGCAGAGAAGGTGCTTCTTGGCCATGAAATGTTAATTTTTTAAAAAGAAAACAGCAATGGGTGAGTGTCCCCATCTTTCCCTCTAATAACTGTAACTGTGCTAAATGGTGATTTCAGAAATATGAGCAGGCCCAGCTTAGCTTCTCCCCTCCCTGGTTAATTGGGGTGCTGGGGTTAATCTAAATTAAAACTTAAACTAATAGAGGTCATTGAGGGAAGAGAGTCACCTGAGTAAAACAAATGGGTCTGCCAGGCACAACTGTATCTTGGCCATTTCCCAAGAGGGAAGTGGCAGCAAATTGGAGCAGTTTGAGGCGCGGGCAGAGGTGAAGGATGGGTGACAGGGGCGCAGCTCCAGATTGCCTTCCCTGCTGCTCCAGCTGCAGGGGCAGCAGCAGCCAGCAGCATCTGGCAGCACAGCCAGGCTTGGGTGGCACCTTGGGACCCCAGGGACTGGAATTGCAGTGCTGAGGCTGGAGCAGGCTTTAATCACCTGGCAGTCCTTGGCAGCAGCTCCGACAGCCTCTGCCGGCCTCGTACATCACAGGCAGACATCTGCTGAGCAGCCAGGCAGCTGCACATCCATTTCCCTCTCTTGCTGGGCTTTTTCTGATCTCCCTCCCTCCTCCTCTCCTTCCCTTCCAGCCTTCCCCTCTCCTGCATCCCCAAAGTGCCTCCTGTGCAGATCCCAGTGGTTTTGGGGTGCCCTGGTTTGTGTTCTGTGCTCGGTGGGGTTTGGCAGAGACTGGAGCCAGTTCAGGGATAAGGCTGAGGAAAATGGCTCTGTGTTTTCTGTCACCTCCCAATTAAATTGGATTCATAAAGTGCTTTCCTTTATTTGTCAGGGCGCTGAGCTGGAGCTGAACATTGCATTGAGAGCAGGGAGAGCAGAGCACAATGGAGCTGACAGGGCCCTGAATGGCTCTGCTTTCCCTGGGTCAGAGCTGAGCACTGCTTTGTGTGTGTGGGATTGCATGTGGGCATGGAAATAAACCCTGGGAGGGAGCAGTGATCAGCAGCAAGCTCAGGGTGCTCACAACCTCTGACCCCTGTGCATAACACTGATTGCTGCCTGCATTTCAGCACCTGCCTCTTCCTTCCTATTGAAATCTACATCCAGGCTTTCCTTGGGATCCTTTTCACTCTTCTAAATAACATTTTATAGTTATTCATTTATTTTGATTACTGCTTAAAAGGTAAACATTCAGATAAAGAGCAGCGCTGGAAATCAGCTTCCTCTATGTGTCAGTGTGAAATTAGGCAAGTGAAAATGAACCAGATTTGATGAATGTGCACAAGTTAATGATAACAGAATAAGTAGTTACACTGTTTTATTATAGATTATAATAAAAAGCTCTTTAATTAATCTGTTTTTCTTCTGGAAAAACAATTTTCTTGTCCAGGTCCTAATATTCAGTAGAATTCAGCAGGTGGGTCTGGTGGAATTTTGTGATGATTCAGGATTTAACTCTCTTCTGCCTGTTCATCCCACTTTGCCTTTTCTCCTGCTCTTCACGTGTTTTATAAGCAGTTGCAGTTTTTATTGTGATGACCCATGTTGGATGGTGATGGAAAGCTGAGCTGAGTAATGCAGTGAAATATTTTTATTTGGGTGGGAATAGTTAGAGTGTTTCAGAAGCTCCTCATTACTGGCAGCAGTGAGAGGCTGGAGGTTTCCTTTTCCTTTAAATCCTCCTTCATACATGGTTTTTAGGGAAGAAAAAGGCTTTTTATTTTTAGGAGTCATATTTACGTAGGATTCATTACAGCTGATATTGCAGCATTAAGACTTAAAATTCCAGCCTGCTACCAGGGAGCTGCTGCTCTGACATGCTACAGTGGAGATTTTATTGTTAGCTTGAAATACTCCTCTGGTAAAGGGGAGAGTGGAAATTGGTTTATTTCCAACAGGAATTAGGTTAGTGTTCATATGCTAAGTGTTCCACTGGTAGCAGCTCTTCCCAGAACAAATGTTCATCACTTCTGGCAGCAGGTGTGCCTAGGGAGAATTGGGAATATCCATAATCCCTTTTTCCTGGGCTCGCTCTGCTTTGGGCATTTTGTCACAGCCCACGGCCACCAGTCCTGGCTGTGGGCACCAGAGGGGAGGGGGAGCACCCAAGGAGTGGTTCTGACCCCCCCAGAGCTGGGATGTACCCCAGGATCAGCATCCTTAACCCCCCGTGTGCCGCTCTGGAAAGCTCCACTGATGGGCTCATTTCCCCTGGTGTCCCCAGCAGCTCCTGGGGGACCCTGGTGTCCTCTCCCAGGAATTTGGTGGTGTCCTAAACCAGGAATTACCAATCCAGAGAACTATTAAAAGTCAATAGTGGTGAGGAATAGAGAAGGCTGGCTTTGTGACAAGCTGGTTTACCTTAATTAAACCGGTGAGTGATTAATATGGACAGCTGATCTTGTGGCTTTAATTAGATGCATTTAGAGTTTTGTGTGAATAAGAGATGTCTCGAACCATCCCACAGGTTAATGGCAATACAATACTCTTATCACAGGCATGTATCTTTCAAATGGCTGGGTGGATGGTTAATAACACATTTTAAAGCTTGATTTGGAGCTTCTCTTAATGGGTTCTTCGAAAATAGACAAATCTGTGCATTTACACAAACCTGAATTTGAATAAAATGGGCTTTAAAAAGAGACTGCCCAGTGATTTCCACTTGCATTTTATTAAATGTAAGAACTAAGTTTTTAAAAAGCATTTCAAGGGGATTTAAAATAATATTTGAGCTGCAACTTAAATTTTCTCTGTTGTTGGTAGAAATCCAAATGTTGTTACAGGGCTGCTGAGTGGGAGCTTGACAGGGGATTTGTAGATGGACTTCTTTTTAAATTTGATTTGCTCTGTAAGGTGTAAGACAAGCGAGCCTTTTGTCAGAGGCTGATTTCAGCTCTCCTTAGCTCTTTGTCTCAACTGGCAATTCTTAGAGGTCTGCAAATCAGAAAGGTCAGTGAGTGTAGCATCAGAAACACTGATAGATAGTGCATGAAAATGAGACCTAACCTCTACAATGAAAATTGACCTCTAAAATGAGAAATGAGCCCTGGAACAACACCCTGATGGCATTTCTGACTGTGCTTGGTGTGCATCTCTGCCTGGCACTGAGGGGAGCTCCTTTGGGGAATTCTGTAGGGAGCCCTTCAGGGGTTCCAGCAGGGAGTGCTGCTGTGTGCCAGGAGAGCTCCTGCTGCAGAACCCAAAGCTCTCCTGGCACCAAAACCAAGATCCCTGACACTTCCCTCTGCTCCCATGGCTTGTCCTGCTGCTCCCAGCCTGGGCAGGAGCAGCTGGCACTGGGAGCTGAGCTGTGGGACGGAGCTGTTCTTCCCCACGCTGTGTGTGTGCCCTGGGACACTGAGCTGAGCAGTTCATGGGCAGAGGTGAAGGAGGGAAAGCAAAGCAGCATCTCTTTCAAATCAAAGCCTTTTGATGCTGGAATTGCCTAACTCTGTCTTCACACATCAGGGCTTAAGGCTGATGGTGATTTACTCACACTTCCTAGTTAATAATTAGGCATTGGGAGACACCATATATCACTCCTAATGGAATATATGGGGTCTGATGAGAGTTTTCTGTTTTGACTAATAAATTTGAAGCAGAATCGCCAGGCTTAATGAAATATTACCATTTGGGAAGTGCTTTAAGTCTTGTGCTGGGAAAACAGTGTTGCTTTATTCAGTAAATGAATTTATCATTCACTCTGTATCCCAAGCTCTGGCTGGCTCTGGAGCACGGGCTGGATGCAGGACTCTGAACCACAAAGCAGAAAACTAATCAAATCCTTAAAGACCAAAGGCAGCCAGGCAGGCCTGGCCTGACTTTTCAGTGGTAGCCTCTGGCTACATCCACTTTTATTTTAGTAACCATTGTTAGCATGATTTATAACCTCAGCTCGGAGACTTTTGCTATTTAGATGTAACAAGATGCTTCGCAGCTTTTATTTCCATTTCCTAATTTCCCTCTTGCTCCTGCTTTTTTTTTTTGTTTGTTTGTTTTTTCCTTCTCCCTCATCTTTGCCTCACTCTGCTCTGCAGGCAGTGCCCCCAGTCCCACAGCTGGGATGCCCTGAAGGACATTTGGAGCACTGCAAGGCCTTGTCAGCCCCAAGGTCCACAGAACTGGTTCAGGGTTAGGAACCTGCGCCAAAAATGCATCCTGGAGTTGTGGAATGGTTTGGGTTGGAGGGACCCTTAAAGCTCATAATGTTCTACACCATCACAGGGACACCTTGCACTGTCCCAGGTGCTCCCAGCCCTGCCCAGCCTGGCCTTGGGCACTGCCAGGGATCCAGGGGCAGCCCCAGCTGCTCTGGGCACCTGTGCCAGGGCATCTCCATCCTCCCAGCCAGGAATTCCTTCCCAATATCCCATCCACGCCTGCCCTCTGGCATTGTCCCACCAGTGCGGGCACAAGTGGGGCACTCCTTGGTGCTCCAGGATTTCTGGGCCAGCAGGAGGAGCCCAGGCCTGCAGGAGATGTGGTGCTGCTGGTGCCCCAGGGTGGCTGCGTGTGACACCTGCCCTGTGTCAGGGACAGGATCAGAGCAGGCAGCACACACCCCTCCCTGCTGGGGCAGGAGGAAACCACTCTGAGCTCTCTGCACCACTTGTGGCTGCTGCTCCAAGCCTCCCTCCCACCTTGTCTGTGACAGAATATTGACTGGAAAGCAAGATCCCATTTCTGCTTAGCCTTAAGGGCAGCTGTTTGCAGAGTGGCAGTGCTACACAGGTTTACTGTGTCGTGTGTCTGTGTAACACTGGATTTGGATCTTGTATTTAGCTGCCAGAAGTGACTGTGATGAAGTGGCAGAGATAAACTGATAGATTGGGTGCCAGAAAGATGTTGGGAATCAATCAGATAAACAGGGCAGAGAAGTTGCTTGCTGTTTTCCAGTGATAATAAACCAGTGGCCTGGCTCCTGGAATTTTAAAATGTAATTGCTGTGGTAATAATCTCCAAAAATAAGCAAGGAGGAAAAAAAGAGTACTGGCAGGTTTTTAATTATGTTTGAATCACTCTTTTTTTCTGGTAATGCGGTGTATGCCTCGAAGGAGAGGAAAGTACAGGGTGGAGGAAAAGCATCCTGCATCCTTTCTTGCCTGGAATTGCCTGGATTCTGCTTCCAGGTGGGTCAGTTCCAGGTGTTTCTGAGCTGTACCTTCACTGGTAGGTGTCCCTAAAGCAGTTTGTTCCCCTCAGTTTTGGAGGATTTATTTCTGTTCCTCGTGTTGATACCTTGGCCTGTTCCCAAGGCACAGCAGGCACGGTTTGCAGTGAGTGGTGATAGACACACAGCACCAGCCAGGGGTCCAGAAAGGCTGCTCACAACATCCTCTGGCTGCAGGGAGCAAAGAGGACAAACCCCAGCCCTCAGGACATGAAAAGAAATAGAAAAGGCTGCCTGAGCACTCCTGCTGCAGCCATAAAAAGGATTTTGCTGTGCTGTTCTCTGAGCGAGCATCACTGCCCAGCTCCTGTTTGGGAATTGCTTCAGTTCCCCTGCCCTTCCCCAGCAGTGGGGGCAGCCTGTGGGGCTGAGCCTTTCCTGCACATTGCCCCATTACACCTGGGGCAGCTGGCTGCACAACTGTGCTTGTTGCAGGTGGGTTTTGCTTGTTCCAGGTGGGTTTTGTTGTCTCAGATGGGTTTTGTTGTCTCAGATGGGTTTTTGTCTCTCCTGCAGCTCCTGCGAGAGCTGATCGAGCGCAAAACCACGGCGCTGGACCCCAACGACCAGGTGGCCATGGGCAGGTGAGTGGGGGGCTGGGACAGCCCTGTCCCTTCAGCACAGCTCAGTGCAGAGGGCACAGTGCTCAGTTCAGCTGGGAAGAGCCATGGTGCCATTATTCAGGAATCATCCTCTCTAGCAGAGGTTGTGGGTCACCAGTCTGGCTTTGAAGCTGTTGGTCTGTGATCCTCTGGAGGTGGTGTTTCCCCACTGGAAAGGTTTGGTCCAGGTGTTTCTGGCTCTCAGTGGCACAAAAACTGCCTGCCCACTGCTGAAATTTGGCTTTGGCTCTTTATGAACTCTGCTTTGGTGGTGTTTGAGAAGAAGAAACCTTCTGACATCAGTTAAAGCAGTTCCTGTGTATCCCTCCTGTAAGAAGGGATTCTGTACAGTGAAATTGTACAATGAATGCTCCCTGCATGCAGAACTAAAATATAATTCCATACAGGGAAGCTCTTATTTCTCTGATTCTAGAGTTAGAACTTCCAAATGCCACTTCATGAGCAGTGTACATTGAAATAGCCACAGGCTCCAATTCAGAAAAGTGTAAAAGCCAAGGAAAGCTGGAGTTGGGCACTTCCCTGAAACAATTCTGGGGGTTTGTCTATAGGTAGGAAAAGAAAATGCATCAGGAAATGTTGTGATGGTGAAACAACTTTTCTCATTGTAAAATATCAGCCAGATTCTAGTGCAATGTCAGATTTATTTTGTGTACGTCTGGAATATTATGGAAAGCTATTCACTATGATTTAACACGATACAGACAAAATTACATTTAAGTGGTGATTGCATTGTACATTTATCTGACTTTACAATAAAATAGATTACAGTAATTAAGATTATATTAAGATTGCAGTAATTGGATTTTGTTAGATTTTTTCCCTGATGTCGAGTTTTCATTGTATAAATCAGGTGAGAAGACTCTCATTTCAGTTTAAAAAAATATTTATAACCAGGAGAAGTTTTTCCCTGCTGGAAACTTCTTTGACATGAGGAAGTTGTGGTTGAGAAGTGGAGTTTTTAATGCAGCTGGGGATCAGAGAGTGTTTCTGGGAGTGTTGAGTTGCTCTGAACTGTGCTCCTGCTGTTCTGCATTCCCCAGGCAGTGGTTGGCCATCCAGAAGTTACGGAGCAAAATAAAGAAGAAAGTGGACAGGAAAGCCAGCAAAGGGAGGAGAATCCGGTGAGTGACACCTGCTGCAAGCACACACAAATCCTCATTTTGGAAAAAAAATAAATCTGACAGCTCTGGGTGTGTTTTACCCCAGCTGGCTCTGGGGGGTCTGGGCTGATCTGTGGCTTTGAGGGCATTCCCTGCTCTGGGCAGCCAGTGGGGAATGCTGATGTTCCTGGAGCCTGGAATTAGAGCCTGAAATGCTGATGTTCCTGGAGCCTGGGATCAGTGGGGAATGCTGATGTTCCTGGAGCCTGGAATTAGAGCCTGGAATGCTGATGTTCCTGGAGCCAGGAATCAGTGGGGAATGCTGATGTTCCTGGAGCCTGGAATTAGAGCTTGGTGGATGCACCCTGGGAGCATTGCCCCACTCAGGGTCTGGGGAAACACCAGGGAAAGGTGCTCACATGTCCCTGAGCCTTTTGGGGCTGGAATTTCCAGAGAGGGCCAACAAACCCCTCTGGTGCAATTTGTGTTTCCTGACTGAGATGCGGGCAGCACCTCCAAGCGAAGATGTGCAGGAACACCTCAGGTAAATCTCTGTTTCTCCCTGAGTGCCAGCTGGAATTTGGTGTCAGGTCTCTGTCTGTAACTCACATCACAGCTCCCTCACGTCTGAACCATTTCCCTCCTGGATCACTCATTGGGCTGAGCTCAGTGCTGGAATCCCCCACGTGGGGAGGGAAGCAGCCCTGAGAGCAGGAGGTGTTTCCCCTCTCTGAGGCTCCCTGAGATCAGCATGATTTGTGGTGGAGGAGGGAGGATGCTGAAAAGCTGCTCTGCTTCCTGAAAAATCCAGCACATTAACCATCCTTTGTGAGTAAACTATAAATCCTGGCTTTAGATGGCATCTGATGGAAAGTCAGTGGAGTCAGGCTGGGTCTGGCCTGGCATAGCAATTTTTAAGATAGATGTCATAAGATAATTTATTGAAAGAGGGAAGAGCTACTTTGTTGGCCTGAAAAGCCTATAATTATTGACTATCAATATTCCTTTCTGTCAGCATCACACATAATTGGATATATTCAGGATTCAGTCAAAACTCCTGACAACATCACCCAACTGAGGCAGCCCCATGAACCTGCAGGAGTGATGGGGGAGCTCTCCTGGTGTGCAGTCTGTGCCCTCAGCAGGCCTGGGGGAGCAGCTCTGACATCTCAGGTGCCTCTTTCTGCTTTTTAACTAAAAGTGGTGCTGACGCTGCGGAGAAAATAACAATAAAAGGAAGAAAGGCTCGTTGTGTGTGGTTGGGATTGAGATGCAGTTAAGCTGCTGCATTTTCAGAATTGGGCAGTAGAGCCCAGATGGGTTTTTAAATAGTTGGTGCTTCCACTGAGAGACTTGGTGTCAGCCCAGGAGATCCCTGACCCTCTGTTCTTCTCTAAAATTGGACAGCAGTGCTTACATTTGCTTTCATGGGGGACTTGGAGACCCTGGAGAGCCAAGTGTTTAATACCAAATTCCATCTGTCTCCTTAATTCTTCCTTTTTAGCAAAGCTTCAGTATTACAGCCTGTTTGGGTGCAGTGTAGGGGCTGAGGATCTTCAGGTGCTGCCAGGAGCAGTCAGTCTGCCCCTTGGCAGGGAAATTGGGGCATTAAGAGGGGAAATAATTCATCCAAACCCCAAACTTCAGAGAGCTGCAGGTAGCTGTGGAGGAGGGATGTGTGCACACTTTCTGCTGTCAGTGTTTCCTGAGCTCTGCTGCTGCAAGCTGGGGTGTCTTCCTCTGCACTGAATATAAATCATGAAATCCCTGTCCAGGGTGGCAGATGGGAAGGGGATCCTCTCTCTGGACAGCTTGCAGCAATGTTTGGGTGATGGGAACGTGCCCCATGGCATCTCTGCACAGGCCTTGTCCTGTCCCCTCCTTCCCTGGGTTTTCCATGCTCCATTTGCAGGTTACTCAGGATGGGCATTCCCAGCTCTGGGAATGGCTCCCGAGTGGGTTTTGCTGTCCTTCAGGGCTCTGCAGAGCACAGGGCAGGGCAGGAGGGGAGCACATGGATGCTGGAGGGGCTGTTTGTCTGTCTGGTGCTGCTGTCCTGTCCCTGCCTGGGATGAGAGGGGATTTGCTGTCCCTCAGTTCACTGTTCACCAGAGGGGAGCAGGGGGAATTGCCAGCTCCAGCTGGTGATTTCCCAGGGGTCAGCCCCCAGCAGAGCCCTGCTTTCCCCTGGGCTGTTCCTGCTCGGGCAGCAGCTCAGATTGGCTCCTCTGAGCAGTTCCTGATGTGCTGCTGCTGCTGCTCTCCCCAGGTTCCACGTCCACAGCAAGCTGGTGAGCTTCATGGCACCTATTGACCCCTGCACAATGAATGATGATGCCAGGTGAGTAAGAGATTAATTATGCTTCTCAAATGGCTCCATGACAGCGTGGTATTGACCTGTTCTTCAGCCTGTCACCCTCTCCAGTCCTTCTTATCAGCTCCCCATTTGTCACTGGCATCACAGCCTGGGTGTCTTGGTCACATCTGTCCTGGCAGCCTGGCTGAGCTTTCACCCTGTAATTACTGTGGTACCGAAGCACAAATTGTCATAAATCTCAGCACCCAGGGTTTGATTCCTGCTTTTGAGCTCCTAATTTGAAATTGGTTTCAAATTAATTTCAAAAGTCCTAAATGTTGAAATTTCCCCATTTTATGGAATCAGTTTGGAAATGCACAGCTCAGCCACCTGGTGTCTTCAGGTGGAATCAGAGCTTAAAGAGAGCTTCACTTCTAACAGAAATGGCAACTTCTATGTTCTGGTTAATGTGCATTTTCTTAGCTCAGTTAATAACTGCAATAGTTCTCTCAAGATTCACTCAGGACTTTTATGTTGCTTGTGTTTATCTCTATTTAAAGAGTACAGAATTTTATTGGGAGACTGTAAGGTTTTAATGTGGCAATTAGTAAAGAAAACACTGAAGTGAAATTCTGTGCATGGTTTCCAGACAGCTCTCCCACATGCCCACCCATATTTCTCCTGCAATACACTTTAAACCCAAATCTCCAAAAGCTGAGCTGTTTGTGGGAAGGAGGTGGAATAATTTTTCCAGTGAATGGATGGAGAAAGCTTGAGAAACATCTTTCCCCTGGGTTGTGGAACATGTTTGTGCTTTGTGAGGGAGAGATGTCATTTGTCTGTTTGTGAAAAGGAAACCAAATACCTGCTGCCTTTTGGGGGATTGCAGGGACTTATGGATGAGAAGTTTTGTGTCCATAGCACCTGTGCTGTTTCATCACTGCATCTCTCTCAGAGTTGCTTTACTCTGGGTTTTTCTCTCCTTTATTTTTCCTTTTCAAGTGAGAGCAAAGCCCAGCTGCTCTGATTTTCCAGTATTGTTTGGACCCTCTCGCCACAGAAGGAAATGTGGTTCCTCCAAGCTGTTCCTCCAGCCATGCAGTGGCACCTTGTGCACAGAGCTGGGAGCAGGGCAGGCTTTGCTCTGGGAAATGGGGCACTGAGGGGTGATAGCCCCCATCTCACAGGCCTTTGGTCAGAGATCCTTGGGGCAGGAGCCTCAGGGAATTCCTGAAGATGTCACACATCTTGGGGCTAAGGTTGAATTTCTGTGCAGCATTGCCCTGAAAGCCTCTTCTTTTAGGAGGTGAGCCATGGGCACCTGCAGAGCTCCTGTGCCAGGTGCATGTGCCCAGCCCAGCTGAGGTCTGTGTGTGCATTTGGGTTTATCCTGTCTGTCTGTCTGTCTGTCTGTCAGCTGTGAGACACAAACCCCCAGCTCTGTCCCTGTGAGCACTCTAAAGCCAGGGCTGGTGTCAGATTGCTGCAAACTCTGATGAACATCCTTATTTCACCTCTGGAGGACAGTAACTTGCAGGAAGAGACATCCTCTAAGGACACAGATGTTTGGTCCAAACACCTTCATCTCCCCAGACAGCTCAGGTTGTTCTGACAGGTAAAACAAGATTGTGCAAATATGCAACAGTGATCTAATCAGCTGGAACAACAGCAGTATTTTAACTGGCACTACCTTTTAACAGCATCATTAAGGGCTCTCATTACTCTTTTATTAGAGGCTCACTCTCTTTCTTATCAGATTACAGAATGAACATAACTCATGGCACTGATTTGATCTGCTGTTAAAGAGGATTACAGCTGTGCATTAGCTGGGATTGACATGGTTTGTAATTTGCTGTTGCTACCCAGGCTGGCAGTGTGACCCCTCCCCAGAGCCCCGGGGGGAGGGCACCCGTACATCATCATTAAACGTGGCACCCAGGGCTCTGGGCAGCCTGGCCTGCAGGACACACTGCAGTTCCAGCTGGGGGTCTGCAGGTGGGGAGGGGATCCCATTTTGTACAGGCTGGGCTGTGTGACCCTGTTCACAGGGGTCCCAGGGTGAGGGAAGAGATGAGGATCTGACTCCATGTTTTGGAGGGCTTGATTTATTATTTTATGATATATGTTATATTAAAACTATACTAAAATAGTAGAAGAAAGGATTTCATCAGAAGGCTGGCTAGGAATAGAAAAAGAAAGAATCATAACAAAGGTTTGTGTCTTGGACTCTCTGAGCCAGCTGGGCTGTGATTGGCCATTAATTAGAAACATCCAACATGAGCCAATCACAGATGCACCTGTTGCACCCCGCAGCAGCAGATAATCATTGTTTGATTTTGTTCCTGAGGCCTCTCAGCTTCTCAGGAGGACAAATCCTAAGGAAAGGATTTTTCATAAAGATGTCTGTGACAGGGTTGTGCCTCAGCAGTGGATCTCGCTGGGGAGGAGGAATGTGCATCCTCTGTGAGCCAGATCAGGGGAAGATCAGGGGCTCTGCTGGGACTGTGTCAAGGCAGGCAGCGTCCCCACAATGTGAGGTGGGAATCCCTTCCTTCAGTGCCCCATCCAAGGTGGGAATCCCTCCCTTCAGTGCCCCATCCAAGGTGGGAATCCCTCCCTTCAGTGCCCCATCCAAGGGCAGGACATGCCCCCTGCCCCAGGGCCCTGCTGGCACAGGAGCCTCCAGGCAGTGCTGCCCCTGCAGCAGCAGAGGGGCGCCTGCAGGGAGCCTGAATGCACAGCCAGATCATCCAGCTGCCTGTGAGCTTTGGATTAAAGCCTTGCCCTGGATCCAGGCAGGCCCTGTGCATTTGGTGCATTTTCCCAATCAGCATTCTCCCTTCAGTGCAGTTGCTTTGTCACAGAGAGCCTTGCTGCAAGCAGAGGGGGGTACGTAGCAGGAAATCCTGGTATTAAAAGATTAATTTA
Organism: Geospiza fortis; assembly: GCF_000277835.1. Classification (NCBI taxonomy): domain Eukaryota; kingdom Metazoa; phylum Chordata; class Aves; order Passeriformes; family Thraupidae; genus Geospiza; species Geospiza fortis. Next base: position 1,378,858 of record NW_005054368.1, on the reverse strand, counting down.
CTTATATGGCATAGGAGTTTAATAAAAAAAAATTAAAAAAAAAAGGTTGGTGAGATACCAGCCTTTAACTTGGCTCACTTTGTACTTGGGGTATTAAAACACCATGAGAGCAGATTAATGGAGGAGTTTGGGCTCTGCGATTGTCAATCCAGGGTGTTCAGCACCACAGAACTCCTGGGAGGCAGCAAAGCCCTTCCTGCAGGGAGAAGTGAGCCAGCAGCTCAGTGCTGCATGGCACAAACCCCAGCGAGCCTGTTGGTGTGAGGAGAACGCCTCCAGGTCTGTGAGGCACAGCCTGGGAGGGAGGATGTCCTGCTTGGGAAACGGGGAGGGCACGGGGGCCAGGCTGGAGCCAAAGGAGCAACCTTATCCTGTGAGACTGAGCCTGCCTGGGGGATCCTGAGGCACCACAGCTTTGCAATGCCAGGATCCCAGACTGGTTTGGCTGGGAGAGAGCTTCCAACCCACCCAGTGCCACCCCTGCCAGGGCAGGGACACCTCCTCTGTCCCAGGCTGCTCGCAGCCCCAGTGTCCAACCCAGCCTTGGAATTTCCTCTCTCTGTGCCTGATTTTATTCAGAATGGCCCCAGCCCGTGGCTTGGTGAGCCCTGGAGGTGCAGTGTGGCACCCATGGCCCTGCCCAGGGCTTTGGGAAGGGCTGGTGCTGCAGCAGGGGCTGCCCAGCTGCCAGGCTGTGTGTGACCCTGCTGCTGGCACTGGCTGCACCCCTCCTGTCCCCACAGCTGATGTTTGACATCCCTGGCAAACAGACAGGAGCCTCTGGTATGGAAATTTCCCTCTTAAAAGGGGAAAAAAAATAACCTGTTAAGGGCTGCGAGATGATTTGTCGTTTTTCCTTTGTGAGACAATTTGTCTTCTCCTGCATCAAATCTGTTATGGAACAGGCCAGCTGTGGAAGGGGGAAATCGTCCTCGGAATATGAGGAGCACAAAGAATGGCTCCCTCTGCACAGGGCACTTCCCAGAGCCTGCCCTGCTCAGACACCCATCCCAGGCAGCCTGGGAAGGCAGCACTTGATGGATTTCCTGGGGAAATGGGAGCTGTGGAGGCGCCTGCAGGTCCCTGTGTTTGCTGGTTCTCTGCATCCCCTGTGCTTTGTGCTGCTGTGGGAATGGGACTGGGACCAAAGTCAGGGTGAGAGAGGCTCCCCCTGTGCCCCCTGAGTGTGTCCTGAGCCCAGTGAGTGCTGCTGGGTGTTGGAATTCAGGGAGAGCAGGGATGAACCAGGGCTGGCCATGCCTGGGGACGCTGCCCTGAGCTCCAGCTCTGCTGTCCCCCTCTGCTCAGCCCATCCCCATGCAGCCCCTCCAGATGTGCACCGTGCCTTGCCTAGGGCCACAGCCAGCTCTGGAATGTTTCTGGAGCCTGGGGCTGCTCTCAGGGGACAGGCCAGAGGTCACTTGGCACCTCCTGTAATTTAGTGGGGCCAAAAGCACCCAGGAGCCCTCTGGGAGCTCCTCCAGCAGCTGGGGGGCCCTTTGGGGCTGCCTGGCCAAGGTTTATGGCCAGGATTTGGGGAAGAAGGCGAGTGTCACCTCCTGGGGCTGCAGGAACCCCACAGACCCTTGAACCCTTCCCAGTGCTCCCACAGGGAATGCTGGAGCAGGGGATGTGTGCTGGGAGCTGGGGGAATGCCCAGCAGAGCCCTCTGTGCTTTGGGGTTTGCCTGGGAACTGGGGCTGGCTCAGCCTTTGAGTAGAAACTGGGAATGGTAAATGGTTTCATGTTCTGCCTTCCTGGTGGGAGCAGCAATTCCTGGGATTTGGGCTGGGGTAAAACCCACTGGGCACTGAGCACACCAACTCCCCTGGAATCCCTCTGCCTTTCATTTCATTTCTGTAAGAGAAATACTCCTTTTTATGGAGACAGTTAAGGCTTCGGAATTGTTTTGTCTTCCTGGTACCTGCTCTGCTTGCTGGGCACGTTAATCTGAATTTCACAGCACTGGGCAGAACATTTCACAGAGGGGAGCACGTGGATCATCAAGTCCAGTTCTTCAGGGAGTGATCCATGGATTGAACCCCAGATTTGGTGTCAGCAGCCCCCTGCTCTGAGCCAGCCTGGTACAGACGGGAAGTTTTCCAAGGAAACCATCAGCCAGCTTCAGTTTCCATCAGGAGCTGTGTTTTCCACAGGTGTTTCTGTTCCATCTTCTTTTCCAGTTTTTGTGAATTAAAAATTCATAGTTCCCAGTGGAGGATGGCAGTGGGAATGGGGGTTGTACTCATTTCAGTACTGCTTGTGGCATATTCTAAATTATCTTTTTTTTTTTTGGGGGGTAGAAGAAGAGAAGAAGTAAAAGGTACTTGGGAAAAGGCAGAGAAATTGGTTGGAGGGTGTTTTTACTGAAGAGCACAGCAGTGACTGGAGCACTATTGCTATTTTAATAAAAAACCACCCCCTAGAAACTGAATTTTCCCCCTTAATATTGTTCCTCTACTGGTTTACAGAAATATATATATTTATAGTTTAATAAATATAAATATATTTAATTTATAAATATATTTATAAAATATATCTTTTAATAAATATAAATATATTTAATATAATATATAATGTTTTAAATATATATATTTATTTATAAGTATATATATATTTATAAAATATAAATCTATGTATATAATATGTAATTAGAATATAAAATATAAATATATTTATATTTTTATATTTTAAAAAAGGGAATAACATGACTAATTCCACAGAGCAGCCCAGCCCTGGCTGCTCCCCTCCCATGTGCAGCACATGTTTGGTGGCCCCTTGGAGTTTTTGCTGCTGCTGCAGGGGGGCACAGGAGATTCCTGGGGATCTGCTGAGAGTTTTTGGGATTTATATTTTGATGCTTCATGGAGATTTACGAAATGTGCTATTCATATTCATCCAGGGCGCTCCTTTCTCCCTGTTGTGCCTGTAAAATGTCAGTGGTAGCTACACCTGGGGCTTGGAGGGGCAAGAACCACTCTCAGCACCTGGGCTGGCTGTAGCTGCTTTTATTGAAGTGTTTTTAAGGATCTTGCTGACCTGGAAGCAGCAGTGTCCAATGGGGAGGGGCCATCCCCTGCCTCTGGAAGAGATGCATAAATAATTAAGCCAAGGCACTTACACACACATGTTTTATGGCAAATGGCTGTGTGCTTCCTGATCATTTTTTCCAGAAACAGGTTTTATGATAATACAGTAAAAATATTAAATTAGAAAATGCCTCACTAAGGGTGATAAAACCTTACTACAGTGGAAATAGGTAATTATCCCCTCTACAGCCTAAATGACGGTTTAAAAGAAATAAAAATGTTAGTGCTCATTACTTGCTTTTGTGGGTTGCAATAAAGGGTGAGTTAAATTTTAATTCAGGGGAGACCCCTGGCTGCAGCTGCTCGGGGTGGGAGCTGGGTTTGTTCACCTGCCCAGGTTGTTCCTCAGCACAGGTGCCTCCCCCTGGGCTGCAGTGACCTGTGCCCAGCCCCAGGGAGCTCTGGCTGCTTCAGGCCACTGGCTCAAGCCTGGGGTTCCACAGCTGTGGGTGGAGCAGAGAAATCGGATATTTTTTTAACCAAAATCCGAGTTCATTATGCATAGCCTTAAGGGGGCTGAAAGTATTAAAATCTGCACTTACCCTGGTGAATTGAAACACAGACAAGGTTAAACCTGGAGGATTGATGAGTTTTACTCTCTGCATGGTTAAACCCTGCTGAGGGGAGAGGCTGCAGAAGAAAGGGAGCCTGGCTGATGAGGAGAGGGGGGAAAGGGTTGGGGTATTTAATATTTGATTGTCAGGGTGAAATGTTTGCCCTGTTTTGGGGGTGCCTGATTGCTCTCCTTCTCTTGTCACTGTGCCAGGCTGGCTGTCCCTGCTGTGTCATTTTCCAGAAGGATCCACTGGGGTTTTGCTCCATCCCATTCCTGGGAGGGTGAGGGAACCCCCCTGACCCCCAAACCTGCAGTCTCCATGTCACAGCCTGTCAGTGCCAGCAAACATTGCTCTGCCAGCAAAGACAAATTCTTCCTTGAGATCTCCCCAGGCCCTGGTTGCTTGAGAAATGGCTGTTGATTTAAAATCTGTGGGACTGGAGCAAATTCTGCATCCATCCCTGAACTCCTGCACCCACAGGAGAGCATCAAACCACAACAACGAGGACAAAAACCTCAGGAATTCTCCTCCTGGGTTCTCCCCCCCTGGCAAAGGCTGCAGAGCTGCACTGTTGGGGTTTGGCTGCTCAGGAGGCAGGCACAGCAGCTTTGCTCTCTTGGAGTCATTCCCTGGGGCTCCCCAAAACCTGCACGTTGGCTTTGAGCTCCCTCACATTCCTGGGGATGGAAAAAGGAATGAATGGGGAAGGGAGCAGGGCCTGGAGAGGGGACAGGGATCTCCCCAGATCCCTTTGGCTGGTTTTGGGGAAGGTTTGAGGCTGTTCCCTGCGGGCAGCACCAAACTCTGTCTGTACCCCACACTCCCCCCAGACCCAAATATTGCTGTGATGGAAGGGAAAATCCCATTGTGTACCCCACACTCCCCTCCGTGTGTGCAGCCAAGAGGCTTTAGGAGCTGCAGATAGAGCAAATCCAGCTCTTCCCTCCATGCCAGAAATTCCTGCTTCATGAGAATCCCTCCTTTCTCCCAGCTCACGTTCTCTGCTTCTAAAATTAAAGATAAATAACACCAGCCCACTTTTCTTTTTTAATTTTTTTTTTAAGGGAAATTTGCTCTTGTTATCAGAATTGCTGCACATGGGATATTAATTGGAATCTTGTTGCTGGGTCATTTTCATTGTTTTTCAAGTACTGTCCAAGAAAATGTATGAAAACGAAATTACAGCCCCACGTTGGCTGTGTGATTGAATCCTCCTCACGGCCCCGAACATCCTATTAAAATATTCAATCTTGTTTTCTTACTTGAAGAGCCTGTCTGTAAAGGGCAAACTTATAGAAACCCTCATTCTCTGGAGATCCAATATCCAGGCACACTGGAATATTTCCATATTTCTGCCCTGCCTGGGATTGGGCTCACACCACTTCCCCCCTCTGCCTCTATTTATTAATAAAGATTCTCAGATGCATTTTTAATTACACCAGGCCTTTGCTGTTGGAGGAGTGGAGGGTTTGTGGCAGCTTTTTGGTTCCGTTTTGACCTTGGAAAGTGACTTTTCCCTCTCCTTTTTTTCCCCAGGACGGAGCTGTACCGGTCACTGTTTGGAAAAGTCACAAAGGGAGAAGAAGCAGAGCAGAATTAGGAGCTGGGTGGAGCTCCTGGTGTCACAAAGGGAGAAGAAGCAGAGCAGAATTAGGAGCTGGATTGAGCTCCTGTGTTCTCCAGCTGCTGCTGCTGCCCTCAGGCTGCCCAGGAGCAGAATCTCTGTGGTCAGGATGACCCCAAGATGCCTTAGAAAGTCTCTTTTCCCAGCCTGGCAGTCGAAGGAGGAGTCAGAGTTCTTCTGTTCTGGTTTTCAAGGTTGTTTATTTTTCTGTTATCTATAAATTCTTTCCCTGGCTGCTGAGGAACTTTATATATAACATCACCCAGAACACGGAGCCTAGGAAGAAGGAGGAAGAAGGACAAAACACACCCAAATTCCTCCATCTTGAGACCCCAAGCCCCCATTCTAAAAACCCCAAAATTCTACTTTTTTAGTAGAATTAATAGTTAGTGACAACTAACTATTATTCTGCTTAAACTCTCCTGACTTGTAATTCTTCATGCAAAGCTGGCAGTTTGCTCCGTGGGTCAGAATCAAAGGCACAGGGGTCCTGGGCTGTGTGCCGAGGTCTCTGAGCCCCCAGGCAGGGGCTGCAGCCATCCAGGGCAGCTCTCTGCAGCCTCTGCTTCGTCCCTAAAACCCTTTTGAAGGAGGTTTTTCCCTTCCCTTTCTGGCTGTGATGTTAAAGGGTAACACGAACCACTTTCCATGTGATAACTTCTCGGTATTGTTGGAGGAGATAAGAGCCCGAGCCGCGCTGAGCAGCGCTTTGAAATTCACTTATCAGCGTTGCAGCAGCCTCTGCCATCCCTGCCCTGCCTCCACCTGGGCTGGGGACACCACCCTGCCTGGTGTGCAGTGCTGCAGGAAAAGGGATTCACACCCTGCCTGGTGTGCAGTGCTGCAGGAAAAGGGCAGGAAAAGGGACTCACATACTGCCTGGTGTGGAAATGCTGCTGGCAAAGGGATTCACACCCTGCCTGGTGTGCAGTGCTGCAGGAAAAGGGATTCACACAGTGCCTGGTGTGCAGTGCTGCAGGAAAAGGGCAGGAAAAGGGACTCACATACTGCCTGGTGTGGAAATGCTGCTGGCAAAGGGATTCACACCCTGCCTGGTGTGCAGTGCAAAGGGAATCACAATCTGCCTGGTGTGGAGATGCTGCTGGTAAAGGGATTCACACCCTGCCTGGTGTGCAGTGCTGCTGGCAAAGGGCAGCCCCCCAGGAGCAGCCCCGAGGGGCTCTGGCATGGTGGCACAGCAGGAGCAGGGGGACAGGGCCTCCCCAAAAAATCCAACCGATGTTTTTGCAGCTGCTTTACCCGCAGTGTCCCCAGGTGATGGTGTCCAGCACGGGCACAGCTCCCTGGGCACACAGAAAGGACCAGGGTGATTTCCACCGAGTTTTCCTAATGCTGCCAATTAACAGCAAGTGAGATCTTGCCTTCTTCCCCCCCCCCAACAGAATATTAATTCTTTATTAATTCATGATCCAGCTGCTAATTAGTACCTCCACAAATGGGCATTACACCTCAGCAAAGCACCCAGAGGTGTTTTGGGGACTGGGGTGTGCAGAGGGAGGGACGGAGGGTTGTGGTTAATCCTCTCCCCCAACCCCGCCACAGCAAAGAATTTCAACTTTCAGACAAACAACTTCATTTACAAGTGTGTCTCTAATTAGCTGCAGAATTAGTAAAGCAGAGTTTTCCCCCCATAGATCGGCCAAGGCCCCGGGGGAGGCTCTGGAATGGAGAGAATCGCATTTCCAATTATTTTGTTGAATTGCTAATTTAGTTATTGTGCCTGGCGTAATTGTGATGGGTATTGGGTGTGCAATTCAATTTGTTTTAAATATTTGTGGGAAGGCTGATCAGTAATGGAGCTGACCTATTTCATGGCCCAAATTGAGAGAAGAGACTAAAACAAAAAACAGCTACAAAGCCCCAGTTTGTCTCAGTTTTTATTTTGATGTCTCTCATCCCTCTTAAGACTGTTGATGCAACAAAAGGTTTACATTAAAAGATGATGGCACTTTGATCTTGGGCTTTGGAGAGCTTACAGCTTTGGTATGTCTTTTCTTGGCATTTTAATATGGAGATATTTTAGGCTAAAGAGTTTTAAACGTGATGCTGGAGTTCAGTAGGGTCTGTCCCCTCACCACCCCCCAGATTTTAACTATAATGATTCTGGTTTGAGAAATGTGAGGAATCAACTGCTGGAGTTGTGGTGGCTCACGTGGGCACATATAAATCTCACCTTTCATGGGGACACCTCCAGAGGGTGTTTGTGGATCAGCTCCCAGGGACATCCTTTAGCCAAAGTCCTGCTGGGCCTTTCCTACCGAGCAGGGCACACAGTGAGGCTGGAAAAGGTCTCCAAGATCATCCAGTGCAGCCATCCCTGCCCACAAAACAGCCCTGGCAGAGGGTCCCAAAGTTCTCCCAGCTCAGCAGCACTCCCTGGGGTTTGGGGTTTTTTCCCTGCCTGTCCCATTGACTGTGATGTTGACGATGGGGATGGGGAGTGGCCACCATCAGGCTTGGGGACACCTGGAGGACCTGGGATGGGGCAGAGCAGTGGGATGAGCTGGGACCTCAGGGCAGGGCACAGCTGACCTGGGGGGTCCCACAGAACCCTCTCTGCAGTCCTGGCCTCAGGCAAAGCTCAGCTCCCCAGGCCAGGGGTGACAGATTGCACTCGCAGCAGCAGAGCTGTAATTCATTCTTTTTATTAAAAGAAATTGAGGTAAGTGAAATACTTCAGCACCAGCGAGAACCGTTCGTGCTCAGGGGGTTCCCCCCACCCGGTGACCCCCCCAGACCCACCTGGGGACATCACAGGTGCTGCTGCCACCGGCCCCAGCAGGCCCAGAGCCCCCAGGGCACTGCCAGACCCCGGTGTCACCCAACAGAGGTTTCAGAGCTGCTGCACCCCCAGATGAAGCGAGGCCTGACCGGTGCTGTAGCACTGAAATGGGGGGGCTGCTGTGCACGAGGCTGGGCCAGGCTGGGCACAGGGACCCCTCCCACAGATGTCCTGGAAAAGGGACCCTGGTGACACCACCACGGGGGGATCCTGGGGACAGGGAGGACCCCACAAGTCCCGGTCCTGCCTGGCTGACACATTCTCTGTCTGTGTGTCCTGCTGCAGCCCACCCTGGCGTAAGCAAAAGCATCTTTGGGGCTTGTTCAGGGGGCTCTAGTGGAAAAAAACATCTCGTAAATCAAATTAGGGTTCTTAACTATTAAGAAAAAGCAAGTCCTGCAGGTGGCCGAGCTCTGCTGGCCACGGGCAGGGGAGCAGCGGCCCCGGGCTGGCACCTCCAGTCACTGGCAGCACAGGCAGAAGGGCTGCATTGCACTTCAGGAGGAAACAGGGACAGGTGAGAGGCACTGGCAGCATCATTGATTAATTCTCCCATCGAACAGCCCTTCTGATGTACCGTACTCCTGACCTACAGCCCTTCCTGCTAAAGGACTAAAGGAGGGGCTGTGAAATCTCAAATTCTTCCAGGACCATCACTGGTGAGCCCGGGAGAGCCCAGCCCCAGCGCTGTGCTGGAGCTGTGCTGAGGGCTGGGCTGTGCTTCCCTCCAGCACTGCAGCTTCTCTGAGCTTTGTTACATAAAAAACATGTAGAAAGAAGTTGGGGATCCGGGCTGGCCTGGGGGGACCTGGGCAGCTGCCACCCTTCCTGCACTCACCTGCCACCCAGTTCTTCCTGACCACTGCCACCAGATACCAAACCCAACATTTTTTCACAGTCCCAGGTAAGAGTGGCCCCTCCCAGCCCAGGCAGCTCTGGGGCAGGGCAGGATGATGGAGAAAGCTCTCCTCAGATCCTCAGACTGACATTTCCTTCTGCAGTTCCAGCCCCACTGGGGGCTTTGGCTCTGTCCTTTCTCCTGCCTCACCTCAGCTGCCTGGGGCTGCCCCAGAGAAGGGATGAGCACTCCCCACCCGTCAGAAAACATCAGGGCAGGGAGAGCAGAAATGCTGAGCAGCTGCACTTTGGTCTCTTGTGCCTCCTCCCAGAAGGGCCTTTCACAAAATTCACAGCCTGCTCTAGAGGAATTGGGCACAAAGGCAAAGCCACGGGGGTTCAGCCCCCAAAATCCTGCCCCCCAAAACCTTCACAGCCCTGGGGAGCCCGGGAGCCTCCTGGGGGCACGGCCACAGCAGCTAAAGGCTGGTTTTCCTCTACCTAGGAGACAAGACAGACGTGGGGCACACAAATCAAATCACCACTGACAGAGGGTGACACACGAATCACCAGAGACAGAGCCAGGGGCGGCGGGGAGGGCACAGGGGGACATTGGCACTTGTCAGCACGGCCCTGCCACTGCCGGGCACGGGGAGCAGGGGAGAGGAGGGCAGGGGGTCCCTGCAGGGGCAGGGGGTCCCTGGAAGGACAGGGGTGTCCCTGCAGGCCCTGCCACGCCAAGGCCTCGCGGTTCCGGAGCGCCCAGCCCCGCTCTGATCAATAAATAAGGTACAGGAGGACGGCGGGGACTCCGTTCCACTCGTGTTTGTACATCTGCCTCGTGTCCCTGGCCAAAGGACACGCTCCCTCTGGCCAGCCTGGTTTGGAACAATCCAACTGTCCCTGCAGCGGCGCTCCCGGAGCCCCCCCGAGCAGACCAAGGGCAGTTCCCGCTCCGGGCAGGGCCAGGAGCAGCCCAGGCTCTTACGTGGAGGAGGGAGAGTCCATTGTGGAGAGGATCCGCACGACCTCGGCTCGCTGCGTGGGGGAGATGTGCTGGGTCATGTGCACGATGGAATCCATGGCAACCTCGGGATTGGCCTGGACCAGGCTGCGAAGAGCACAGAGGGAGAGGGTGAGGCAGCTCCGGAGCTCCCAGCAGGGATTCCAGGGGGCTGCAGTGTGGGGCTGTGAGTGGGCACAGCCCTGGGTGGGCTGGGAGCTTCCTCAGGGCACTGCTGGGCTGGGGAATGCTGAGTGTGTGCCCCACGGGGAGGGCAGGAGCTCTGGAGCCAGCCCTGCTGCCACCCAGGTGCCCTCCCTGCTCACCTCCTGATCTGCTTGAGCACGTAATCCCTGGAGATGTATTTGATGTTCTCCTCCACCACCGAGCGAACGCCCTCCTCCTCCGTCAGCTGCTTCTCCAGCCACTCCACCAGGTCCTTGTTGCTGTCCCACAGGTAGGCCTGCCAAAATCCACAGCTCAGCCTGGACCCAGCCCTGCCACTCCCCAGATTCACCCCACACCTCTGGCTGGGCAGCCCCACAAACACAGCTAACAATCAGCACAAGGTCGAAGATTATCCCCTTCTTTTGCATCCTGCCATAAATGTGATGGAAGGGGACCAAGGAGGTGCTTGGTCAGTGCTGCAGGGAATGAGCTGCAGCTGTCCCAGATAAACCCCAGTCTCCCTGGTTATCAGCTCCCCAAATTCTGGTGGAACATGGCTGACCTGACATGCAGCTGCTCCAGGCATTGTCCCAGAGCTAAACCTGTGAGTCCCCATCACCTCCAGCCTGCCCATGGTGGTGGCCCCGGCACTGCTGGGACCCCTGACCCAGCCTGGCAGAGCAGGTTGGAGCATCTGGACCCTCAGCCACAACCCCCTTTGTGCCTTTCACAAGATCATTTCACCTGATATTTGCTAGATAGTTGGCTGTGTAATAACTCAGGAGAGTGTGAGCCCCTAACAGCCTTCTCTCCTCTCCTCTCATTTTCTTTACAAATCATTTAAGAATCATTTTGTTAATGGTTTCCGGAAAAGCAAGTACTGCCATTAGCACTCATTCATATTTATGTCATTTTATTTGGGTAATTAAACACAAAGCTCCTCATTTAAAGGTGCACTATCCTTCTCTGTTATCACTAACCAAGTCAAAGGCAGAATGACAATGAGCTGGGGGTGGTGACACCGTGGTGGCACCTCCTGAGCCAGACCTCTGGCACACAGAGCCACGAGTCACAGAGTCACCGGGGCTGGAAAAACCTCTGGGTTCCCGAGTCCAACCATTCCCCACACTGCCAGGGCCACCACTGGCCATGGCCCCAAGTGCCACATCCGCAGGGACTTTAAATCCCTCCAGGGATGGGGACTCAGCACTGCCCTGGCAGCTGTGCCAGGGCTGGGCAGCCCTTCCCAGGGAGCAATTTCCTTCCAGCACTGCCCTGGCAGCTGTGCCAGGGAGGAATTTACCTTCCCAAGGAGGAATTTCCTTTTCCAAGGAGGAATTTCCATTCCCATGGAAGAATTTCCTTTTCCATGGAGGATTTGCCTTCCCATGGAGGATTTTCCTTTTCCATGGAGCAATTTCCTTCCCAAGGAGGAGTTTTCCCGATATCCAGCCTGGATCTCCTCTGGCCCAGCTGAGGCTGCTCCCTCTCCTGCTGTCCCTGCTCCCTGGCTGTCCCCTCCTGTCAGGAGCTGGGCACAGGGGACACCTCCCACTGTCCCAGCCCTGCCCAGCCTGGCCTTGGGCACTGCCAGGGATCCAGGGGCAGCCACAGCTGCTCTGGGCACCTGTGCCAGCGCCTGCCCACCCTGCCAGGGAGGAATTTTGGTGTAAGAGCCCATCCCAGCCCCTGACACACTTCAGAAACCCCAGGATTATTTTATTTCCTTTCACACGACGTCTCTGATTGTCTCAGCCCGGTGATGTCACTTCAAGATTTTGCTTATTTCATTGTTTTTCTCCTGGTTACGATTTGAAACTCGGAGTTTTGCTCCCTGCCTGTGGCCCTGGCAGGCAGCAAACAGCCCCTGCATACAAAGGCAGGTTCCAGGGAAGGGGGGAAGCCCAGCCCGGGAAGCTGCGGCACAGCCCCAGACCTGTGGAAAGCTCCATTTACCCAAGAATCCCAAAGCTTTTCGTTTAGGAGAATATTTAATACTCTTATTAATCATTTTTAATCCGTTTGCTTTTAATTAAGAAACAGCATGATGCTTCCCTATCAACATATGCCAGGGAGCAGATTAATTGTGGCTTAAGATAACTCTCCTTGATTGGTGTAATGTATTAGCTAACGAGCTGCCTGCTTTTGGAGAGCTCAGGCTCTACCTTGGAAAGGCTGCTGCCCTCCAGAGAACATCCCCCCCTTCCCTGGAACCCCTGGGTGTTGGGGACTTCAAAAACAGAATGAAAAAAAATAGAATTAAAAAATAAAACACTGAAATAAAATAGCAATTTTAAAAAGAAAGTAAAATAAATAAAATAAAGTAAAATAAAATAAAGTAAAATAAAGTAAAATAAAATAAAATAAAATAAAATAAAA
>NW_005054368.1:1344345-1365784 GCF_000277835.1 Geospiza fortis | reverse complement strand
AGGGGGTCAGGGTGGGCAATGCCCCGAGGCCTGGCAGGGCAGGCTGGGTGCCCCCAGCCCACACTGACCTTCACTGTGCCCTCCACCTCGACGAACCAGCGGCGCAGCATGGCCTGGATCTGCCCGTCCGTCAGCTCGGGGTTGGCCTCGTGGATCTTGCTCTTCACGGCCTCCTCCAGCAGCAGCCGCCGCAGCCGCCAGTAGAAAAACGTCCGGGAGGTTTTCCAGTCCAGCACATCCTGCCCGGGGCACGGGGACAGCAGTGAGGGACGGCAGGAACAGACACAGCCCATCCCACAGGGAAACCAGGCTGGGCATCGATGGAGACTCCCCGGGGATCCCACCCTGTCCCACCAGGAGCTGCACAGGACCACGGAGGGTCTGGCTCCAGCCCTGTCCCAGGGAAGCTGTGGGACACCAGGAGCTGTCCATGGCCACGGAGGGTCTGGCTCCAGCCCTGTCCCAGGGAAGCTGTGGGACACCAGGAGCTGTCCATGGCCATGGAGGGTCTGGCTCCAGCCCTGTCCCAGGGAAGCTGTGGGACACCAGGAGCTGTCCATGGCCACGGAGGGTCTGGCTCCAGCCCTGTCCCCAGAAAGCTGTGGGACACCAGGAGCTGTCCATGGCCACGGAGGGTCTGGCTCCAGCCTTGTCCCAGGGAAGCTGTGGGACACCAGGAGCTGTCCATGGCCACGGAGGGTCTGGCTCCAGCCTTGTCCCAGGGAAGCTGTGGGACACCAGGAGCTGTCCATGGCCACGGAGGGTCTGGCTCCAGCCCTGTCCCAGGGAAGCTGCAGGACACTCACGGTTATGGCCCCTTTCTCCTGCATCCTGCCGGGGGTGTCGTGCAGGTCAGCGAACTGCATGGCCACCTGCTGGTACATGGGCGCCAGGAACTCCTCCCTCTCCTTCAGCTTGGCCTCCAGCTCCTTCCTGTCAGCCGGGCTCAGCTCGGGGGTGCCTGAAACCACACACACATCAGACCCCAGGAGAAGGTCAGGGTGCCACAAACCACACACAGCTCAGACTCCAGGGATACCTGAAACCACACACAGGTCACACCCTGGGGGTGCCTGAAATCACACACAGCTCAGGGGTCACAGATCAGACCCTGGGGAAGCTCAGGGGTGCAGTTTCCAGTCCAGCACTTGGAAAAGCCAAAGAACAAGCCCCAGAGCATCAGCTCCCAGCAGTGCCCAGCAAATCTCTGGCCAGCCCAGATTCTGAGCCACAGAGACTCAGGCAAGGGCTCTGAGGGTGTTTTCACCATGGAAACTCTGCTCCATTTAAATGCCAACGATCTAAGCCATCAATTAAGTGACATTTACAGGACTTACTCCTAAAAGAGAATAATGTCCCAACACTGCTGCTCATTTAGCAGGAAACACAGCCCATGACACCCCACCTTCAGCACTGCAAGCTCTCCTTTAGCCCACTCCAGGGGCTCTGCAAACAGCAGGAAGCCAGAGCAACCCCAAGCCAAGAAACCCAGCTCAAACCACTGGGCAGAAGCTCTACAGAAACCCCAGGAGGGACCAACTCCACCCAGTGCACAATCCAAGGCTGGAATTCACTGCCACTGGGCCCAAACGGGCTCACAGAGGGTGATCAGACAAATCCATGCAAGGAGATGCCAGCACAGGCTCCTGAGCACAAAGATCAGACATTAACCTGTGCTCAGGAAGCCTCTAAACCACAGCTGGGAGCTGAGACAGCACCCTGGGGGCTCCATCCCAGGATGCTGCTGCTCCTTGCACGCCTCCTTCCCACAGGCACGATAATCCAAGGCTGCTGCTCCAAAGGGAGGAGCTCCCCAGTGGCCTGAGCACCCCAGGGCCTCCCCACACACCCCATATTTGTGTTTTTCCAAGGCACAGCCCCTCCAGACAAAGATCCTTCCCAAGGAAGGAATGTTTTCCCTGTGCCTACCAATATAAATGTTACCTAACCCTTCAGATGCGAGTAAGAAGGTTTTAATTAAGAGAAGCTCCCCTTCTAACCTTCAGAATAAAAAATTATCTATATTTATCCAGGCTGGACTCCCAGGCTCCCTGGTTTCAATGGCAACACGAGCACTCAGGGCAGCCCTGTTGGTGAATTCCAGCCCCTGCCACCGAGTCCACCCAGGCAGGCCCAGTAATGATTTAGGTGAGATTAACAAATATGTCAATGTCTATTTTCTGCTTAATTTAAAAGCAGCGTCTATAAAGATTTTTGACTTCTGAACCCTGTTCTCCTGGAAGAAAGAAGGTAACAATGAGGAGGGGGGATAAAGAGTGATTATCCCATCATCGATCGTTTGTCAGGAGCATTTCTTATTCACTGCACCATTGTAAAAAGCTAAGCTCTCGATCAATCCCGTAAGCCCCCTGTACAATTAAATATCTTGGAATGGTTTTCTTTCTTTCCTAGTCAGATCTCGAGGCCTCAGGGTTTTTCAGAAAGCCTGGGATTTATTTATTTATTTCTTAAGGTTAAAAAAAAAAAAAATAAAAGGAAAAAAAAAGAAGTCTCCTTCCACAAATCTTATCCTGGCAAGCAGAGGGGAGTTAAAATATGGGATTCTTTTGCTCTAGAGGTACTTGACAGTTAATGAAACTGTTAAAGTTTAAATCATAGGAGCATTATAGACCTCTAGGTATGGATTGGCTGCTAATCAATAGGGAAACAAAAGGAGCAGTGCTCCCTGACAGCCCCATTCCATGAGGAGAGAGCTGGCACGCAGGTGGGGCAGCCCCAGGAACATGAGCGACCCTCCTGCCCTGGCAGGGAGCACAGGGCAGGCTCCTGCAGGAGCAGGAAATGTCCCTTTCCCTTGGGCTGCAGCTTCCCCTGAGCCCCCTGGCCCCGTGGCTCTGGGGGTGCTGGGATGGGAAGGGGCTGGGGAACTTCTCAGCTCTGCCCCAACACCCCAGAGCCCCCATGGCAGGGAGCACCCAGCACCTCCTGGCTCTGCAGGCTTCCCTCTCTTCTTCTTAATCAGCAGCTGAACTGCCTTAGCCGGGTTGGAAAGATGCCCTGGGGAAGCAGCAGCCTTGGGCCCACCTCACTCCACACCTGCAGCAACAGCCTCACCCCTGAACCTCACCTCCTCTGCTTCTGCCTTCAGCAAAACAGCACCAGACATAAATTTATTGTCTCCTGGGAGGGTGGGAGGCCCTGGCACAGGGGGCCCAGAGCAGCTGGGGCTGCCCCTGGGTCCCTGGAAGTGCCCAAGGCCAGGCTGGACAGGAGGAGCACCCTGGGATAATGGAAGGTGTCCCTGATGAGCTTTAGGGTTCCTTCCAATCCCAACCATCCTGGGAATCCAGGAAACTCAGCAAAGGCAGCAAAAATGCCAAAGGTGTCCAGGCTGCCCAGAAACTCCCCCAGCCCAGCTGCTCCAGAGGGGAGAGGGAAGGTCACAGGGAGCCACGCACGCCCCTGGAGAGACAGGCATTTTTGGATTGTCTCTTGTTTCTTTAAATGAGACAGGCTGTAATTGCTTCACTAAATATATTTATGTCAGAAAGGTGCAGCAGGAACAGCCAGTGAAGGTCACACCAGCTCGTGGCACAGGCTGCAAACATCCTTGCACAGAATCCCCGTGGTTCCCACCCTGCCCCTTCCCTCTCTTTGCTCCTCAGGTCTCATTTCCCAGCAGCTGAAGTGTGGCAGGGACATAATTCCAAAAAATTCCTATCCCCAGCCCTCCTGGGGGGATCTCCCAGTGCCAAGGAGGAGCTGAGAGAAAGCAGGGCTTGCTCTGGGAGCCCTGTGATTGTGAATTAACACCAATTTAAATGCAGCAGCACCTGCACAGGGAAGCAGCTGCTGAAAGCAGCATCACCCACAAAACCAAGTTACAACCTGTGTTTATGCAACACCCCGTGAGAGGCGGAATCAGAGGAGCAGTGCTCCTCACAGGTTTTCCTGAAAAACTGGCAGCGAGGGTCAGTTCTGGTCCTGCACCCCAAAATGTTCATTTCCAGAGAGGAACTGCTGTGCTGAAGTGGAGCTGAGTGGTGAACACTTGAGTGTTCACTCCTTATTTGGAAATTTAAAGGCAATTTTGGATGCTCAAGTAAGATGTGAACCAAGCTCCAGCAGCACAGACTGACTGCCCCAGGAAATGAAATAAATGAAATAAATAAAACCAGAGGTGCATTCAGCACACAGGAGCACCTCACAGGACCAGCAAGGACATTCCCACTATCACAGCATGCACCAGGTGATGGCTGGGTGCTGCCTTCTTCCTACAAGAAACATGGAAATGCAACAGCCAGCCTTGCTGTGACTGGAGCCATTCTCCATTCCTCTCACCCACTCTCCACCCCATTTCTGCACCCATTTCCCTGCACCTCTGACACGGGGCACAGAATCTGTACGGTGAGGCTTATTTCCACTACATGTTTTAGTCTAATTGTAAGAAATAAATAAATTTGAGCCTCTGTATTTTAAACTGTGGCCCAAGGCTTGCAGGCTGCCCTGTTCCCACATTTCTGGGCGATCCCTGCACACCTGTGGGAATGTCCCTCCCCACGTGGGGACGTGCCCAGGGCCAGGGCCACCCTCTCTCCCCCTGCCCCTTGCTGGAGCAGCCCAGCCCTGAGTGACACTTCAATAAACCACGGGGCTAATCAACATTTCAGCAATGCTGCTGCAGAATTGATAATGAACAGATTTATGTCAAATGATTCAACATCTCCCCAGCCACCACGTCCAGCCCCGGCGTGGGCTGGTGGGAGAGCAGCTCCCTGTGCTGCTCCCCAGAGCTGCGGGCAGGGATGACAGCCACTCAGGGGTTAAAGAGAGGCAGTGAACCCCCAGCTAATGAGTAAGAATTCAGCAGGCAGTGTAAGATAAATGGAGCTTTCTCTGCTTCTGCTGGAGTCAGCATGAACTGCGGCCCTGCGGCTTGTTTGTGGCAAATGGAGTGCGCGAAATATCAAAGGGCAGTGATCCAGAAGAAGACCGACTTTGACAAATTTTAAATTGGCCAGAAAGAAAACCAGCAAAAAAATAAAACAAAAAAGGAAAAAAAAAAAAGGGGGAAAAATTATGCAATTCAGTGTGTCCTGCAATCCTGGCTTTGCTGCTCTGGTATGGAATTAGTGGCAGAACAACAGCGATGATCAGGCAGGGCTGGCAGCAATTACATCCATCTCAGGGAGATGCTTATCAGGGACTGAAGCTTTTAGAGCTCTCCCTATGTACAGTTGTAAGTGACTTGCTCTTGTGTTGCAGTCATTTTAATTAAAGTGTATGGAGTTTGCTGGGAGTAATTACCCTGCAGAGGAAGAGGGGGAAAAAGCCCCGAGCAGGCGCCTGGCTCCTCACTGGAGCTGGGTTTGTGAGGCTGTTGGCAGAAAACTCTACCCCATCTTTGCCCTTGTGGGTTTTTTTCAGTGTCCCACAGGATTCAGGGGTGGCCTGCAGGTGTCCTGCAGCCACGGGGATGAGTGAAGGTGATGCTCTGCTCCCTCTCCCTGCAGGATTGCCACACTCCAGCCTTTGTCCACAGCATTCTCCAGGGGATGGATCCATCCCCAAGCCACAGGCTCTGCTGGAGCAGGGCTTGCTGCGCTGCTGGCACTGCCAGGGGGTGTGGGCAGGTGAAGGTGAACACTGCCAGCAGCAGCAGCAGCAGCAGGGCTGCCCTGCAGGGCCATTCACCTGCAGGGCCCAGCTGAGTGCTCAGCACACTCCCCTCCCTAAGCACACCTTGATTTCTCCTTCCTGGGGATTCCTGCTCCCTGTCTGACACACACTCATGGGAGGGGGGGATGAGGGTCCTGCCTGCCTGAGGAACCCCACTGAACACCTCCAGAGAGGCTCTTCTGGGACTCTGAGCCGGGTCCCCATGATTTGGGGTGGTCGCTGTCCCTTTGCTCCTAAAGGAACACTGTCAAATCTGACAGAGGCCAGAAGTGAGGTTTTCTGAAAATAACCTCCTTGCTGCAGACTTTTAAACTGGGATTTAAGTCATGGAATAACAGAATGGTTTGAGTTGAAAAGGACTTGAAAGATCATTTCATTGGACACCTTCCACCATGCCAGGGCACCCCTCACCCTTCACCCATTACGATTCTCCTCCCGAGGCATATCAGGAGGGTTGTTTTGTATATAAATTGTTGCCCTGCCATAAATTAAAAAAAAAAAGCCAAATAATAAAATGTAACTACAGCAATAGCCAGGATTTATCAGTCATTTGCAGAACACTTTTCCTCCTGAAGGATCCCAAAAGGCTTTATAAATTCAAGCCATACCCACATGGCACGCTTCTCCCTCCACTGAAATGTAGTCAATTTTGGAGGTAAAAGGAGGCTCTGTAAGATTATGCTCTTATAGTAAGAGCCAGTAAAGGACTATTTAAAAAGCCTATTCCCCCGAGAGAGAACATATCTGATATTAAGTGCATTTTGCTGAACACTCTGTATTTTGGGATGTTGAGTGTACAGCAGGCGCTGGGATCACTCGGAGCGGTAATAAACAACCCAGCACTGAGCTCTGCACAGCCCCCTGCTCACAGAGACATGCACAACGTTCCTCATTCCCTTGGAACTGAAGAGCACACAGATATCATTACTGCAAACTACCCCAGACACTCAGCGACAGTCCAGCAGCCCAAATGTCTCTGATCAAACCCTTCCTTATGTGAAACGATGCTCACTGAAGGCTTGGCCCACAAACCTTTAGTGAGCTGAGCAATTGCTGAGCTGGAAATTAGACCCAGGCATCTGCAGTGAGGGTCTGTTGTGAGACCCAGTCAATAAAATATAATAAAAAAGAGAAATCAGCTCAAAACCCCACAATATTCCACACTCTGGGTATGCTGAGCATGCATGAGCATCATCTCACAGGTACACACCTGCCGTGGTCTCACTGGCTTTCTTCCCAAGTCAGACAAATAAAAATGTCAGTAAATAAAAGTGAGAAGCACTGATGAGATGCCCCCTGAGGGGTGCCCAGGGGCTGTGCCACGTACCCAGGCGCTCGGCCAGGCGGATGTACACGGGGTCCACCCTGCGCATGGTCTTCACCAGGTCCTTCCTGCGGAACCGGATCTCCACCGTGCCCTCGGGCTCCAGGATCCCTCCCCTGCAGCAGAAAAAAGAAAAGCACTTCCTGCACCTGACCCTGTGTCATCAGACACTAAACTGAATGGTTCAACACCTGCTGGAAAGCGTGGGGAGGGAGACAGAACAGAGGGAGAATTTTTTGTCACTGTCATATTTTCTGAAAAATCCCTTCGCCAGGATATCCTCTCCTGGGAAGCCGAGAAGCCTCAGAGAAAAATGAAAACAATAATTATCTCCTTTGCTTCTCCTGTGTTTTGCTGCTTTGGAATGTAGTTTAGAGATTGTTTATCCAACAGGTGAATTGTTTTTACTTAATGACCAATCACAGTCCAGCTGTGTCAGGACTCTGGAGAGAATCACAGGCTTTTCAGTAGTATCTTCTTAAGCCTTCTGTAAACATTTGTAATATCTATATAGTTTAGTATAACATTCTTTAATATAATACCATAAAATAATAAATTATCCTTCTAAAAACTCGGACTCAAATTTTCAATTCCTCCTCCATCTGGGAGACTGGAGGAATGTTTAGCTCCACTTCCTCCACGCCGAAAACGCAGACGAGGCCCCACATGTCCAACGCCATGGAAACCAGCCGTCCCCAGGCCACGAGGAGCACGCAGGCAGCCCCAGCAGTGTGTCAGGCAGAGGGTGTGTACCTGCTGTCCCTGTCAGCGTACATCTCCATGTGCCTGGGGTTGATGGTGGGGTCGATGACCACCCAGGAGCCGCCGCGCAGCTCGCCCTGCGGCGGGATGTAGACCAGCACGGGCTGCCGGTACTCGCGCAGGCCGTCCACGATGTACGCCCCAAACTTCACCACCTGGTCATACATGTCTGGGGAGGGACACACAGACGGTCAGACACGGATGGACAGGACGCAGAGATGGTCAGGAATGGCTGGGGATGGACACAGAGATGGCCAGGATGGATAGATAGGACACAGAGATGGTCAGGATGGATGGACAGAACACAGAGATGGTCAGGATGGATGGGGATGGACACAGAGATGGTCAGGATGGATGGGGATGGACAGAGATGGTCAGGATGGATGGACAGAACACAGAGATGGTCAGGATGGATGGGGATGGACACAGAGATGGTCAGGATGGATGGGGATGGACAGAGATGGTCAGGATGGCTGGGACAGGGACACACAGCCTGGAGTCACAGCTCACCACTGCTCCAGGTGCCCTGGGGATGATCCATCCCTGCCTTCCCAGCCCACAAACACTCCCACAGTTTGGGAAATCAGCCTGGGTACATCTGCACTGCCCAATTTCAGACTCGCTACCCCAGACCTCTCCCACAACTCATGTAATGTGAATAAAATGCACCTAAGGGCAGCAGAGCTTTTCCAGATCTTCATAAAAATGTGTGTGGAGAGGGATGGCGAACAGCTCTCCGCTCTCCCTCCATTAAAATTTGTTTAAGGCACTTTGCTCAAAATTAATAAGAACAACTCCACTGTGTAAAGACAGTACATTGAAAATATCAGCCCCAAAGGTGATTTAAATAAAAGAGAAAAAGGGAAGGCAGAAGAATTTCTATGAGATGATATAGTTTCTAATGGATACAGTCTGTAATGGAAACGGGCACTCTTGAATATATATATTTTGTTACATATAATTATATCTACAAGTATTAAATCAAAATACAAGAAATGAAAAATAGTTATTAGGCTCATCTAGCCCACCTCTTTGTTCACACAGGACTGTTTCTCCCACAGTGCTTTTGAAAGCTCCCGTTTAGAAACCCCAAACAATAAATCTGCTCCTTTAGGGGCATTTCCAGAGCCAAACAGATGAGATTTCCCTCAGAACTCAGCCAAACTTCCCCTCCCTCCCCATTAATTTCATGTCAACACCTAGCCTCATTTCTGGGGAAGGAAGAGACCCCAGCCAAGGTGCCTTTGTCATTTAACCCTCATTTTAGTGTTAAGCATTAACATGAACATAATTAAGCAATTAACTCTTTGGGAAAAAGTTTTATATTTTATATTAATATATTTTTTATTTTATATATATATATTCATACATATATTTATATATATACATATATACATATACATATATATGTGTGTATATATACATATATACATATCTATATATCTATATATTTATATATATATATATATATAAAATTAGTACCACAGGCACTGATAGGATCTCTCCATTTCATTTCCAAGGTCATTGCCCAAACACCCAAGAAAAGGAATTTCATATTATTTAAGAGGTATCAAATGCTGACAAAAGGAAGAACAATTTATTCCCTCTAATTGGGAATAAACATAAATCCCAGCAGAGACAGTGAGGAGTGAGAACCAAACAAAACTCCAACCTTTCCCTTTGTCCTGAGCAAAGAAAAAGACTCAAAAGGGGTGACAAATTTATTACTAATTATACAATTATTTTATTATGTAGTGCTAGTAATAAACCACTTGAAGTACTTTCAGCTAATTCTCGTGTTAAGAAAATAATTGCTTGATTCAAATTATTTTAACTGAATTAATTCTTTACTAGACATTTTTTACTAGTGCTACATAATAAAATAATTGTGTAATTAGCAATACATTTTTCACTCCTGCCACGGGTGTATATTTTACTCAGGTGAAGTGCAGAGAAGAGCAGCACTAATTGTTTGAACAGGGCAGAGGGAGGAGAGGCAGAGGAATTGGGGGAACCTGATGCTTTCTCAGAGCTCCAAGGTGTGATCGGGAAGGGATTTCATTTCCCAGGTGCCTGCAGGTGGTCAGGGAAGCGTTTCTGTGCCCATGGATCCTTTGGGATCCTTTCTGTGCCCGTGGATCCTTTTTGGGATCCTTTCTGTGCCCATGCATCCTTTGGGATCCTTTCTGTGCCTGTGGACTTTTGGGATCCTTTGGGATCAGCCTGGCAGGAGTGTGAACTCCCTCCTGCCTGGCTCTGCTCCCTGTGGGAATGCCCCAGCAGCCCTGGCCTCCTGAGGAAAGAACTGATTAAACCCCAATATTTGTCATCAAACAGAGCCAAGTGCTGGCTGCCTTTGCACCCCCCACTCTTCAGCAAGGCTGGGGGAGCTGCTGCTGCTCCTGGGGCTGGAGACAGCCAGATGTGGCTGTAAACCCTGCTGAGGAGCACTCCCCTCCCTGACTGCCACCACCAAGGGGTCCCCACGGCGCTCCAGGCCAGAATTCCTGGTTTGATTTAAACCTCAGCCCAACCTGAGCAGCCTGGCCTAGTCAGAGGCATCCCTGTCCGTGGCAGGGGGTTGGAAGGAGGTGACCTTTACGTCCCTCCCACCCCAAACCAGCCTGGGGTTCCATCAGCAGGGCAGAGACGCTGCAGGGTGTCCCAGGAGAGCAGAGCTGGCTCTGCAGGAGGGTGGGCAGTGCCCACAGAGCTCTGTGCCCTTCTCTGTGCCCACCCCACAGGGACACACAGCCTGCTGCAGGTGTCCCCAAGTCCCTGTGGGGGTCAATCCTGGCACTCAGAGCCCTCCCTGCCCCTCTGCAGCTGGAGCTGATCCCACCAGCCTGCCTGGAACAGCAGAGGGGACCTGAAGACAGCACTGGCCAAGACACCCCATCAACCCAGCCCATCAACCCCACAGCCCAGAATTCGCTCCGCTGGATTCTTTTCTATTTCTTTTCCATTATTTGGTGGCTGTTCAGGCTCTGTCCCGGGCAGAAGCGAGCAGTGAAACCCGAGCCCCCCCGGGGGATCAGGGCTCCCTGTGGGGGGGTTTGCATGTGCTCAGGCCCTGCTGCAGGCAGGACCCTGGTGCTCATTCCCAGGGAATTTCACGCTCCGTGTCTCCCCGCCGTGGGTCAGCGCCGCCTCGCCCACGTGAAGCCCAAATCAAGCCCTGCCAAATGGCTCCTCCAGCACAACATCCCAGCCAGTTTTTCAGCATTTCATTCTGCATTATGCTCAGGAGCCTTCTGGCCTCGCTGGGGACAGCACCACACCACGAGCTGCCTTTATTTAGGGTTATTTATTTATTTATTTATTTTGCAGCAGGCATTAGACCTCCCAGGCTGACTAGGAAAGAGGGGGTTTAATTTTTTCCCTCTTTTTTTTTTTTCTTTTCCTCCCCCTTCACTAATGTCAATTTTCAGCATAGCAAGAGCTGTCTCTAATCTTTTCCTACTCATTACACACAATTTTGGAGTCATTTTACCCACAGTGCAGTCGGCTCCTGGCAGTGTGTTTGTGTGCACTGAGGGGTGGCATAATTGTTTATTTTCCCTCCCTGCATAATCCCCAGCCAGCACTGAAACCAAAACTGCAAACAACTCCCCAAGGGACCCCGAGAGTGTCAGGAGACACCAGCAGCAAGCAGGAGGCTGGAAAATGCAAGGAGCAAGGTGCAAACTGCAATGGCTCTGTCCTTCCCTCCTCCTGCTGCCAGCTGGCTGGAATAACTTGGGATATGCAATATAAATATTAACATCCTCGTGCTGCCTGTTCTACCCAAGCCCAAAGCTCACACCCAGTTTCTGAGGAACCCAGCAAGGCCAGACCTGACATTTTAAGGCAAAACGATATTTAAGGACTAAATAAGGTAAATAAATAAGCTAAAATTACATCAGTAACTTCCCAGTGAGTTGTGTGGCTGGGAAAGCAGCTCATGTAGAGGGTGCAGCAGCAGCACACAGAGCAGAATCCACCCTCAAAGGCAAGGGTGTTTTCCAGAGGGAAGAATTTTGCCCTCTCTTGCCAATTCTCACCTTTGCCTCTGCAAACTCAGAGGCTCTGCCTTGTGCCCAGCTGAGGAGCCAGCAGAGCCCAGCAGCCTCTGCCTCCCTGAGAGCTCCAGTGATCCAATCTTTCACTTTCACAAATTTTACAGTATCAATCTGACATCCTTGGCACTTCACCACGCTTCGAGCAGCACTCTGTGGTGCCCTGAGCAGCCAAGACAGAGCCCAGAGCACCCCCAGGACAGCTCCAAAGTGCTGCTTACCTTTCATTCCCCCAGAGAAGCCTCTCCAGTTGGCAAAGACCATCAGGGGCAGCCCCTCCCTGTTGAAGTCCTTGATTGCCTGGGCTGTTTTGAAGGCAGAGTCAGGGAACCACACCTGCCCAGCCTGCTGGATTATCTGGTGGGAAGAAAAATCCACCATCAGGCCTTGAAGCACGTTAATGTAAGAGTTAAAACACAGAAAAACCATCAGGAGCTGTGATGTGGGATAAACAACGAGGAACATGGCAGGTGAAATGTGTGGGGTCTGCTTGGCCATGGAAAACTGGGACAATCCTTTTGTCACCAACCTCAACAGCAGCATTCCCATTAATTCAGCTAAAAAAAGAGAGTATGGACAGCCTGACACTGTGATGCTGTAAGGAGGGGAAGGAGAAGAGAAAGAAAAGGACAGGGAGAGGAGAAAGCCCTGGAGAGATGAAGCAGGGCCAGGGCTGTGAAACCGGGCAGGGGAACAGCAAAATGTCAGAGCAGGAAGGTCATGGAGCACTGCAGTCACACAAGAGAGCAGGGAAGGGATTTTTGCTTGTCACATCTCCTGATCCCTGATCCCTGCCCCTCGCTGAGTCCTGAGGGAAGCAGGACTGCAGGGAATCTGGGAATTCCTGGAGGTTTCCTGGAGGAATGGCCACACAGCAGAGTCCAGGCACTGCCAGCTCCCCAGGAACGGGTAGCACACCTGGAGAAAGGAGGGAACCCCGCTGCACAGGGCTCCCTGCAGGGGACACACAGGGACAGGGGCACACAGCCCACCCACCTTGGCCTCCGAGTCCAGGGTTGCAGGATCAGCAGGCATGCTGAGCTCCACCGACCTCGTTTCCACGGCAACCACTCCTACAGGTATTCCTCCCAGCCTGCAAACAGGTGAGACACTGAAATCCCCACCCCTGCTTTCCACAGCCAAACACCCAGGGGAGACAAGGAACAGGAGCAGAGCTGTGGCCTTTTAAAGAGCTGAGGCTGCAGAGTTCCAGAGAGGTCACAGCCCCCAGAGCAAAATCTATTCCAAAGATGAGCACATTCCTCTCTAAAAATCAAACAGAATAAACCACACCCACATTTTGAATGGTAAATCTGTGTATCCACCACCCTTCACCTGCCATCACCCAGATTTTGGTACTGGTGGATTTGACCATGAAAAATCAGAGAATCCCAGAAGGGGTTGGGAAGGGCTTTAAAGAATTGCTGTGTTTTCCCCAGATCTGCTGCCAGGGGGGCAGGGAGCAGGGACAGAGGGATGGGCAGGAGAGCAGGCACCAGGGGGGATGCCAGCTCTGCCTCCCAGGCACACAAAAGCCATGGAAGCCACGCTGCCAGGACAGCCCCAGCAGAGCCCCTCTGATTTCCCAGGCTGATTTCCCACAAACAGAGCACAGACAGGGCCCATGTGCACCGAGGGGCTGAAATATTCCCATTCCCTGTGATGAAGAGTCTGCTGGAACCCCATAATTGCAGGAGCCGTCCTAAATCGGTAACTTATAACTTCTGTATTAGGGCCCATGTGACCTAATAAAGAACATCTTTATCCAAGTATTACAGTTATTTATTGAACTTGAAAACAGCTCAAAACAACTTCTGTTTTCCATAATACTTCATATAAATTTTATCAGGCTAGCACATGAAGATGCTACATCTTGTTTTATAGTGTGTCCCTGGACAAGTTGCCATAGAATAATAAAAGACAATTTACAGCCAACAGCACACATATTCCAAACATACATACAAGAGATGAGTTTTGGCAGCACTTACAGTAACAATCCCAGAAGAATACATTCATATTTGTTTTTTTCAAAGTGCCACTGCTTTTGAAAGGAGTCTGTTTCATTTGTGTTATATATCCCTGCTGTGTGAGAGTCCAAAGCCACTCGGAATTTGTCAGAAGAAAGGAACCGCAAGTGAAGCTGAGCATGGACAGAGAGCTTCTGGCTTTGCCAAATCATTGATTTCCACCCCTGGCACACTGCTTAGCCTGGAAGCCTTTAAATTATAAAATTATAGAGCCATGGAATGGGTTGGAAGGGACCTTAGAGGTCATCTCATTCCTTTCTTTTCAACTCCTTCTGCTAAACATATATATATAGACACATAGAAAGAGAATGAAATAATCACAGGAATGCTGTGGTCTAGAGAAATGCAAAGCATAACCCAAATTTGATTTCTACAATTGCCTAAAACACACCTCAGAACTTACCTGGCTCTCCCCACCACGACTGTCTGTGCCCAGGGCTGCATGATCTCCATGAACGAGCCATGGTCGAAGAAGCCACTCAGCCACTGCCCTTTCTGATCTAAAGGGAAGGGAAAAAAAGGGAAAAATCAAAGGAGGAAGGAGAGAGGGAAGAAAGAAAACAGAATATCAAAGCAACAAATCAAACTCGCTTAAAAATGCCAGCTGGAGAACATGGCACTGTCTTTTTATTTATTTAATTTTAAATAGATGACAATACAAGGGAACATTAGACAGCTGAGCATTTGTCTGCCTTCAGCCATCATGTCTTATTTCATTTCCTAGTCTGCATAAAGACAGCAATTTATCAGCAAAAGCATCATTTATTGTTAAACGATGGGGTTCGGAGAGCAGAGGGACTTCCCGTGCTTTTAAATAAATAACTCTGCTTTTTTCAAGACTACAAACATTTGTCAAAAGGCAGTGAAGTCATTAAAGATGGTTTTCAACACATCTATTTCTATTTTAAAACTTATCTCATATTCTTCTCTTGATCCTGCCTAATCTTTCTTTGAAAGAAGGAATGCTGCAGAAACCCAGGAACTAAATACCAAAATTTCAATGGTATTTCAGAGTCAGTTACAGAAATCACAATTCTGTGGGGCAGCTGCTGTGCACTGGGCTTTTGGGAAGCTCTGCATAAAAATAACCCACAAAAAAATCCCCCCAAAACCCCAAATCCCTCCCAGCTTCACCCCTTGGCACAGAGCTCCCGAGGAACTCTTCCCTCTGCACAAACACCTCTGCTTCTGCAAACCCAAGTCCAAAACCAATTAAAAAGTGGAGATCCGAGCACGCTAACCTCTGCTGACTTAAACAGGATGGAGAGTGTTTTATCAAGCCCAAACTTGTAATTACTGTGTTCTACATTCCTTGCCTCTGTGGCCCCACTGTAAAATGTGACCATCCATTTCAGAATTATCTCTTTATCGCGAGCCCGAAGCTGATCGTTGAGATTCTGGCCTCGTGTCGGGCGTCACTTTGAAGAATATCACGGCAATATCTCCTCTAATAAATGGCTTTAACTTTTCACCTAGGAGATATCTGCTTTAACTTATCACAGGGAATCATCTGCTTTCCTTAACGCTTCCACTAAATTAAAATCTGAAGTCACTCGATTTGGAAGCCGGCGTTTGCAGCGCCCCGACAGCTGGATGAATTGCTTGAGAGATGATGAAAAAATATTATCCAAAACCAGAAAACTTAGTTTATCACAAATCTCATTTTAGCCCCCCAAACTCATTAATAACAGCAGGAGTAATGGTCACCCAGTTTGCAGCTTGTACCTACACAAGGCTGCACAACCCCAGTGGTGCCAACACAGCAACTCCCCAAGATCTGCAGGAATATTGTGATTCCTGTAACAGACCCTCTGTGGATGGACTTTACCCTAAATCATAAAAAGAAATCCATAGAAGTGCCTATTCTCAGTAAATAGATAATCTGTAAAAGTATGGTGTTCTTGAGCACTCGGGATTTACATGCTACTTTTAGATATTGTTTATAAATAATATTACTGATTAATATAATTATGTATATTATTATTGTTTATAAATAATATTATTATGTATATTATTATGTATTATTATTATATTATATGTAAATATTTATATATTCTAGCCATATTAGCCACAACTAATTATTTTACAGAATCTGAAATGTATTTGGGTAGCAGACATGTTGCAAACAGCCTTGGAACAAGGTGAGTTGCTGCACGTCCTGGCCTTACTTGGGTTGGGGCGTCCAGCCAGCATCCAGCGAGGGTCGTAGGGGGCCTTGGTGGGAACAAAGTCAATGGTTCTGTCTATGGGATCCTTGGCTTTCAGGATGGGCACAGGGCTGTGGATATTCTAAGGGAAAAAGGAAAACACAGAAGGAAGTGAGAGCCCCTTTCCCAAAACCCTGCAAACACAGCAAACAGCGGCACCTCGGACCCGGCAGGCCCAGGAATTACCTTTGGCATGTAGGAAAGCCACTGCAGAATGGTGTAGACCCCTTCAAAGTCATCACACACAGTGTCATGTGTCACCCCGTTGTTGTGCATGATCTGGATCCCTCCCAGCTGGTTGTTGGAGGTGTAAACTTCCCGTCCAAGCACCTGGGGGAAGAGAAATGGGAAAGCCATCAGTGCTGGGATGTGAGCAGGAGGTGCTGGCCAAGCAGGCACACACAGACCCAGCCCAGCAGCACACCAGCACCACCTGGAAATGGAAAGGATGGAGCAAACCTCTCCCAGCACAGCCTCCCAAGCCCTGTGTGCAGGTAAGAGCTGCTGAACAGATCCCCAGTGAACAGAGGGCAGGGGTGGGTGGGATATTGGGAAGGAATTGTTCCCTGGGAGGGTGGGGAGGCCCTGGCACAGAGTGCCCAGAGAAGCTGTGGATCCCTGGAAGTGCCCAAGGCCAGGCTGGACTGGGCTTGGAGCAGCCTGGGATAATGGAAGGTGTCCCTGCCCATGGCAGGGGAGTGGAATTGGATCTCTAAGGTTCCTCCCAGCACAAACCATTCTGGATTCTATGATCCCCAAGGGGAATGATACCAGTGGGGAAACTGAGGCAGTTTTCCCCCTCACCCTCCCCAAGCAGCAGTGTGACCAAAGCTTCTGAGTGCTGAGCCCAGCTCAGCTCACTAATCCCAAACTGCTCCAAGAAAACTGTGCGTGGATGTATCTAAACGTATAACTGGGAAACAACAACAGACAAAGGCCCAGCAGCTCCTTGGAGAGGCTGGCCAGAAGCAGGCTGGGGCTCCTCATTCTCTTGCACAGCTCCATCTCTAATCTGAGCCTGGGCAGCACAGCTCCTTTCTCATTCTCCTGCTGTCTCTTCCCATTTGCCCTCTCCCTGACTGATACACTGATCTCTCGGTCACTTGGCTTTCTGCTCCACTGACTCCATATTACTAATAACACCTCTGCCACGGCCAGTTTACCTCATGAAGGCAGGAGCACATCATTACAAAATAAACTCATAACTTTGACATTCCAGCAAATACACGCCGTTTGTTATTTTTATGGGTTGAGTCTTTCTAACAGACAGAGGACATTACACACCTGCTTCATTTGGATCTTAAAAACCCCCTCAAACACACAGCACCAGCCTGGCCTCCCCCAAACACCCAGCACAGCTCACTCTGGGGACACAGGAGCTGGCACATGCCAGTCAAGGTTCATGTACAGAAGAAACCAAGGCACAGATGTCACAAACCTAACCCCCAAATACAGAATTCAGGGTGTGTTTTAGCACAGGGATGTTCCTGGGTCTCCCTTCTGAGCTACAACACCTTCCCCCTCCTCCTCTAACAAAATCAGTGCCAAGCAAAGCCACGGTAGAGAAGACAGCAGCAGAGATTTAGGTTCAAGGATAAGAAAAGCCCAGGCCTCCAGATGCCAGGCACAAGCCTAGCTAAATGCTTCCCACAGAGGAAAATAAAAATAAAGAGGATTTAAACTCCCCCTCTCTGAACTAATGCAAACGCATGTACATGCAAAATGGGCCTCTGCTCCTGCTTATCTGGAGACACTGCAGACAGCTCAGGTTTAGCACTGCTGACAGGCAATGAAACAGCCTAATATACCACTGCTCTCACCCTTAAATCCCTTTTTGGAGATGCAGATAAGCACACAGCTCCTTCTCCGAGGGCTGCAGCCCTTCCAGCAGAGCCTGGGGCAGGGGGGGACCCCAGAGCAGGAGGGAGATGGGGCAGAGGGTGCCCAGCTGCAGGGAGAAGTGCTCTGAGAGCCTGAGCTGGGATTGGGATGAGCTGGATGCGCACAGGTGAGGAGAGGCAGCAGGTGAGAGGGGACACTGCTCTGAGTCACAGAGCCCTGAGCACAGCCTGGGCTGCTCCATCCCCAGCCTGGCACTGGGCGTTCGGGGGGTCAGGAGGATCATGGAACCCTACAATGGTCTGGGGGGGAAGGGACCCTAAACTCTTCCCATGAAGGAATTCTTCCTCATGTCCAACCTGAACCTCCCCCGGCAGCGCCCGAGGCCATTTCCCCTTGTGCTGCCATTCGTTCCCTTGGAGAAGACTTCCAAAACATTCCAAAATACTTGGGCAGTGTTGCCAGCACTGAGTTCACCAGATCTTCGAAAAACCCATTAGGAAAGCACATTTCTTGTTATTTCAGAGGATCTTTTGGCAAGCACGAGCAGAGCCAGGATCCCAACAGCCTCTGAAGGATGGTCCTCAACAGGTTCACAGGCCCATTGTGTGCATATTGATAATTTTCCAGCACTCCAACCCATGCAGAGCAGCTGCTTTCTCCTCTCAGAACCTGAGCTGCTGGAGAGTTGGGACTTTCCCTGCAAAGCTGGGCTGGCTGAGGGCTGGGTTGGCTCATCTGTTTCACCCAGGATGAAAGATCTGAAAACATGACAGCTTGGAGGGCTTGAATGGGAATCATTATGTAACATAAGTGCTGTTATTATTCCAAGCATATCATGTGTTCATATCAAATATAAGTGCCAGATTTTTATCCAAATAATTTCAATAATTGCAATTCCCATCCCACAATTTATATTGTCTGCCAGGAACACGAAGCAGAGGAGGCATATGCACGTCCTATAAATAGCTTATTTTTCATAAACAGGCAGAAATGATGGGAATGAATGTCTCATCAGAAAAAATGTAGGAACACAATGCAGGAACTTGAAACCTGACTGCTATTATGTGCAGTCAAGCCTCGACAGAGCTCAGTGCTCATTTCCAGCTCTTCCCCCACACGGATCATGCATTAGAGGGGGAAAAGCAGCAAGAGGGAAGAGAGCACAGAATGCACAGCCCTGTGCCTGGCAGGGGGAGCACAGACAGCTCCTCTCTGCCCTTCCTGCATTGCTAATCCCTGCCTCTGTGCAGTTCCTGCACTCGGAATTTACGAGCGTGCGGTGGGGGACCCTTCTGACTTGGGAACAGATTGGCTCGGTCTAATGCTTGGAGATTATTAAAGGCAGAGCTATACTCCACTATCAAGTCTACAGATCTTTTATTTAGAAGATATGGTGCTCTAAATGCACAAAGAGCTCCCTGTCACCTTCACATTAAAGCCCCTAGTGCCTGGTAAATGGAATTATATAGCTGTCATCTCCTTTCCCCAAAGTTTTAAGAGTACAATGGGCTCATTTTTTCCCACTCCATCCCAGCTTCAGAACTAAGAGACCTACTTTGTATTGATTTAGAGTCTCGGAAATAAATAAACCTGCTTCTCCAATGTGATTCACAAGAAATTCATGATACACTATTGCATGATATATTTCAAGCTGCAGCTCCGGCTCTTTTTTCCCTTTGGTGAGTGATGGGGGAGGTGGGAGCTGGGGGGAGGTGGGGAGCTGACAGCCTGATGGTTATTGGGGATGGCTCCTGACTGCAAATCCACGGGCTGGTGGAGGCTTTCCCTGCTTCCATTCGGTGAGATCAGAGGGGGAAGGGGCAAAAAAGGGAATTGCACTTCACCTGGCAGGGAGCAGGGCAAGGTGCAGCCAGGTGCTCGTGGAACTGCAGCTCCTGCCCGGAGAGCCCAGCCCTCCTCACAGACACAGCTGGTCACACACACCAGAGGTTCTGTCTGTCTGTCTGCCTGTCTGCAGCATCACACAATTTTGGTGGGAAGGTTTTCCCACCTTGCGGTTAACTGAGGAGGATTTGGGAAAATTTCTGGGCTGCAGCAGAAAAATCAGGTTTTGCAATCTTGAGAGCTGAACTACAAACTTGAGATCAGACAGGCTCCAAATGACCTCTAAAATATTTGCTGTACGTATTAAAAATAAAAATTAATTTGGGAAGAAAATCAGCTGGGAAATAAAAACCGAACAACTTTTCATTCGACCCAAAAAATTCCTAAGGAGAAGCTCATCCAAACTGATACTTTTTCCTGAAGAGCTCCAGTTTCAGTGAAGTGGCATTTCCAAATGAAAAATGTCTTGTCAAAACCCCCGTGCCCCTCTCTCCTCTCCCTGCGTGTGTTTTGCTCAAGGTCACCCCCTCAGTCAGTGGTAAATCAAAAGGACTCAATACACTTTGCAAACTAAAATTACAGCCCCTATTCTGCATGGTGCCAACGCCCATAAATCCCACCTGCCTCAGCCAGGGGTTCCCTAATCTAGATATGAACCCCATAAACAATATTAATGGTTGTCTCCAACGTAAAGATCTTGGTCATTTCCTTTGTCACCTTCTGGAGCCCAGAGAACCTTCTGGACCCTGTTACTCAGAGACCCTGGGGCACAGGCTGCAGTGCAGGGACCTCTTCCCCAGCACAATGAAACTCTGCTCACTTTGCAGTGTGAGTTTAGGTCTAGGCATGAGAAATGCTGCCATTCTCCAGTGGTGTTCCTGTAGTTCCCATCATGTGTCCAGAATCACAGGGAATTCCTAGAGAAAACACCCCAGGCTGCTCACCCCAATGTCCCCCTGGGGACATCCCAGGAGGGATGGTCTGGACCAGTAATTCTGGGATATTTTTGAAAAGTTCAGCTCCTGTGGGACATTAGGGAGCAGAGTTAATGCTCCAGTGAGAACACAGCCTGCAGGATCCCCAGGAGCTGGGACACAGACCTGGGGAAGAGATTTGGACAGGCAGAAGATGGGCCACGATGGTAAACTCCTGTTTAGCAGAATTAAACACACACAGAGCCCCCACCCACACAGAGAAACTGAGCGAGATCTGTATTAAAAATGATAGAAGGAGGGAGAATAAAAAAAGTCAACAGAAATCTATTAGACTTTCCTCCCTAAGCAAACACCAAGGGACTGATAATGGCATGCCTGGAACGTAAATTGTCTCTAATGGGAACAATACACAAATATCACCACTTAAAGAAAGGCAATTAAAACAAAAATGCAGCCACGGAGGGTGGTGATTGTTTATCTGCACTGAGGCCAGGCATCCATCCTGCTGGCACGCACTGCTCCTCGCAGAGCAAGGACCTGTGTGTCACCAGCAGTGCCACCAGGCACAGCCCTGTGTGTCACCAGCAGTGCCACCAGGCACAGCCCTGTGTGTCACCAGCAGTGCCACCAGGCACACTGTGTGTCACCAGCAGTGCCACCAGGCACAGCCCTGTGTGTCACCAGCAGTGCCACCAGGCACACCGTGTGTGTCACCAGCAGTGCCACCAGGCACACTGTGTGTCACCAGCAGGGCCCCCAGGCACAGCCCTGTGTGTCACCAGCAGTGCCACCAGGCACA
>NW_005054368.1:1339114-1344327 GCF_000277835.1 Geospiza fortis | reverse complement strand
GTGCCACCAGGCACACCGTGTGTGTCACCAGCAGTGCCACCAGGCACAGCCCTGTGTGTCACCAGCAGTGCCACCAGGCACAGCCCTGTGTGTCACCAGCAGTGCCACCAGGCACACTGTGTGTCACCAGCAGTGCCACCAGGCACACCGTGTGTGTCACCAGCAGTGCCACCAGGCACACCCTGCAGCACCTCAAGCCTCTGGTGGCAGGGAAAGAAAGGAATGAGCCTGGCTTTGCTGGGTCAGGGCCATGGTGACCCACATCAGGGACAGCTCCAAGAGCAGCTGGCAGCTCTGGGAGCTGGAGAACACAACCTCCAGCCTTGTTCTCAGCACCCCCAGGGCAGAGCAGGGCGGCCTGTGCTGCTCCCCAGGACTGGGAGAACCTTGGGCAGCCCCAGCCTCCAAACAAGGAACCAACCCTCGATGCTGGTGAGTGTTCATTTCTGGCTGACACTTCCCAGCCCTCCTTGCTTAGCACTCTCCAACACCCTGCACCCATACAGATCTTCCAACAGCCCTGCTGTGCCACTACAGAATGATTCATATCATGCATTAATAATTATAATGCTCCTTTGAATGACAGGGCTGGCACTTGCTGTTCTAACTCACATGATTGCTCTCACATGATTGCTTTGATCTAATCCCAGGACTGGAGTCATCTTGAGCAGATACTGAGCTATCCCTGCCTTGAATCTCAAAAAAAAAAAGCTTTCCACAGTACAAAACCCCAAGCAGCATCAGGCTCACAGGGCTTTTATTTATTTTTGCAGATTGTGAAATTGAAGGGTAAATATTACTGTTGGCAATCACTCCCCAGCCTGTGTGAGCCTCCTGTTCCTCCCTGAGCTCCTCCAGGGAGCCTGAGAGCTGCCCAGACCTCTCTCACATGGGCACAGCCCCCTGAGCAGCCCTGACCTATTGTCTCATCCTGTTCTGTGAATCCCAGAGCATCCAAAAAGTTCTGCAGCACAATTCAGGACTGAATCAAAACCATAAAGATATTCTCTTCTGGCCTCATGCAAGACCAACAAGACCAAACAACACTTTTTCTTTTTTGACCCATTCTGGTCAAAAATGCCACCCCATGACCAGGCAGGGAGATGAAGCCCAGAGTGCTGAACTATGCCTTGAATGTTTCATATTTTAGTTTCTGACCCCTCATCTTCCCTGCAGACTCCTGGCAGGTGGGGTTTGTCCAGCTCACCCTTGGTGCTCTGAGCAAACCATGGGGAGCACGGGGCAAGTCAAGACCAGAGAGTTTGGGGGAAAATAAAGCTAAAACAGGAGGGAAACAAACCGGTGCTGGTCAGAATTCTGTCACCTCTGGCAGCTTTGGGGCAGCTCTCCATCACTATCACAAAATGAACTGTCTGAGAGCCTGGCTGAACATCTACATAACAAACTGATGGGAATCCTGCTAGGAGCAGTTCTTGAAAGTCTCAGCCTAACCTGGCTTCCCTTAGGAAAAGCCTAGAACACTTATCTGCAGGGAAAATGTGACTGAAAGCCACTATTTGTTTCCATTAACACAACAGTCTCCAAGACGGGATTTCTTTTAAACACAAAAGACAAGGAGGAGCAAACTGATTAAAAATAGGTCAGCAGCAGACCCTGGAACATCCTTGGGAGGGCTGAAATGGAACACAGCCCTGGAAGCTTGAAGCACACGAGCAGTGCAGGCATTGGGAATGCCAGGCTCTTTGGTCTGACTTCCATCAAAAAGAAAACCCATGGAAATGGAGGTGCTGGTGCAGGGCACAGCACGTCAGGTCTGAAATCACCCCGTGCTCAGGCTACCACGAGGGAAGGGAGGGAGGGAGGGAGGAAGAAGAGGAGGAAGGTTTGGGGGCAGAAAAAGGGGGAGGCAGGGGAAGTTTAAAAAAAAAATCTCTGCCTCAGCAAAAGTTTTCATTAAAATTTTAGACAAATGATCTCTGTGTCCTTCTCCCATGCTGCCTGGGGCTCCATGCTATTTCTATGCAAATAACAACCTCGTGGTTTATATCTTATTATTTCCACCGGAGCTGCGGCGACATGACCCGAGACGTGTGTGAGGTAGAGACAGCGACAGAGAGAGAGGGAGAGAAAGAGAGGGAAGGGAGGGAGGGAGATGGAGAGGCTGCTGGCTGAAGTGTGAAAAAATATTGTCAGGAGTGAGCAGCAAGAACAAAAAAAAAAAAAAAAAAAAAAAAAAGAGGAAAAAAAAAGAAAAAATTGCAGGGATAACGTGTTTATTTCAGCCCCTCTCCCCATGTGAACCAGCATCTTTTAAAATTCATTGGGCATCAGGCGATCATGCACAATCCATCTGCTTTCACTTTATCATTTGCATTTCATGCCTCCTGGCTTTTGATGTGCTGATACTTTGATGCAGTCAGGAGACGCGCATTATCATTATTTCAATTTGCAGGGGGGTCAGCGGGCTCGGCACAGGCGCGGCACACGCTCACCCCGAGCAGGGAAATGGCATTTCCAGCCCTCCATCCACCCCCTGCTGAAATGCACTGGGGAGACAAAAGGGGCCAGCTGAAACACGGCCCCGAGTGCCCTGTGCTGGCACCTGGAGCATGGCACCTTCACCTGGCCATGGGGACAAAGCTCCAGCAGGGGAACCCTGCACAGCCCTGGTGCTTTCCCTGCCAGGGAAGGGCTGGAGGGAGCTCTAACCAGCTGTCTCCCCAGGATGTGCCCTGTGCTCACCAGCAGCACGTGAGGAGACAAGCCCAGAAGCCACCAGGAGCTGCAGCTCCAAGTGACACTGACCTTGAGCTCATCATCTGAGCTAGAGGTCAGCCCTGGCTTTGGCAGCTGGACCTTTCCCTCTACACCTAAACCCTCAGGCTGCTTTTACATAATGATAATGAACGAGACCAGCAACAGCTCTGGCTGCACATAATGTTTGTCACCATTCCCCTCTGCTCCCTTTGTAAATTAGAAAGAATCCAGCGTTTCACAGGGAAAAAAATAAAATTAAACTACTTCCCAGAAAGCCCTGCCTGCTCTCTGAAAGCCCAATTGTCTCCATTGCTGCAGGAACAGTTTTGTGCTGCACGTCCTGCTGGCGGAGAGGAGACATTTTGAAGATGTGTTTGCAGACACAAGAAGTGTCAGCTTTGTCCTGCACCCTCTAGGAACACACAGATGTAAAAGTCAGGAATGGGAAAACTGCCCCAGATCTCTGGCACCTGGCTGGGAAAAGCTAAAGGTGGCAGTTTCCATGTATGTGTCTTTGTTTCTGCCATCAGCCCCTGCCAGCCCTGACTCCCCCACCTCCTCCAAGGGGATGAGCAGCACCAAGGCTGAGTCACCGCACACAGAACAGCCACAACAGGCTCCCCTTTCTGGAGTCTGAGCCCTGGGAATGAGCAGGAACACGTCCCACACCCAAACAGCCTCTGTGCTCCTGCATGGGGACACCTTGCACAACTGGCCCCTGGCTGGCACTCACCTCATCTCTGGCCCCAGAAAATTCAAAGTGGCCAAAAAATTCTAAATCCCAGGGACAAGTGTGAACAGGTTTCAGGGAGCACAGGGTGAGCCTGAAGGCACTGCATGGCAGGAGGATGCCAATGGATCAGCATCCACTGCTTGTTTCAGATCAGCCAGACTGGGCTCGGACATCCCAGGCTAGCCCTGGACACCAGCTCCCTGCTTCAAACACACTTCTGGGACACAACTGCAGCTGGATCCCTCCAAGAAGCCCTGAGCAGAACTGCAGGGACTGGAAAGTGAGGATCTCTGAAGCAGCAGATATCACACACACCCAGGAGTGAGGGGACTGCTCAAGGGCAGGTAAACACTGCTGGGGCTGGCTGGGAAAGCTGGAGACGATGCAACAGGTTCCTCCCTCACCTCCAGGCAGGTAGAGGTTCAGAGCTGACACAAGCATACCAACATCCCAGCAGAGCAGGGAGGAGGGACAGGGACACACGGGATTTTGCTGAGCCCACTGAAATTCTCAGGATGGGATAAATCCCCCCACAGAAAGCAGCTCCTTCTGCCTGTGCCTGCTGGCAGGGGTCAGGCGCTTAATTCAGTCCATACCCTTAATTTTTAAGTGCCTGAAATCCAGTGGGATTAATGGAGTCCCGTGCAAACAGGCACTGAGTGCAGGGGCAGGGAGTGCAGTTAAACCTGGAAGAGGGGAGAGATGAACAGCCTGGCCCTGCCATCTGGGAAACTCTGCAGGGCCCCGAGCCCCAGCAAGTGACAGCTGGAACCAGGCAACTCACTGCACTCCAGCAAGCACTAAACTGACTCAATTTCTTTTTAAAGGCTGGATCTTCAAATGCCTCTTTTCCTCCCATTGATGCAGGTGCGTGTGATGTGTGTAAGAGATCTAACTGAGGGTGCTGCAGCCTAGAGTTGATAGGATCAATGCTTCATTTTCTGCAGAGCCCCCTTTATTCAGGAGAATAATTCAACGAGAGCCTGTTTTCCTTTATCTCCCATTGTCAGGCAGGCTCTCCTGGAAACACAGCTTGCCATGGAGTACAGGCACCCCAGGTGCTGAGAGTGCCTGAGAACAAAGCTGCTCCATGGGGAAGGGCACTCACAGCACACAGCCCCAACTCCAGGGAAACAAAGCCCTCAGGGACAGCCACGGAGCAGAGTGGGCTGCGAGCTGTGTCTGCACCGGGCTGCAGCCTGGGGGATTAATGGGCTTGGGGCAGCAAGGCAGGAGAAAATCTGCCTCTGGAGTGGGGGAAAAAAAAAGAGCCACTTTAGCTGCGAGGCGGTAAGTTTTCTTTGTAACAGCCCCAGTTATTCCTCCTGTCCCCACAGCTGAGATTTCCAGCAGATCTCGCTCCCAGCCTGGAAAATCAGCGTCCAAGCTCCTGAGGTTCAGTGCTCCCCAGAACTCACACAATGCTGGGGCTGGTGGAATTCAGAGGACTCTGGGCCATGTATTTTGGACCAGGAATTTCCAGACACCAGGACCAGCCCTGGTTCCCCTCACAGCCCTCAGAGGGTGGGAGAAGGCACTGCCTGGGATTCAATCCGTGTCCACAGCTGTCACAGACAACTTTTTATGAAAAATCCTTTCCTTAGGATTTTTTCCTCCTGAGAAGCTGAGAGGCCTCAGGAACAAAATGTAAACAATGGTTATCTGCTGCTGTGGAATGCAACAGGTGGATCTTTGATTGGCCCATCTTAGATGTTTATAATTAATGGCCAATCACAGCCCAGCTGGCTCGGACAGAGAGTCC
>NW_005054368.1:1325118-1338825 GCF_000277835.1 Geospiza fortis | reverse complement strand
TTGATTGGCCCATCTTAGATGTTTATAATTAATGGCCAATCACAGCCCAGCAGGATGGAACAGAGAGCCCGAGACAGAAGCCTTTGTTATCATTCTTTCTGATTCTATTCTTAGCTTAGCTAGCCTTCTGAGATGAAACCCTTTCTTTTATTCTTTTAGTATAGTTTTAGTGTAATATATATCATAAAATAATAAATCAAGCCTTCTGAAATACAGTCAGATCTCCGTCTCCCCCCTCATCCTAAGAGCCCTGTGAGCACGGTCGCACACACCCTCTGTGCAGAGCTGCTTCTCCTCCTTGAACCCACAGCATGCCAGGCTCCACGAGCAGCCCCAGCTGCCCCCTGAGGGCTCTGAGGGCTCAGATGCAGGCACCCACCTTGTTGAGGGCCCCACAGCCGGTGAGGATGATGTGGGAGTTCTCCACCTGGATGGTTCTCTGGCCCAGCCGCACGATGTAGGCCCCGATCCCGATCGCCCGACACGTCACCTGGGGAAAAAGGGAAAAAGGATAAAAAAAGGAAAAAAAAAAAAAAAATAACAGCATTGATTTCTGTCTCTCCACACAGCCCCAACCTATTGATTCAAACATTGCGATAAAACTAGGTGTGTTTGTAGTACAAGGCCATGAAATCTAGTCTCGCTGGAAAATTCCAGAATCCGCTGGTTTGTAAAACACAGGATCTGAACGTAAATGTATTTTATTTAAAAAAAAAAAAGAGAAGCAGCAATTTTCAGACTGAGCAAATACGAGGCCAAATGCCTGAAGTGTTTTAGATTGAGTGTGGAGGGGACCCAGCCCTGCACTGGTGCCAGGAGCATTGCTCAAAGCCTACAGCAGCCCATTTCCATCAGCCAGAAGGCTGATCCCAGATGGATGCTTGGGATATCATCACAGGATTTTTAGCTGAAACAGACAATACATTTGAAGAATAGAAAGCAGTGGGGGATTACCAAGCTGATGGTGATAACACTATCATAGGCTAAAGATGATTCTCCAGCAATCATGCCAGCTGCTCTGAGGTTCTCTACTCCAAGCCCGTCCTCCTTGCCGATAATATCTGTTATCTTGTACCTGAGGGAGACACACACAGCCCCTGAGTCACAAGGTCCAGTGATTTGCTGAATCAGTTTGCTACAAAGAAAATGGAAAGTGACTAAATATCATTAAGGTTCCAAGGAGAAATGCGCATGAAGCCCGGGCAGGGGCTGGGCAGGGCCCATCCTGCAGCACCATGGAACCTTCCCACAGGAGCAGCGCTGCCAGGGGAAAGGCCAAGGGAGAGGAAGGCCTGAGGAAAGTGTCCTGCCATTCCCACAGGACCTGAGGAGCAGGCTGATTAATAGGAAAATGAAGGAAGGGAAAGGGAATTAAGAAAGGAAGGGAATGGAGACAAAGGGAAAAAAGAAAAGAGCAAGGATTACAACAAGGCTCTCACCTTTTCTTCACTTCCTCCTCCCATGCCTCTATCCCCTGTCCCTAGGGAATGCCCCAGCTGAGGACAAGGACATGCCATGCATGCCCCAAGGATGAACAGAAAGCTTTCCATTCCTACCTGGACTCTCCATTTTCCTCCACGTGCTCACAGTGAACAGAGTTCAGGGCACTGACTTTCTTATAGTCTTGAGGAGTCAGGTACAGGTATTTGTATCCCTGCAGGGAAAAACAGCTCATTCATCCCAGTCCCACCTGTAGCCCCTTCCTCATCCCCAGTAACGCCCACCAGAAACAAACTTTCACAGGGGCAGAATTAAATTCCACAGAGTGATAAGAATATTCTCTCAGCACTGGAGATGCAGCTGAGGCCAGTGAAAGCTGGGAATGTGGTGCAATATTTAGCTGGGAATGGTGCAATATTTAGCACTAACTCCTTCTGGATGCCAACCTGCTGCCTGGGAGATGGTAAAATCCTGTCGTGGAATAGTCTGGGTTAGAAAGGACCAGGTTGCTCCCAGTTTCATCCAGCTTAGCACTGGGCATTTCCAGTGTTCCACATCCAACACCAAGGAGAACCTTGAATGTGCCACTCTGAAATCTTTACCCTCACCTCTGATACAAGAGGTGCTGTTACAGTTTTATTTTCTGGAAAAATCTTTTTGTTTAGGATTCTTTTCCTGGGAAGCTGAGAAGTCCCAGAGAAAAAGGAAAACAATATTTTCTCATTGCTTCTCCTGTGTTTTGCTGTGTTGGAATGTGTTTGGAGATTGTTTCATTAGTTTCATGTGAATTGTTTTAACTTATTGGCCAACCACAGTCAAACTGTGTCGAAATTCTAGAAAGAGCCACGAGTTTTCACTATTATCTTTTTAACCTTCTATAAGTATTCTTTCTGTATCCTTCAGCATAGTTTAGTACAGTATTCCTTTACATAATATCGTATTGCAAGATAATAAATTAACCTTCTAAGAACACAGAATCAAATTCGTCATTCCTCCCTCTGTCTAGGGAAATATAATAAGGCGCTATCAAAGCAAGCCTGCTGTGGGCTGCTGCAGCATTTCCTGCAGTGGTTCCCTCACCTTGTAGGGGTTGTCAGGGTCCTCCCAGGCCACGTGGAACATGTGTCGGATCTCCTCGGCCAGCCCGATGCGGGCGCCGCTGTTGGCAGCCACGTAGATGCGGGGGATGCCCTGAGCCCGGGCCAGCTCCGAGGCCCTGAGGAACAGCACGTCCTCCTGGGGCCCGAAGGAGCCGATCTTGTACGTGATGTCATTGCCTATGACAATGATATCCCGGCCCTCTGGGTACTCCGGCGTCTTCAGGGTCATCTTCCAGGCCACCATGCCGATCTGCAGGCCAAGAGCAGAGAATGGCACCAAATAAATGTTGTGTCCTCAAGGTGTGAGAGAAAGGAGTCACACAGGGATTCTCTTGGACTTGGCATATTTTCCTGGGCATGACAGCAGCTCTGATGGGCTCTGCCAGTGCACAGCACAGCTGGAAGCACTTGATCCTTCCCACACTCCATGGAGC
This sequence comes from Geospiza fortis, assembly GCF_000277835.1. Lineage (NCBI taxonomy): Eukaryota > Metazoa > Chordata > Aves > Passeriformes > Thraupidae > Geospiza > Geospiza fortis. The sequence continues at coordinate 1,335,851 of NW_005054368.1, read as the reverse complement.
ACGCTCTGCACTGCTCTCACCCCACCAGGACACTCACACTGGTTCTCCCTCTCCCCATTCAGGGGTTTATCACAGTCCAACACGTCCCTCTCACAGGAGCTGTGCATTCCCTGTGCTCCCAGGGTGAGGTGGGATGTGCTGCTGCACAGCATTCCCAGGTATCACCCCACACCCTCGTCCCCCTCACCCAACCCTCATTCTAACCACCTTTTCATTTCATTACTATCTCAAATATCCCTTCATTTCGTCCTCTCTTCCCCAATTTCACAGCAGCTCCATCCCAAACCCACCTGGCTAAGCAATGCCTTCTGCCACACATTTTTCTTTCCCAAAAAATCACTGATCTCTGCCGGCCCATCTCCTGGAGGATCAGCAGCATCCCTCAGCTCTCTGCCTGCCCCATCTCCTGGAGGATCAGCAGCATCCCTCCCTCTCTCCCTCCCTGCCTGCCCCATCCCTCAGGCAGCGCTCGGGGCTCCGAGTGCCATTAACAGATGGGAGCAGCAGCGTCCCTTGAAAGCCACATGCATCACCCAGTCCCCGCTTGCCCAAGGATCATAAGCCCTGAGTACACATTCCTCAAGCCGATTGCACATCCTCTGCAATCAGCAGGGCTGAGACTCTCATTGTGGAGCCTCGGAATTCTGAGCATGATGAACTAAAGCGGGAGGGGGAGAGGCAGCAGATAGATCTGTGCCATTTAATCCACATCCAAATGGCACAATACACAGCCCAGATCCAATCAGCATCTGCAATAAGATATGCCATAATAGGCTCATTAAAAAAAATAAAGAGGCAGAGGAATTAATCAAAGGGTCATTGGAAGTAAAGCAGGCAGCAATCCAAAAATATTACAGCCAGCTACTGGCAGATCCTTCCTTACACCTCCCCTTCCAAGAGCTGAGATTGCAAGTTAACAGAGTGTTTCAGTTCACCTTCTCCTTGGATTGCTCCACTCCTACTCTGACAAGTCGGAACAGAATAATCTTTTTGCCTCTGAACATTTGCAGATCTACAGTTCCACCTCAGCATCCAACTGCAGGGTTTGGAACAGAGAGATGCTGCACCAGCTCCAAGGAAGGGAACAAAAATCCCTGACAGTTGTTTCCTTACAGCCACACTGACCCCATCAGCCAGGGCTGAGGGACCAGTGATGGACCAGGGGACACTCCATCCCATCCACCAGGATGTAAGAGATTTTCCTCACTTACAGCAGCTTGAGGATTTTTGGCAGCACAGGAAACAGGCCAATTTAAGGCATTTCTTATTTAGAAAACTCAGATTGTAACAGAGGTGTTGAAATAGTTTCCTAACCCAAGGTCGTAGGTCCCCTACACCAGTAAAGTCCCTTTTGCCAATGCTCACCAGTAGAACAGAAACAACCTGGCCAGGGCACAAACTCCTGAAAACAGTTTACAGTTGGCAAATATGGAGCAACCCTACAGAGTTTAGGAAAAAAAAAATTAAAAGTGCACCACTATTAACATGGGCATCTTTTGCCTCCCCAATTCATCACATGTTTTGTGCCATTTATCCAGTAATAAAAGCCACGGGGATCTGCACAACTAAGGATTTTTTTTGCTATGAATTTGCTAGATTCAGTTGAGATTTATGGGCAGTGGAGAATGGCTTTCTATTCCAAAAAAAAAAAAAAAAAAAAGGAATAACGAGATTTTTAAGTTAACGGCAGCACTCCAAAAACTGGAGAGTTCCCAGGTTAATTAGCCAGGCTGAGCTAATCACCTAAGAGCACTGGCAGGCAATGGTAGGTGATGGTGAGCAGCCCTGGCTTTGGAACAGGCTCTTTTGAAGAGGCAGCACAGTTTGGAAGTGCTGCTCCTGCCACGGCTCCATTCCCAGCACACCCAGGAGTGAAGAAGAGGTGGAGGAAAAATAAAAGCAGGAACCGTCTTATTTAACTGTTTTTATGTTGGCAAAATGATTTGTGCCCTGGTATTTCCATAAGAAGTGGGACCATTATTCTCCTGTAGGAACACATTTGGTTTGAAAAGTATCAGTGGGCAGCACGTGAAAATCAAAGGGGATGAATTATTCACAAGCCCCGATCAGAAGTGATCATTATTTCTGATGCTCCAAACTGTGATTAGGATTCAGTGCTCAGCTGTCATTTGCTCCCTGAACGGCCCCAGCCTCGCAGACACACGGAGATGACACCCAAGTTTCAGATGTATAATTTTACACACACCTTCTCCCACTCCATCCTGGCCTTAATGGAAGCATTAAGAGCCAGTAAAACGGGCGCGCTAACGAACGGCGCTTCCCCGGCGCTCGTAAACGCCGCTCGTTTGACACCCAGTGTCAACACTAATCATGGCCTAAAATTAACACCAAAATTGACTTCAACATTAATTGCACTATCGATGGGAACAGTAATACACACACTGATGCAGTTCCAAATTGACTGCCGGTGGCAGGCAGAGCTGTTGACAGCAGGCTCCGAGGGGAGCGGGGAAGGAGCCGATCCCAGGCTCCCTCCGGGAAGCACAGCAGGCTCCGAGCAGAGGGGAGCCAATGCCACTGGCAGCTGCTGCTGGGGACAGGGAGCTTTGCAGCCTCTCTCTGGCAGGTTCTGTAATTCCTGGAGAAGCACAGCCGGCAGATTCACGGAATATCCTGAGCTGGAAGGGATCATCCAGTCTAACTCATGTCCCTGCACACACACCTCAACAATCCCACCTTGTGCATCCCTGAGAGGGTTGTCCAAACACTCCTGGAGCTCTGACAGCCTTGACCACTCCCTGGGAGCTTGTTGAGAGCTCCACTACCCTCTGGGAGAAAAACCTTTTCCTGATATCCAACCTAAACCCTCCCCTGGCACAGCTCCAGCTGTTCCCTCAGGTGCCGTCACTGGGCACCAGAGAGAAGAGATCAGTGCTGGTTTATTCTACTTCCCTCACTACAGGATGGTGCTGAGCCTGGAGACTGAAGGCCAGGCTTCACATCCAAATTTGGAAAGCTGAATGTGGGTATTTACTTGGTGCAGATGCAGCAATTTTGGCATTTCAACATTTGAATCTGGTGCCTGGAACTTCAGATCTAAAAGAGTGACTCTCTGCACTTACACTGTGCAGAGCTTTTACATTTTTATCTGGAGCACGAACCAGCTCCCAGGAAAAGGGCAGAGTGCACATGGCTTGCCAGGGGCATTCCAGCTCCGTGCCTTGACAAGGGTGGAGTGCCAAAACCCAGGATTCCTTCTTGGCTCTGGAAAAGGTGTCCCTCAGCAATCCAAGTGGTGGTGGCAGCCCAGCCAAGCACGCTGGCACGATCTGAGCAATGGGAGGGAGCAGCTCCAGCATGACACCAAGAGCTCAGGGAAAGGTGTCACAGAATCCCAGAACCACCCAGCTTTGGAAAAGACCTCCAAGATCATCAACTCCAACCTGTGACCCATCCCCACCTTGTCACCCAGGCCAGAGTGCCACATCCAGTCATTCCTTGGACACCTCCAGGGATGGGGACTCCAAACCACCCTTCAAGTGCCTGGCCACCCTCTCCATGGAGAAATTACAGATGGGTAAAGATACATTACAGAGAGCAACACACAGCCTTCATCAGGGGCTTTCCTGTGGGCAAGAACATTCCTGTATCCATGTGACCCACACCCACCTGCTCAAACATCTGTATGAGCACAGAGAATAAAACTGTGCCACCTCTTCCATCCCTGTTCCTGGAAGGCTTGGATTTGGGGATTTGAAAACCCTCCAAGAAATCTGCAGCTCTGGCTGCTGTTTTAATTCCCTGTGCCTGCCATAAAATGCAGGAACAGGGGGTGACAAAGCAGAACATGCAGCTCAGCGATGAAGCTGTGCTAGTAGAAAATGCATTAGCTACACCTTCCTGCCTCTGGCAATCCGGGAAGCCACCAGAGCAGCGTTCCAGGAGCCCTGTGCCATCCTGAACTTCCCCTGGCCAAACCTCCCCCGCCAGCCAGGAAAGGTGCAGCAGCCAAAGCTCCAGCCAGCAGCGGTGATTGTGGATTATTTCTGATCCTCGTGCTACTGAGGAGGAAAAACTGTGACATCTAGTGCCAGTGGGGGAAATGACATTTTCCATGGGCACCGGCAGAGGGATGAAGGGGGATGTGGGGTGTTGCTGCAGGCCCTCCTTACATCACTTTCTCCTTGTCCTTGAAGATTAGTTGGGTCTTATCAGCAGCTGGTGCTTTCCCGGTGCCAGAGGATCAGGGGAAATTGTAGTCAAAATACATAAAGTGCTATAGAAAAGCATCTCAATGCCTGGCTCAGGACTGACAAGGAATATATTGAGTTCTGCAAGGGGCTGAGGGAATTACCTTTTCACACTGAGATTTGTGCTAATATGCTAATCTGGGGAACAAAGCCCTGGGCTTTGAAGGGGGTGTCACTGTGCTCCAGGTCTTGTCTCCAGCACGGTGATTTACACAGTGGTGGAGACACTCCTCAACTGCTCTGTGCTCACCAATTCCCAGCCCTTTCAGAGAATTCCCCATTTTAGCACAGCCCCACGGCAGGGGTGGAACAGGATGAGGTTTAAGGTCCTTCCAACCCAAACCAGTCTGGCATTCTGTGCCAAAGTGGAAAAAGAGGTGTCCTCTGGCTGGTCAGGGGATGGAAAAGGCCCTGTAGTGATGGTGCTGTGCCCCAGCAGCACAAGGACTGGGACCCTCTGCTCTGGAGCAGCCAGAGCAGTCTAGGAATATAGAGCAACTTGTATTTTCACAGCCCATTAATTCCCTGGCTTCTTTGTTGAGACCACAGCAAAGAGCTAATTACTGCAACGGTGTGGTGGGCGAGGGGAGCGGTCCTGAGCTACCAGAAAAACCTCTGGGATTGGGAGAAGCCCTGAGACCTCAAGTTTGTCCCGAAAACACAGACAGATTATTGCCCAAAATGCTGCTTGCCAGCTCTGTGAGGCCAGGGAGAGCCCCAGGTTGGAGCTCCTGCCCTGCCCCTGCCAGAGCAGGCACTGCAGCTCTGGCTGAACATGCTGCCCACACATCTCCTGATTTTATGCTGCTTTCTCAATTCCTCCCATCAGCTCAGACTCTCGGGGCACTCAGCTCAGCTGAATGCTGTAACAGCAGGGGGGTCTTGACCCCTTTTCACACGGAGGAAATGCAGCTGTCAGGAAGGCCAAGCCCTGATCCCCCAGTGCCAGGCTCCCCCTGGAACTGTGGGAATGGCTCTGAGCCTCTGATCCAAAACAAGGAGAGCAGGAGCCTGAATGTACCCAAAAACAACAACCTTTACCACAGACAGCAATTCCCAGCAGACATCCCCTCTTTACTAGAAAACACAAGGGGCAATCTCTCCAATGAGTTTGAATTCAGAGAATCAGCACCTTTTGCTGGCAAGAAGGAAAAATAATAATAAAAATCTCACATTTCCCTGCGAAGTTCCTATTTCACCTGTCAGTCAGCTCACTGGGACCAGCTCTGCATCTCTGGGGCACAGACTCAGAGCTGGAGGGACCTCAGTGCCCACCCAGTGCCACCCCTGCCATGGCAGGGACACCTCCCACTGTCCCAGGGTGCTCCAAACCCGTCCAACCTGGCCTTGGGCACTGCCAGGGATGGGGAGCCCACAGCCTCTACAACCCCTCTGGGCAAGAAGACATTTGACAGATCACATCAGGTCAGATTAATTTAAATACCAACACTCCACACACCACAATGGCCATGTGATTTCTTTACAGACCCAGCACAACCAAGTCTACCAAGGGTTAAAAAAAATCCCCTAATTTTTTTATTTTTTTTTTGGTGGTCTTTGGGTACAGAATCTCTTATAATAAGACTATTTGTATTCATACTGGCAGAGTAAACACTACATGTTCATGCCCAGACAGCTCTGTGCTTGTAATTTCAGCAAGAACAGAGCGACGTCCCTGAGGGACTTTGCTATTTCCCCAGCCACCATCCACTCCAACGCTGAATGAGAGCAGGGAAGGAGAGAAAGATGATGGCACAAGGCTCCCCAGCAGCCTCAGCCTGCACTGGGAACGCAGGGAATAGCTCATTCCAGCTTTAATCAGACCAGTCCAAACATTTCTGCTCAAGTCCAGCAGAAGACAAGGCCGCAGCGACCCCACGGACACCATCAGGGGTAATTTGCAAAAATCCTGTTCCAAACCTTCCCCCCTGACCAGATCCATGCAGGAAATGGTGAGGAAAACCTCTGCTTCCTTGCATCCCTACCCTGATGGGTTGAACAGAGCCTTTGCAAACCTTACTGTGATTTTAGGAAAATACAGTTCAACGACACCAAGAAAAAATAAATGATACCATCACTTAGAGCTGTTCAAATTTAAATTACTTTCGAACATTCACTTACTAATTCCCGCAAAAATAACCACCACATCTTCTAGTGGTTCTCTTTACTCTGCAGTCATCCCAAAGCTGCAATTATTTTGCACCCAGCAAAACCCCACCATGCCAGCAAAGTCTCCTCCTGCTCCAGCTCCAGGAGTGACTCTGCCACCCCCAGCATCAGCTCGTTGTAACTCTTGAGTAAATCCTGCTCTAGAGTGGGAGGTTCCACACACCTTGATACAAACTGTGTGGGGAGGATGGAAATGGAAGCATAAAACAGATTTTCCTGTGGTTTGGGTTTTTCTCAGCAAACGAAAATACTTCTATTTAGTCTTGTAAAACACATTTTGCTCAAACACAAACCCCAGTTACCTGGAACAGCTGAATGAGCATTTTTTAATTATGAAGGAAGCCCAGCACAGGCACAGGTTTGAAATGGAATCATCATTTACTAGGGAAGTTAAAATACCCATTGTAGGGAAGGTATTAATTTTTAATGAAACAAAAATCTCATTTTCAAGAGTGAGATTCCATCTGTGAAAGGCTGAACGGATAGATTCTGTGCCCGGCTGGTAAATTCTCATTACAATGGCCAAACCCAGCCCAAAGCACAAGGTCCTGTGGGGCGGAGAGGGAAGGGGCACTTGCCTCATTTCCTCCTGGCAGCCTGTTCATGTGCACGAGCTGGCCCTGGTCATCCAGCACCAGCTCCGTGTAGGTCAGGATGTCAGAGGGCAGAGGTGCTGGTGGCAGGACGGCGTGCTCGTTCATGGAGTTCCACAGCTTGATCAGAGACTGGGGGCAAGGAGAAATCCTCGTCAGCAATGCCACCCGTAAATGTTTATATTTATATTTATATTTATATTTATATTTATATTTATATTTATATTTATATTTATACTTCAATTTACTTAATATTTACATTAATATTATTATAAATATAATAATACTATACTAATATAATATTATACTAATATAATAATATCATACTAATATAATAATATTGTTATATAATAGTACAATAATATAAATATAGTTATATTACATAATATAAATATAATATCGATATAAATAATAGAAATAGAATAATTTAAATATAATTATTTAAATATAAATATTTACATTTTATCATATATAACATAAGTTATATTTACATTATGTTGTATATATAATATATATAACATTATATTGTATATAATGTAAATATCTACATTAATATTTATATTTCAATCTACTCCAGTGTGGTATTCCCAGCAGAATTTGGGGTTGTTCCCAACTCAGGGCACCCTGAAATACCCCTCTCCTGCCAGTGTGACTGACAGTATTCCAGGGACAGCACCTGCTCTGGGATTTCAATCGTGAAACAGTTTCACCCAAAGTGAAATGCGAACGAGGTGGTTTGGGATAGAACCAGCAAATCAGAAACACCACCCAGGAAGGGCAGATGACAAGGTGGGAAAACAAACAACAGCAAGAGAGGGGAGGTGGTTTATGTTTCGCTGTTTGACTCATTAATGGAACTCCAGCAGCAGTTTATCCCAGTTTCATTCAAAGTTGACTCAATCCATCGCTGATACTCCCTGGGGACCACTGGCAGCCACTCCAGGCCCCTGGCTCCCCTGACAATCAGCATGGCAAAGAGAAGAGCACCAAGGACAGCCCAAAGAACACTCACCTGCCTGAACATCTCAGGAATGTCATAGACATAGGACGTCCCTAAAGTCTGTGCCTGGAACCTCTTGGACTGCAGCAGGTCCTTGGTCACGTAGGGAGTGTTGATCAGCATCCCGTGGAGTGGTCCCTGCTTGTCCCCATACGCCTGGAACATGATCTGCAGGACAAACCAGGGGTTCTGAACACTGAGCTGATCCAGCCCTCAGCAAAACCCCCCAGGCTGCTGCAGCCTGCTCATCCCTGCCCTCTGCAAGGCTGCTCAGGCTGGCACAGCCAGGCTCCATCACACCCTGCTGCCCTTTGGGGACACCTCAGGACCGTCACTGCACCGTCCCGGCATCCCAGACTCACTGCCCATGCCAGCAGAGCCCAGAGCACACAGAGCCACATCCCCAGCACAAACTGAGCCCTGAGAGGAGCTGCCAGTCCCCAGCAGCTCCCCTGAGCCCCTGTCTGTGCCCGTGGATGCTGGCAGCAGCCAGGAGAGCTCTGTTATTTATGGATGGGGATCCGCGGCTGCGCCCGCCAGCCGGGTCAAGACTTGCATATGTCATGGGGCTTGAAGTTTTGATATTGTAAGTTTAAAAGATTTTCCCAGAGTAGCAACATGAATTATCAACTGCCGTGCTTCATGGCACTATATATTCTGGGCAGGCAGGACTTGGACGGGAAGCTTTTCAACAGAGAAGCAGGAGGAGATTAAAAAGGGATAAAAACGCCTTAAACGGCCCAAACGCTGCTTAACAGGGACACACCTGGCAGGAGGGACATGATCAGGATGTGTTTAACAGAATTTAGCTAATTGAAGAGGAATTAATTGAAGAGTTACACAAAATTCAGTAAAGCCTATTTTTATTTTTAGATAAAACCAGCAGTTTATGCTCTCTTCAGGCTGCACAAACATAGATTTGGGAGGCAGCTTCTTTAATGGGAGAAGCATTTGTTCAGGGTAATGAGTGTTTGTGGCAATGCCTGTCTTGGGATCTGCCAGGATCTGCACTTGGAAATTCTCCTTAAATCTCTGGAAAGCTCCACAGCAGCTCTGAAGGGAACTGGAGAAGTCTGTGCTGAGCATCACCACTTATCACTACTGAGAAACAAGAGATCAGGGTCATTCTCTCAGCATGAAGCCATCCTCCCATTCTTCAGAAGTCATGAAAGTACCCAGCACATCAGTAATGTCTGAATTTTTTTTTTTGAAAGATTTCTCTAAGTTTAAAAGAAGCCTCTGAAAACACAGGAAAAATCCCCAGATCTGAACTCGCCCTATAAACCTCCATCATGAGGGGGAAGCTTCCTAAAAATATCGGTATATTTCTTTACTAAAATGTGGTTAAAATTCTGGAAAACAAATCAAATTTAATACTGGAAAGTTGCTAAAGCCTCACACACCCACACGAGCCCATTCCCCAAGCTTTAAATAACAAAGCTCATCAGTTCAGAGTTCACTTGTGACCTTCACAAGTGACTGACCCAACTCAAGGGTTAAGCTGAGCTGCTGGAGATTATTAAAATGTTCTTTTCTTTCCTCATCTCCCCTCAAAGGCAGCAATGAGGTAAAACACACTGACACTATCTGCTCTGGGATCTCAGAGCTCGATGGACTCCACGGCCAGCAGCTCGCTGGAAAAATTAAATGGAAAAAGGGGGAGAAAGGTGACTCAGCACTTTGTGTGCTACATTCACAGTGCCCAAGTGATTTATTCTGCTGCTTCTCCTGCCTGGCAGAGAGATGATTACAGAGGGAGATGTAAACATTTCTCTATTTAAATATTTTCCATGCATCCCATGCTCCATGGATTTTAGCATATGTAGGTATTTCAGTTAACCACACTGTTCCCACACCATGGAAAACAGAAATACCACAACAGCCACAACCATTCCAAAAGAGCCCATTACACTTCAGAAAAATGATATAAAAGCACCTTCTATAATTTTACATCTTCTTACCCAGGTCATTCCTTATATCTTTAGAATTTAAAGGACATGTTCACAGATTTTCTTGTATCTACTCAGATAAATGCGTAATTAATAATATTTTTTATTACAACCTACAGGATGAGCATCAGCAGTGATTCCTCTTCTAGTATTTTTTTGAGCGCTCTGAGGAAAACTGTTTGGGAAAACAGCTGCCCAAATGACTGAAGGCATGTACACAACAACCAGAAATCCTGACTGATTTAATTCCTCACATTTTCACATCTGCTGCTGCAAGTTTATCTTTCCATTCTCCTTCCTTTGGCCAGGCTGAATGGCAATATTGTGTTAAATTAAAATGTATTATGGGGCTTGAAGCAACCTGGTCTAGTGGAAGGTGTCCATGGGAGGATGTGCCACTTCATCACTGCACTGCCTCCATTTTCTTGTGCCCTTCAGCACAGAAAGTTTAAAATTCCCAGCATCCAGGACTCCAACATCCATGCCCAGGGCGGGGGGTTGGAATGGGATGAGCTCCAGGGTGCCTCCCAACCCAAACCATTCTGTGATTCCCTGGAAACACCACAACCCACAGAGGAAGGAGCACATCGCCTTCCCGACCTTCCCGCCCAGCCCTGCATCCTCAGGGACGTACCTGGCCCGTCCTGGAGTCTGTCACCTCCTTGTAGAGGCTGATGTCCAGGTAGTAGCCCGACTCGTTGGTGAGGAAGAGGCGGATGGGGATGGCCTTCCCCGTGGGCGTCAGGCGGATGTTGATCTTCAGCTCGGCCTGCAGGACGCGCAGCTTCCACAGGCGGGCGGCCGCGGGGAC
>NW_005054368.1:1297119-1325108 GCF_000277835.1 Geospiza fortis | reverse complement strand
GCACCGACTCCTCGATCTGCACGGGCCAAAGGGGAAAAGCCTTCCTCAGCAGGGCTGGGAGGTGTTCCTGCCTCTGCCAGGGGCTCTAAAATCCCTTCTAACCCAAACCATTCTGGGATTCTTCCTGGAGGTGGCTCCTGTAGCGCATCACCATGGAGCGCATCACCATGGAGCGCATTGACTCCTCGATCTGCTCAGGGGGAAAGGGGAAAAGCCTTCCTCAGCAGGGCTCTGAGACTTCCTCAGCAGGTCTGGGAGGTGGCCCTGCCTGTGCCAGGGGTGCAGTGAGATGGGCTCTAAGGTCCCTTCCAACCCAAACCACTCTGGGGTTCTTCCTGGATCCATCACTGCTCTGCATCCCCGCCATCGCACGGCTCCAAGGTGGTGAAGAAGCCCCACACATCAGCACAGTCTGCCCAGTGCAGTGACAGGACCTTGGTGACCTGTCCCTCCTCATCCTAAGCCTTGAGACAGGCAGGAACTCCACCTGGGGACTGATGTAGCGGGACAGTGCTGGATTCACATCCCTGCTTCCTCATGGCACATGGAACCACAGAATTGTTAAGTTGGAAAAGACCTTGGTGATCATCAAGCTCAATCAGCACAGCCCACCCCAGCCCAGGGAACCCCTGCCTCCCTTGCACAGGCACCGCTCACCCCTGGGAGCTACAGAATCCAAGGAAGCCAAATCCTTGGCAAGCAGTTTTGTAGCCCTTGTATGCACAATAATCACATTTCACTGCCTGCACGGAGCTTTAAATCAACAAAGCAATTACCACTTGGAGCTGGGCCTTCTGCTCTTCTATTAAACTTTATAAAATACCACTGTGGGCAAAGCACATATTAAAAGAAGGCAATTTATAGGCTGGGTTAAATATTTTTTCCAAAAACGTCTCTTTTGCACAGCAGCTCAAGCAAAAGTCATGGTTTGTATCTGAGGGCAGCCCAACTTCCAGGGATGAATATTCCAGCTTCTTCTGAACTTCCTGGGAACCAACAGCTCTGGATGCACCAGGAAAGGTTCATCCAAAAGGGATTTAAGCCACCAATTTTTAATCCTGATTTAAAAGTCAGCAAGCAAGAGAGAGTTATTTTGATACCCAATTCATCTTTATAACTTTCGGCCGTTCTCCTCAGGAAAGGTCAGCTCTCATCTTTGGGTACCCATGAACTGAATGCTGATTTCCAGCAAAATTCAGCCTGGGCTTGGGACTTGCTTTGTGGTGATTCTGCTAGCCACAAACATCCTTAATGCCTGAACACTTTCATTTGTGCATCTACAAAGCTTAATGTTCATTTATTTATAACGTTCATCTCTGTGCTTTTGCACCAGAGACTGAAAATGAGGCACTTTTGTAGCTGGATTTACGGATTCTTTTTAAGCTCCTAATTTATCTCATGTTTTATTTGGATGGAATCTGAACTTTTGCAACAAACAGAAGATCTGCTTCCTTATTAAAACTGTTTACCTCAAACACACAATGAAAAAACAGGTTTAGTTTCAAACACAAAACCTACTTCTAATAATTGTCCCTCTGTTTACACAGAGGAGCTGAGCTGCACAACAAAACGGTTTTAAAGTGCCAGAGGGCAGGGTTGGGTGGGATATTGGGAAGAAATTCCTAATTATCAGGGTGGGGAGTCCCTGGCAAAGGTTGGAAGTGTCCCAGGCCAGGCTGGATGGGGCTTGGAGCAACCTGGGACAGTGGAAGGTGGCAGGGTTGGAACAGGATGAGCTTTAAGGTCCCTTCCACCCCAAACCACTCCATGATTCTGCGATTCTATTAACAGAAAACTTTTTAGTTGTGACAAGTGAAGCCCTGGAAGGACAAGCAGGAGCTCCCACCTTGGAGGGGTCCATGATGACGGTGGGCACGAAGTTGAGGAAGATGTGGTTGCAGTCCGTGCGCACGTTGGTGTTGTTGAAGGCCACCTCCAGCTCATCCATGGCCTCCAGCAGCAAACGCTCACCCTCGTTCTGCAGGTACTCAAAGGAGGCTTCCTGCCAGAAGGAACAACAAAACACTGAGTTCTGACTCACAGATCACTGCCCCACAGGGCAAGGTTTGGAGAGCTGCGGGAGGGTGTGATGGAGAGGAAAACGGAGAGGAATTCTCCACAGTCTGGGGAACGGCAGGAGGGTGTGATGGAGAGGAAAAACCCCACGTGCAGTCCTGGAGCAGATCCAGCCCCAGCACAGAGCCAGTGCTCCCAGTGCCTGGATCCCACCCCTGGCTGCCTTGTGCCCTCCTTTAGCTCACAGTAAATCTGAAACCACACAGGGCAAGCCACTGCTGCCTCAAGATCTAAGGATTTATGACTCTGATCTTGGGCCCTGAAAAATCTCCCTGGAGCACAGGAATACCAAAGGGATGGCTCTGAGAGCAGCACCAGCAAGGAGAGGGCACCACCCCAGCCCTCCATACACGGAATGGTCACTTTTGGCTCCTGCAGCTCCCTAGGGTGACCCTGGTTTTACTCACAGCCCTGCACAGGGACAAACCCACCTTGGTCACCAGGTCCGAGTGCCTTATGATGGCCCTGACGAAGAACCTGTAGTCTGTGACCTCTGTGCCCACCTCCACCTTGGCAGCCCCCAGGTAGAGGTGCATCTTGTGGTTGGCACAGGGGATGGCTGTCAGGTCGAAGTTCCTCATGCGGTTTGGAAGGCCAGGGCTGGCTCCAGGTGCCTGTAGATCCTGTCCTCCTCGAACTGCAGGGGCCAGGGACACAGCACAGGGTGGGAAAGAGGGCATTGGAGAGGTGAAACACTCAGGGAAGAACTCCACAATGCCCCTTAGGAACTTTCGTATCTAATTCAAACTCTGAAAATTCAAACAAATCCAACCCAGACGCTTCTATCTCACGCAGCACTGGGAGTGGTGAAATTGTTGAGTAACACAAATTGCAGGGCAGCAAGTTCTCAAGCCCACCCCCCTCAAAAAACCCTCTTTTCCACAGAAACCAGAAGGTTTTGTCCTGATTTTGAGTAGTGAATCACTGCATGCAACTCCAAGCCAGCACTTGGAGAAAAGTATTAAAAATATCCAGCTCACCTTATCCCGGGCACGGAAGGTGAAGAACTTTGGGAATTCCCTCTGTTTGAAAATGAAAACAGCAGTGTTAGTGCCCCCAAAGCAAGCACCGATGTCCCCAGAGTGCTCTCAGGCCACTCCTGGGGCAGCACCACAGCACAGCAGGTGACACAAGCTGTTCCCAGCTACTTTCCCAACATCACAAAGGTGGTGGAAAATCAAATCACCAAGACAGCAGAGGCAGCTGAAACCTGCCCTCACTAATGCAAAAGAAGCTGCTTGATTGGCTTTTGATTATTATTGTCAGTTATTAACAGATAACACAGAAGTGTCCAAACAGTAGAGGGAAACTTTTTCTAGATCTGTTATGATTAAAATTCCAGTGGAAATGTCTGGAGGGATAGGAACACTCTGTTATGGATGCAGATGTACACAGAACAATGATCTTATTCTACAGCTCTCTCCATACCATTACTGCCAGAAATACTCTCTTCCCAAGGAAAACTGGGAGTTGTAATCAAGTAACTGCTCTCCTGTATGGAGCAGCAAAACCATTACAAAAATCCCCCACCTACCACTGAGTTTCTCTGGTTTTCTGTTGCACAGATAAAACCCTGGCAGGGCCTTGAGAGTTTTTTGAAATATTGCACAAATGTCAGATGAAGAGAGGAAGCCTGGACAGCATCCTGTGCCTCCAATTCCACCCAGGCAGATCCAGCCCTGCTCTGGAACTGGAGTTTTACTGGGCAGGGCTTTGGCCAGTGCTTGCACCACGTGGGAACTCTGCTGCCTGTGCTGAAGGTGACCTGAGGGGACACACACGACTCACCAGAACTGGCTCACTAAGCAAAAAACAGGGAGTCTGACCTGGAGCCGCTGAATTTCTGGCTCACATTCCATTACCCACGAAAGATGAACAGCCCCAGCTGGAGGGAGTGTGACAACAGTGACACTGCACGAGCCACCACTGAGCAGCACAGATTTTTAGGCTAAAAGGACTATTCCAGTCAGTCATCTTCCTTCCCTCCCAGGTGAAACAGCCCCCAGACCTCACCTGATGACTCTCAGTTGAGCAAAACAACTTGGGTTTGCCTGGAAACTCTTCCAAAATAAGCAGTGGTACATGAAATGCTGCCTAAAAATTCAGGCTCACTCAATAGATCAACTGTCTGTGAGTCTCATCTAAGAAAAAACCCCTTCCATGTTTCCTGACTTCTCCCAATCCCTCCTACCTGTCCCCCTCTGCAGGCTGCCAGCTTCTCCCACCACCTCCAGGCTCATTCCACCACTAATGGAATTGCTTCCAGGGCACCTCACTGGTGTGGTGGGCAAATATCATAATTAGATGTGCACACACACAAAAATCCTCAGTGCCCTGGTACCAAAATCCAAAAGAGTGCTCCATTTCCTGGGCAGAAGAATTATACCCCTGCTGTGTTCTAATCAACCAACCATCATCAAGACAATCAAAATAATTTGCCTAAATTAGCCAATCAAGACACCCTGCAAACTGCAGAATGCAAGAAGCTGCACCAGAAATCATCAGAGTTGATTATTATACTAATAATCACGTTAAAAACCTAATGAGATGAGGAAATTGGAAGCTTGCTGGAGCAACTCTCTATTACCTCAACATGCTGGGAACTAATTATATAGACTGTAATTAAAACAAAAACAAACCCGAGCCCAGGCCTGGCTAAGTTAATAGTTGGTCCAGTAATGAAGGGGCTGGGACAGCAGACAGGGACAGACTGACAGAGCAGCTCCCAGGTGCTCCACAAGCTTTGCAGCCAGGTGACCCCACACTGAGGGTCCAGGCAGAGCCTGGGGATGGTTCCTCCTGTTCTGTGCCTCTTTTCTGACCTCTGGCACGTCCCACAGCACTTACTCAGCAACTCCCATTTTTCAGCGCCCATTCTGTTCTCCAAAACTTCCTTTTTCACACCTAAAGCCCAGATTTTCTTGCTAAATGTCCCAAAAGACTCTCCACGAAATGCAGTTTCCTAAGCTGTTGACTGGCGCCTCTGCACCTGCACTGTGAGCAACAAGTCCCACATGGTGACAGGTTCCAACACTAGTTCTGCTGATTTGTAAACCAGTTTTCCCTTCATAAACCTCCCCAGACCAGCTGTGTTGAGCACAGGGGGAATTTCTTGCACTTCAAAGTCTCCTGACAACTTCCAGAATTGAAAAGTAGATACCCAGGAGATAAAAATCTGGTTTATGCCTTACATTGCCACCTAAACCAGACCCCACTCATGCCCAGGCCCTGGGGAAAGAAGTAATTCCCAGCAGTAAGAGCATCAAACATTTCCCACACCACAACACCACTCTGCAAAATTTAACACGTCCCTTCAGCGACTGAAGTTATTTTAAAATCAGTAAGAAGCCAAAGGAAATCACCACACTACAGAGGAAATACAAAGGTTTCACTGATGATTGCACTTTGGAACAGAGAGGGAACACAAGGAAGCACTGGAACACAAGGAAATCTCGGTCAGAGTGGCTCCCTGAGCTCAGCCAGGTAACCAGGGACACTCAGAGCCCCAGGGCCCCTCTCAATGCCACGGGCACAGCCTGGGTTTGCAGCCAGATTTTCAAATAAATACTTCAACTCTTCACTTTGACAGGGTGTGGGCATTACATGCCTGCCTGAGACCCAAACGAGAAGGCCAGAGCCCCCTGGGTGTCCCCTGGCCTCACAGCAGGAGTGCCACCCTGCTCCAGGCCCTTTTTACTTACATGGAATCTCTGATCCACCTCATAGTTGACCTGTTTCCTGAAGTCCTTACAAACGAAACATACACACATAGGAAGAAAAAAAAAAGCAGAAGACAGCTAGCAATTAGGATTAAAATCAAAAATTAATTAATTCAAGAATACAAGAGGCGTCAAGATTGCTTACAATTGTAAATTAATTCTCTTAAGCGAATTTATGAAAACCATCTCAAGTTTTAGAGGACAAAAACGGTGAAGAGAGAACTAAACACAGTAAAATACAGCATTTAATTTGGGGGAAAAACACGTCAGGTGCCAATGGTACCATGAGCTAGAAAGCAGGGAGGTGTGAGCATCAGGAGAGACGTGGAAATACCTTTTGTGCTACAAGGAACGTCAGCCTCCGAATGCCATGCTCAATCAGGACTGATTTCTGCAAAAACAAGGGTGCAAACAGTGACTGGAGTGCAGAAAAAGAACAGATTAAAGCAGGCTGGAGCCCTCTGTGAAGTGCAAAAGCTCTGCAGATCCTTCTGAGTCCCTGCTCCCCTTCAGGAGCGAGGATTTCCCACCTGCTGCTCCTTTAGCAGCACAAACACCCAAATCCCTTCCCCCTGAGCAGGGAAGGGGCTGAATCACAGAGCAGCGAGCTCAGGCTGAGCCTGGCCAGGCAGGAACGCAGCAGAGCCACCCCCAAACCGTGCAGGAAATATCCTGGATTGCCTTTTGAATCGTGCAGGGAACATCCCTGATCATTTGCCAGGATTGCCTTCGGAAGGGAGCACGGTGCAGATGGGGTAAGGTCATGGAAAATGATGGAAAACGAGTTTTAAGGGAGCTAACCCATGGAAGATGTGGCTCGTGCCTGCTCATGGATAACCCAGCCCAAGGCACACACCCAGGCTCTCAGCCTGGAGAAGCCTTGGGGGGCTCATTGTCACCTCCCAGTCCTTCAAGGGCATTGAAACACAAGGGAGAGGGACTTTCAGCATGGGCAGAGAGGAACATGGCAAGAATTAGAGGGACAAGGGTTAGATGGGATGTCAGGCAGGGCCTTGAGGCCCCTTCCAACCCAAAGCATCCTGAGATTCCAAGATTCCACGTTGCAAAGGTGACACAAGCCAGATGCCAGTGATGTTTTTCAAGCAGATCACAGAATATCCATTCTGGTTGCCTCTCCCTCACATTCCCCTCAGAGGAGTGCTGCCACCAGGATTTGCCACAGCACTGATCCTTTGAAGTGCTAACATCTTGTAATTCTCCTCTTTTTCAAACTTTTCTCCTTCCTCCTCCCTCTTCCAATTTAAAAGCAAGGAACAGAAGAAGGAACAACAGCTCAGCTCAAGCAGGAGCAAACCAGCCCCTCTCTGCACAGACTGTGATGTTTTACTAAGGTTAAGCCCTTTGGAAATGAGCAGCAGTGACTATATTCATGGCAAGAGGAAGAAAATAACTTTAATAATGCCATGATTTAAAAAGCAAAAATTGTTATTGCTTTTAAAATTCCACAAGTGGCAGACAATAACAGCAGAGCAACAGGATTCTGATTACATGGTAATAATGTGGGTCTCCCAGCAAGGCCACAGCTATTAGAGAGCGATTAGCCATCAGCACCTGGAGAAACTCCATTTCCACTGACTGCCTCAATCTCCTCCACAAGTCATTTACAAGTATATGATCCTAATTTCTATTAAAAAAACCACACACAACATGCTGGGACTGGAAGATTATTTGGACAATTTGGATCAACCTATTTGATAGTTTAATGTGGTTTTGGATTTTTTTTTTTTTTTTTTGTAATACATTTTATTTCTTTCCTTTTATCCCCTCCCATAAAACGCCTGGAGCATGATCAAGCAGATGAAAAGCAGAACTAGTTTTAATTCTTGGATTTGATTGTTTTCCTTGTTTAAAGAGACAGGAGGCTGCTGAAGGCACGTGGATGCCAGTCCCATTTTGGAACCCTGATTTCTGCAGGGTAGGTTCCCACATGTTTCAGTGCTCCCAGACCAGTGCAGCACCAGGATCCCAGCTCCTGGTGGGATTTTCAGCCCCACAAACCACTGGAGCTCTTCCCACCACAGAAAAGCAGGTGCAGGCAGAGCCCAGAGTGGACACAAAGAGGCTGCTCCCAACCCAGGCTGTCCCACCACTGACATCTGGGACTCTGAAGTGCATCCCACACTAAGAAAGGAGCAACAGAACATGCCAAATAATTCCTCCCCATGCCAGGAATGTTGTGTAGGGGGGATGCTCCAGCACCCTAACAAGGGCAATAAACCTTAACTGCATTAAGACTATGGTGATACACAAATACAGGACATTTTAATGTCATTTTACATGGTTCTGCTGCTCCTCCAACAACTTTATCACCAGGGAAAGGGACAGGACCCATTTTTCAGAGTGTGTGGAGACAGTTACCGAAGATTCACCTGATGTGTTTAAAACCTTCCAAGTCTTTGATCCTATCAAAAATTAAAGGGAAGAAGTCCTGACCTGACAGATTAGAAGGAGAAACAATGACCTGGTGCCCTCAGGAAGGTGCAGCTACACCCAAAGCAATGGGAATGCTCCAGAGGGGATAAATTAGGGCGTGTTTGCTTTGAAACCAAACCAAACCACCCCAAACGTAGGGAGCACAGAGTTAGAGTTTCCCCAGGCTGTCCTGCACACCCCAGAGGGGCAGAGGGGTGCAGGGGCTCACCTTGCTCTGGGTGAACTCCCTGAACATGGCAGCCAGGCCGTCGTCGTCCACGTCGCCGTCGGTTTTGATGGCCACGTTGAGGATGTGGATGGGCTCCTCCCGGGCACTCTGCAAGGACAGGAAGGGTCCCCATGGAGCAGGAATTAACAGTGAGCACCTCCTAGATGCCCATGGTCCCCATGGAGCAGGAATTAACAGGGAGCTCCTCAGAACAGGCTCCCTAAACCCAGCTTTAGAGATGCTCGGGGGGAGAGGACCTCGGAGGAGCACCAGGGAAAGCTCTGAGGGAAATCCTTGGCCAAACAGCCTCAGAAATCTGCAATTTCACAGAAGTCAACGTCCACAAACATCAAACAGGAGCCTCCTTGGGAGAATTCAAGGATGAGGCAGGGCACAGGGTCAGGGCCTCTTTACCAGATGCAGCTCAAGTACACTAGAGGACTCTGGCATCAAGGAAAGTAATTAAACTAATTAAAATGTAGGGGCAAAACAGTGTGAGTTTCCATACCTACAACAACATGAAATAATGTGGAAACATCAATTCCATTTGAGCTCCAAGGAATTACAAATTCAGCCTCCAGGAGCCTGTGATTAACTGGGAAAAACTGAGACTGGACAGGAAATTACCTCGGTGAGGTGAGGGGGATGTAGGGAGAGGGATCTGAGGACATTAAGGTTGACAGTAATGCTCTGGAAAAGGCTACAGTGCTTCCACACATCAGGATCAATGGAGCAGAGGAAAACAAAGCCCTGTTCTGGACACAGGCTGCATTCCAGCAGAGCTTCCCACTCTTGTGGAGCAGCTACCTGTGTGTCTAAGGGAAACTGGACTTCTGTCCCTATGGATTAGGGACCACCTGCCTCCTCTGCACCTGTTCTCCACATCTCTGCAGAAACTGAGCAGCTCCTCTCAGCTTTTCCTCCCAGAAACAGTTCCAAGAGGCAGAACAGAGGGAAGAGTCAGGATTTAAGGGGACTGGGAAGGGTGTAAGACAGGAAACACAGCAAGTCAGACGGAGGACAAAGACAGCTGAAGATGCAGTTCAACATCCTGGTGCAGAGAGAGGGTCTGGAGACTTAATGGTGGGTTTAAACTCTGTTATGGTGCTGTGGATCCAGGAATTGTGCTGATGCTAAAAGTCATAAACTAAATTTACATGGAGAGCAAGAGCTGAGCTGTGGCTTTAGAGCAGAGCTGGAAGCGGCCGCCCACGCCGAGTCCCCTGCTGTGGAACAAGCAGGCAAATCACAGCCATAAATACACAAAGCTCCCAACTCCTGCTCCCAGCACTCAGCCAGGGAGGAGCAGCCAGCCTCAGAGCACCTTCCAGAAAGAAAAAACAACCCCTACCTTGTCCTCATCATAGAGGGAAGCATGGCCAGCCTCGGGGAACGTGGGGCTCTGCGGGGGAGAGTCGCAGAAGCATCCCATGATTTCATCAAAGATCCTGGAACACAGAGGAAGGAGCAGTGACCACCACACCACTGCAGCACACAGAGCACCCAGCACTGACCCCTCCAGTCCTGGCAGCACAGGGCTCCTTCCTTGATGGGCTCAGAGATCAGGAGGCAATTCCGCAAACCAGGGTCTGCACTGGCCACCACTGGTCTGAACCTCCTGGGTGCAGGCTGAGGGCCCTGCTGGGGGTTTGCCTGTCCCAAAAGGTTGGAAGCACAAAGAACTGCTCCCCTCAACATCCACAGAGCATCAGGAGACACCAGCACGTTCCCAACCAGCAGAACCCAGAGTGCTGATCCCTGTGTGTGCAAACTGCTCCTCCTGCAGCCTGGGCCACACACAGGGATCCAAGCAGGGAAACACGCCCAGGACTGTGGGAATCTACAGAATCAGAGGGTTTTGGGAAAGCTGCAAAAGGCAGGCCTTAGATACAGTCGAACTGTGATTAGAGCTAAGCAGCAGCCATGAGATAGGTCAGCAAAAAAATTATTTAAACTGTAGAAAGGCAAAGACAAATAGAACAGTGGTCTGCGTATTAACGCTTGTCTAGAATAACTCTCCAAGCTACAGAGAAGTTTATCTAGTGAGATATTAGGAAGGTTAAAGCTTAATAATGGAGCTCTGTGCATTGTGTTTTAAGGCTTACAAGCAGATATTGTATTTGAAATAAGCAAGCATTGTTTAACCAAAGGTACGTGTGCTTATAGTGCTTGGATAGAACTACTGTCAATGTGCTTTTGCTTTGTGTGATTGGTCAAGAAACTTATAAAGTGAGTTGTAACATTAAGTTCTTTGTCTGCTGCCTGAGATGTGAGCTGCTGGCATCTTCCCATTGTCATCAGCATGTCATGAGACTGATGCTGGAAATACAACAGCTCAAGGCAGTTCCTCAGCAGTCCCGTCCCGTTTGTGATCTGTAAATAGCCCCCTGCCGGCGTCAAGGACCAGCCTAAACCTGACTCTAGACCTGGCAAAGCCTTTCCCCAGCTCTGCCAGGGCCCGGGTGGGGAGGCGGGCACAGAAGCAGGGCCAGGGTGGGCACCCACCTGACGAAGTCCTCGAAGGTGCGGAAGGAGACCATGCCGCCCATGCGCTGGCACGGCGGCGTGAAGGAGTTGTCCAGCAGCACGTCACTCACACTGGCCACGTGAGCCATCCCGTAGTGATTGAGGTTGGAGGAGAAGGACATCCTGAAGAGCAAGGCAGCAAGAGCACAGTCAGCAGGGGCAGGGCAGGGGGACAGCACTGGCAGCAGCTTTGGGCAGCGCTCTGAGCACCTGGAGCGTGGCTGGGGGTGCCCGTGTCCACAGGGGGGGCAGGCTGATGGAAGAGATGAGGATCTGACTCCATGTTTTAGAAGGCTTGATTTATTATTTTATGATATATCTGATATTAAAACTATACTGAAAGAACAGAAGAAAGGATTTCTTCAGAAGGTTAGTTAAGAATAGAAGGAATGATAACAAAGGTTTGTGGCTCAGGCTCTCTGTCCGAGCCAGCTGGGCTGTGATTGGCCATTAATTAGAAACAATCAACATGGGCCAATCAAAGATCTACTTGTTGCATTCTACAGCACCAGATAATCATTGTTTACATTTTGTTCTTGAGGCTTCTCAGCTTGTCAGGAGGGAAAATCTTAAGGAAAGGATTTTTCATAAAAGATGTCTGGGCAATCCCTGCTGGGTTGTTCAGCCTGCCCAGAGCCCTGCCACGCCTCTGGTGCCACCCTCCCTGTATGGACAATCCAGAGCCCCTGCCACGCCTCTGGTGCCACCCACCCTGGATGCTGTGTCAGTGGCAGGAACACCCAGAGTTAGCAAATAATGCTATAACCCCTTAAAACAGGTATTTCTCGAGATGACAGAAGAATTCTGACTGAACTTTCCTCCCATTTTTCCTCCTGTCTTTATGTTATGCTTTACAGGTGGAACATGATTCAAGCAGCAGCAATTCTGAGATTTGACACTTGAAGGATTCAGTACATTTTTACAAATGCTGTATTAACTTCCATGATTTTTCTGATCCTACTATAATTTTCACTCCTCAAATGCAGCATGGTAACTTGTCCAAAATTCTTTTCTGAGTCTTGCAGTCTAATTCCCACCCTTTCTGTTCAACAAACAGCTGGATGTGGCACTCAGTGCTCTGGGCTGGGTCACAAGGTGGGGATCAGGCACAGCTTGGACTCCAGGGTCATGAAGGTCTTTCCCAACCTCACTGATTCTGTGATTTTTATGTTTTTTAACGATTCACAGTGCCACAGTCAAGACTGGCAGAAAAAGCTTCTCCCACAGGAAAAAGCACACAATGAGATTGGACTTTCCTCTGGTGACCACAGCTGGGGTCTGCCTCCTCTGCAATAATTATCACCAATTTCTGAGCTGTACTGCAGACTCATCTTAATTCAGACTCTCTTGCAGAGCTGCCTGCAAGGTGGTAACACTTCTGAAGAGATCCAGAGACCTCACCTGCTCTCCTTGGGCTTGGGGACACGTTAATTTTGCTGCCAAAGTTGGAGGAGATGGGGAAGGAAGGCAGGGAACGGATTCCCCAGCAGGCCTGGGGCCTCAGAGCTGTGAAGTGCAGGGGCTGCTCACTGTGTGCAGTGTCCTGTGTCCTGCCACAGCCACCCCCAGCCTTGCTGGGATCTCCTGCTTCCCACGCACCAAACCCACTGTGATCCAGCCCTGAGTACAGTGCCAACAAGCCCAAAGCATCAGCAGGGTGATTAATGGCTCTCCATGCCTAAAGTCACTCTCTGTTTCTGCAATTTATCTCTGATTAAGAGCCGTGAGACTTCCAAGCCCATTTTTACTATTTTTCCCTAAATAGGCTTGTAAGCAGCAATAAATAACAGGGATTCAGGTTTTGAAAGAGGGGAATTTTTCAGGACATGCCTTGGTGTACATTCTTACAACTCATACAAAAACTGTCACAGAACAGGAACTGAACAGAGAGACAGCAGACATTTTTCATCTGTTATTTAAAACAAGAAATACTTTTCAACTGAGACACAGGAGGAAAAATTAGTGTCCAAAGCACAACAAAACATGCTGTCAGCTGTTTGAGATGTAGATTCATCTGTGGTGTGAGGGAGGTGAAACAGCCCTGACAAACCCTAAGCCATGCACAAGAAACCGGGGGGGCAGCAGGAGCTGCCTGGGGTCCCTGTGGCACCCTGGCCAGAGGGTCAATCCTCAGGGACCCAAACCTGGGAGCCCAGTGCCAAAAGAGACCCTAGGAGAGCACTCTGCTGGGTAACACACTGCAGATCTGCTGAGTCACCAGCAAATTTAATTCCAGAGATTGCTGCGTGCAATTTTTATTTTTTTTTTACGAAAAGCTGAAAACATGTTTTAGACAAAGGGAGAGGAAAAGGGGAGGTACAGGAAGAGTTATGGTTGAGTTTCCCAAGTAAAGAGAAGGGCACTACAACAAAACATGCTGAAACATTCAGGATTAGGCTCCTTTCTAGTGTGGTTTTGGAATTTGAGAAGATGATGGGTACTGTACCTGTTCAGGGTGGGGATGTTCCCTCTGAAATCAAACAAGCACAGTTAATCAGACTGGTCAGTGAAAGCCATCACACAGAACCATCATCAGACAACCAGCAACACCTTCCCAAGGGACTGTCCCAAATCAGGGAGAGCTGCCTGCCACCTCCCTGACCCACCAGGGCACAGCCAGGCCATGCAGACAATGCAACTTCCCAGGAGAACACCTGGGGTCTGCCAGGGACCCACAGCCCTGTCCACCTTCCACATCCCCTCCAAGCCCAGAGCCAGGGCCTGCACTCCCTGACAGAGCAGCAAACAGCAGAGATGCCAAAAAAAAAAAAAAAAAGAAAAATAAACCAGCATCTCACACAGGAAAACTGCAACAGGTTCAGGAAAAGCAGCCAAATGCTCAGTGCCAAAGCTGCAGGCTGAGCAGCGGCCCACGCACAGCTCCCACCATGCAGGGACAAGGAAACACAGCACCAGGGAACACAGGGGATCCTCAGCACTCAGGGCTAAAAACAACAACCTGCAGGATAAAACAACAACCTGGAGGCTAAAACAACAATCTGAAGGCTAAAAGAACAACCTGGAGACTAAAACAACAACCTGCAGGCTAAAAGAACAATCTGAAGGCTAAAAGAACAACCTGCAGGCTAAAAAGAACAACCTGAAGGCTAAAACAACAATCTGAAGGCTAAAAGAACAACTTGAAGGCTGAAAGAACAACCTGGAAGGCAATTTGAGGAGAACTTTCGCAATCCTTCTCTACCACCAGCCCAGCTGTCCCCTGTTTGTGGCAGCCCAGGGATGCACACAAGGCAGAGGAATGAGGGGCACACTTTCACAGCAGCAGCACAGCCCAGCCACAGCAGGAGCAGCCAGGAGAGTGCTCCATGCAGGATGGAAAAATGGCTGGGATCTGACATGCAAAGTAGCACAGACTGAATTCAGAAAAAGTCCTTGCACACGGGAGGGCTGTGCAAAGGGATTAGCAAGAATTAAAAGATGGAAAGGAGGGCTCTGAGGAACATGTGATGGACATTCACCCCCTTCCCTTCAGGAGATCAAACCACAACCTCCTGTGACAGCCTAGCCCAAAGAGAAGACCCCAAGGTGCTGAGCACAAAGTCCCAGGGCTTGGTGAGCAGTGTGTCCATCCCATGGTCAGTGCCCAGCTCACCCTGCCCTGGCCCAGACTGGTTTGGTGACAGCAGAGTCACCTCCACTGCAAGGGGGTGTGTTGGGTGCATTACTGAGGAAAAAAATCCCATTGTCTCCTTAAACCATATGGGGAAAAATACCTAAAACCATATCTGTTATAAGTACCACAGAGTAGTATTTAAATATTAAGTATTTATTAAGTAGTATTTCAATTAGTATTTATAGTAGTATTTGAATTTATTAGTATATAGTAGTATATTAGTACATATTAGTATATTCGTTTGTATTTATTATTATTATATTTATATTAGTATTTAAATTTAAATTATTGAAATTAAGTAGTAATTAAATATTATTTAATTTTGTGGGGATGGCGGGGACAGAGCCTGTGCTGCAGAGCCTGTGGTCAGGACAGAACTGGCCTCCAGCCCTCAGGGGGTTGGGACTATTTTTTGAGCCTGGCAAGGAGCGGCAGAGCTGCATGTGATCCACTTCAGTTGGAGAAAATAGTCTGGAGAGGACTGGCAGTTCCTACCCCAGCAGGAACCCTCCTGTGGCCGTCCCTGGAAGGCTTTCAGCAAAGAGAGGCCCAGAAAAACAGCAAAACAAATGTTCAGCTCGGCCTCGAGAAGGGCGCCCCGGTGCTCCGGGAGCCTCTCGTGCCGCTCCACACGGGCTGCAGCGGGAAACAGCACGAGGAGGATGGGCTGAAACCGGGAGAGAGCAGGCTCAAAGGGGGGTCAGGGAGAAATTCCTCCCTGGGAGGGCGGGAGGTGCCCAAATCAGCCGTGGCTGCCCCTGGATCACTGGAAATGCCCGGGTTGGATGGGGCTGGGAGCTCCTGTGTGACCGTGTTCACAGGGGTCTCAGGGTGAGGGAAGAGACGAGGATCTGACTCCATGTCTCAGAAGGCTTGATTTATTATTTTATGGTATATATTACATTAAAACTATACTAAAAGAATAGAAGCAAAGGTTTCATCAGAAAGCTAAGCTGGGAATAGAATAGAAAGAATGATAACAAAGGTTTGTGGCTCGGGCTCTCTGTCCGAGCCAGCTGGGCTGTGATTGGCCATTAATTAGAAACAACCACACGAGACCAATCACAGATCTACCCTGCGGCATCCCACAGCAGCAGATAACCATTGGTTACATTTTGTTCCTGAGGCCTCTCAGCTTCTCAGGAGGAAAAATCCTAAAGAAAGGATTTTTCATGAAAAGATGTCTGCGACACACCCTGGCACAGTGGAAGGTGGAATAAAAGACCTTCAAGGTCCTTTCCAGCCCAAAGCATGCCCTGGTTCTGTGCCAGGGCCACCCCAGAGCCCCCAGCAGCACCAGGGCCAGGCTCACAGGCTCCTCCAGACCCTGCTCTGGTCCCTGCTCAGCCGCCAGGATGGGCTGGAAATGTTCCTGACCTGGCACTGCCCTCCACTCCCCCTGGCCCCACTGCTGCACCCCCTGAATTCAGCCCTGTGCCCCCTCCTCCTTTCCTTCCCTTTTTCTGGGAGGAGCAGGAGCTGCCCCATGGCCACGCAGGGCTCAGCTGTGGGCAAAGGCAGCGCAGGGCAAAGCTCTGAAATGAGGCAGCAAAGCAGAACCAGCCCAGGCTGGCTCAGTACCCCACTTGTAGTTATTAACAGCAGTACCACAGGAGAAAGAGCAGTTCCACAGGCTCTGGCCAGTGCCATTCCTCTTATGTTTCCTCATTTCTGCAGAAGATCTAACCAGAAGGCAGTGAAACATGCCTCCAACCATACACTCTGATTGGTTTTCCCCTCTCCCTCTTTCTTCCCTCATTCTTCTGCTCCCTCTGTGACTCAGCCGAGCTGAATCTGCTACACAAGTCCAATTTGCATGAAATTATCCTCGTTCCATTCACTTTGCTGCCCCTTGCACAGCCCCTGCTTTGCTCTGCTGGAAGATTCTGCCCTTTCTGAGGCAGGCAAGCCGAGGGAACAGCAGCACATCCCTGCTGCCTGCTGCCTAATTAACATCAAACCCCAGCTCGGAGCTGCAGGGACTTCCAGGCGTCCTGGAACCATCCTCCCCTCCTCCCTTCCCCTAAAAACCACCCCCACAACCAGGAGAGGACCCTGACAGCCCCTGAGTGCCCCTCTGGGGCTCCAGGTGGGCTCAGAGCCCTCAGCAGCACGGCTGGGTCACTCCTGGCATCCACAGATTGATGCCAGAGGCGGCTCCAGCCAACAGTCCACAGAAAATGCTGTCACTGTGTCAGAAATTCACATCTTGTGAGCAGATCCGTGTACAATGACAGCAGGAAAAAACCTCTGCACGCTGCTCTAAGTGTGAGCGTGGGGTTCTTAAAAAAGCCCTGTTTGGGATGAGGGATATCTAACCTGGCTTCTGGGATATCTCACCTCGTTTTTGGGATATTTCACCTGGTTTTTGGGATATCGCACCTGGTTTTGGGATATCTAACCTGGCTTTTGGGATATTTCACCTGGCTTTTGGGATATCTAACCTGGCTTCTGGGATATCTCACCTGGTTTTTGGGATATCGAACCTGGCTTTTGGGATATCTAACCTGGCTTCTGGGATATTTCACCTGGTTTTTGGGATATCTAACCTGGCTTTTGGGATATCTAACCTGGCTTTTGGGATATCTCACCTGGTTTTTGGGATATCTCACCTGCTTTTTGGGATATCTCACCTGCTTTTGGGATATTTCACCTGGCTTTCAGCCTCCCAAATGGTTCCTACCTGTAAGCTAAGGAAGAGGCTGACAAAAAGGAACAACCAAAATCCCCCACAGATGATAAAACATCAGGAGACAGCACACAGCACCCACAGCCCAGAGCAGGGCTCTTTTCTGCTCCCAGCCTGTGCCAGCAGGCTGGCAGCCTGCAGGGCAGCCCGTGCCCAGGCAAGGCTGGCACCCTGCAGCCTGTGACATCCCAGCCATGCCCTGGATCCACAGCTCCGGGCTGGATTTCTGCATGGACAGGGCTGCCAAGGCCCCTGTGCTGCCAGATGGTGACCCTGCACTCCTCATGTGCCTGCGCTGGGCACGGGGATGCTGATGCACCCACAGAGCCCTCTGGGGCTCCCATTAAAAGCTCTTTTTGCCCCTGTGACTTCCCCTTGCTGTCCCTGCAGGAGGATGTTTGCTGTTCATTTAAACAAATAATTCCCCAATCAGATTCTGCCCACAAAACCCACCAGGAGCAGGCTGCACTTGTGTGACTTTGTCACATTTAAGAGCTTTTCTGTCCTCTCTGCTTCCCTGTGGGCAGCTGATGGCAATCCTGCCATGGCCAAAAGCACAAAGCCTGAGCTGTGATCAGGCAGCTCACAGGGAGTCACTGGGATTGCTTCTGCCACAATTAAATAAAGGCATAGCAGGGTTAAATACCAATAAAGAATAATTTAAATACGAATTTAAAACCCTAATTAGAAATTTAAACCATTATCAGTTTGCTGTTTTCTCTATGTGAATGCCTACCTCAGTACAACTTGGGGGCTCTCAAAGGTTCACAGACATCTGACACAAAGGGAGCAGGGATTACAAATGTCTGAAAAATGAGTGGCATCATGTAACAGCAGATCCCCAAGGGAATTCTCTCCTGAGGGCTCCCTGGCACCTGCTCTGGGTCCCCAGCCCTGCAGAGCCCCTGGGGACATTCTGGGATATTCTGGCTCTGGGGTTTGCCCTTGGAATGCTTTTTTAGCTTTTCAGCCTAGAGAATTTGTGCTACAAAAGACACAGAAAAGCACATGATGAACACAGACCACGGTCAAGAACAACAAAGACGATTCAAGCAGGACAATGCCAGGGTTTTGAGATTTCCTTGTCCTGGGTTTAACAGCAGGTGTGGCTTCAGAGCTCCTTAAACCCTGTGCCACCATCAGCCCCTGTGCCAGCCCAGAGGAGGGCAAGGAGCTGCCCAGGAGCCAAATTCATCCCTGGCAGCTGGAGGCACCTCCAGGGAGCTGAGCCTGCCCCTGAGCCTGCCTCCCCTGCACGAGGAACATGCATGGTGCCTTCTCCACCTCCCAGAGCCTGAGGAGCAGAGCTGAGCTCACAACACTGTCCCAGCCAGCCCTGGGTAAGGGCAGAGGAGGTTTTTAGGGAGCAGGGAACATCTCTCCTCTCCCAGCTGCCCTTGTCTGATTCAGGCTGTGCCCAGAGCGGCCAAAACTCCCTGAGCAGCAAAGGCAAGAGAGGCCAGCAGAGAGAAATGGAGGGAGAAGGAAGGGGAGAAAAGAGCATTCTAAAGGAGCACTAAAAATAGCCTGCAATTATGTACAAATATTGCAGAAAGGCAGGGACCAGATGAGCCCAGCACATGTCCCGTTTGCAGCAGGAGTGGCTGGGGCTGGCTGGGGACAGTCACTCACTCCCAGCAGAGCAGAGCCTGAAAACCATTCCAGAACAGCTCCTGATGGGCTCCCAACGAAACGAGACCAGAGCCCACCAACAACCAGAGCAGGGCAGAGATGCTGGGGAACAAAGGAGGCAGGAGGGGCCCGGCACGGACCAACAGTGGCACCCGGTGGCTGCGGGGACTCACTGCGACCTCGGAGCCAGCAGGGACCAGCCCAGACAGCTCCGACCCTCCTGGGGAAAGAGGGGACGGGCTGAGCCACAGACAGCCAGAACAACCTGCTCCAGTGCCAGCTGCCCTGGCAATAACATGACCTTTAAGGTTCTGCCAAGCCAAACCACTCTGGTCCAATGGTGCTGCAAGTTCTGATAATCAGGTTTGCTTTTTTGAAATGAACTGGAGATGCCACCCTCTCCTCCAGGAGGAGGCAGCAAGATAAGTGCCCCTGTCCACCACTGCTGTGTAGCCTGAACCATCATGGTTTTGATTGCCTTTGGATGCTTTTGGTGGTAGTCACAAGGAATGCAAAACTGAAAATCAAACTGTGCTAACCCCACATAAATCAGAGCTTTATTTTGTATAAAACTCTGATCTTGGTCTGCTCCATCACAGAATCCTGTGCTACAAAAGATGTCACCCTATCCAGCCAAGGCAGGAAGGAGCAGAGCCACACAAGCAGCCAGAAAGGGCTGGCAGGAGGGGGACAGAGACTGTTTGACTGCTCTGTATTAAGATTTTGATTAACTGATTGTTAATTGATTATTTTGATTATTAATTGATTATTTTGATTATTATTTCACAAGAATTGCATCTTTTGGAAGGCTCTGGATTCAGCCAGAACTGACATTGCAGAGATCACGTCTAGCCCAAGCTGAAGCTAAAAACCAGAAAATTCATGAAAACGATCCCACTCAAATGAACCCCCCTCCCCTCCCCTCCCAAAGCTCCCTGCAGAGGCACTCTGACCTGTTGGGGTGGGAGGTGGGTAGCATGAACTGGAACTCCACCACGCAGGTGTTGTCCTTCAGCTGGCGGTGCTGCACGCTGTTCAGCTCGTAGGCAATGTAGGCTCTCCTCACATACACCTGCCAGGGACACAGAGCCATCAGACACCTCTGAAGGGTCCAGAACAACCAGAGCCCTGCAAAGGAGCAGCTGGATAAACTCCAGTTCAACCAGAGTTTGCTCTTTGAGAAAGGCCAGAACCATCAGGGTTATGATCCTGTGCTCTGGCAGCACCTTCACCTTCTGCCTTCAAGCACCTCAGTCTTCACACAAACACAACCTGAATTCAAAATTTCACTCAATTATCAGTGTTAATGCTGTTAACATTAATTCTAACCTCAGTCTTCACACAAACTAAACCTGAATTCAAGATTTCACTCAATTATCAGTGTTAATGCTGTTAACATTAATTCTAAGCATGCCCAATCCCACACAACCTACAGCCCTCTTAGACCTTGCAGGGCTGCTCAAAACAGTCGCAGACAGTGCTCAAAACAAACCAAATCCACAGGAAAATTAAAATATGAATTTTTTTCAGTGGGAATAAACTCACCTCCAAAGCTGCCATTCTCACCACCTGGTTACTGTGGTAGAAGAAGTTGGGAAGCACATCAAAGATGGATGTCTCAGACAAAATGAGTTTCTAGGAGAGATTAAATTAAGCAGAAGTTTAAAAGAGTGTCTTGCAACCAGGATCAGGCAGAAAAGGAAAAACCTCAAATCAAGCCTGGCTAGCTCTGATTTCTAAGCTTTTCATGTTGTTTATCAAGGATTGTGGTTTTTTTATATTAAAGCACAGAAAACCTGAAGTTGGAAGGGATCACTGAGTGCAGCTCCCTGCTCCTCACAGGACTAAAACTAAAGCCATGTGAGAGGAGCTCATCCAGCTGCCCTGCAGCTCTGGCAGCCTCAGGGCAGTGCCAGCACCCTCTGTTCTGGGGAAGAACCTTTTCCTAATGCCCACTTTGGACGTCCCCTGGCACAGCTCCATCCATCTCCTCGTACCTGGTGCCCAGAGGAGGAACCAGCACCTCTGCCCTGCTCTCCCCTGGGAGGAAGGCACAGAACTGGCACCAGGCCATCCCCACGTTGGCACAGGGACAAGAACAAAAACCAGGGCAAAGCTGCACACCAGACCAGCAGAGCTGGAAGCCAGGGGGATGTGAAGGTCAGTGGGAAGGGAGGCAAGGAGAGGGGCTGGGGGTACCTGCAGGTTCTCGATGCAGAACTGGTGGCCGTACATGTCGATGGCAGACAGGAAGATGGACTCCACCTGGTTGTGACGCAGCTCGTAGGAGGGCAGGTGGGAGGCAATGAGGACCTGGGGAAACACAGGCAGGGTCAGAGGAAGGAGCCATGCAGGGCCAGCAGCAGCAGCAGCCTGCTCCACCCCTGGGGAAGCAGCCAGAGCCTCCCGTGCCCTCTCCCCTCCCCGGCTCATTTGTGTGCCTGCTCCCTTGTGTCATTGGCAATCCCCCAGGGAACAGCTCCAGTCAAGGTCCATCAGTGCATGGGATTGAGCAGGGCAGAGCTGCCAGGGCTGGGGGCTGCCTGCCCAGCTGGCCACGGGGAGGCAGAGCTGGCAGGGAGCAGCAGGGGGGACACCCACGCTCTGCTCCTGGGCAGGGGAGGGAACAGCCACCAGCACCAGGCATCAGATGCCCAAGGTGAAGGATGCAGAGGTAGGGAATGGAAGCAGCCTGCAGGGAAAATGAAGTGGAAGAGCAGCACAAGGGCTGCAGCACCATCCCCAGCTGCTGTGGGGAGGTGCAATAGCGGAACGGTTCAAGGACACAAACACAATCCTGGAGGAAACAGAAGGTCACTGAGCAGCTTCAAACACCCTGCTCATCTTCAACAGCCAAGCTTTGAAATAAAAGGAGAGACCCCCCAAGTGTGAGCTTTCCTGCTTTAGGCTGGAGATGGGCAGTGTGCAGTGAGAGCAGTGACCACACTCTGGGGTCAGGGAACTCTCACCCCCTCCTGGCAACACAGGGAGGGCTCAATGAACTGCTGAGGAGGAAGCTCACAACAATATCTGGGTGCCTGTGTGACATTCCAATCAGTTCTGCAGCAGGCTCCTGGAATTTACAGCATCCAGAGCTTTTCCGATTATTTCCAGGTTAGAACAAAAGTGACAAAGCACAACTCCAAGGTGGGAGAAGCCCTGCAAAAGGGCAGCATAATTCTTTGTGGTAATTCCTTAGCAGCTGCAAAGAACAGCTGGTTCTTGTGCAAATGGCTCTCCCTGCTCTCTGCACACATGGATCCACAGCTGAGGAACCAGCAGTTCCAGCTCCAGCCATGGAGCCCATCCATGTTCCTGCACAATCCAGGCAGCCTGTGCTGGTCAGGTGTGCAGATGACAAAACCACCAAAAACCACAGTGGCCACACATTTCTACCTCCTCCATCATACAAACCATGGGCTACTCACAGTTAACCCCTGTGTGAGCCAGACAAAACTTTTTTTGGAGGAGCTGGGACAAAGGAATGCATATTAAATTTAAATATTACAGTGATTGGGAATGCACCATAGTTAATCACTGTTAATCAGCTTCACTGCCAAAGTGCTGCTCACAGGAACCTACTGTCCCCATGTGCACAGTGACCAAATCAAGCACCAGGAGCTGTGGCTGTCCCAGGGGTGAGCTGCAGGCAGGAGCAGCCTGGGGGTCACAGACAACTTTTATAAAAAATCCTTTCTTTAGGATTTTTTCCTCCTGAGAAGCTGAGAGGCCTCAGGAACAAAATGTAAACAATGGTTATCTGTAAACAGGTGGATCTGCGATTTGCTCATGTTGGATGTTTCTAATTAATGGCCAATCACAGCACAGCTGGCTCGGACAGAGAGTCCAAGCCACAAACCTTTGTTATTCATTCTTTCATTCTTTTCTATTCTTAGCCAACCTTCTGATGAAACTTTTTCTTCTATTCTTTTAGTATAGTTTTAATGTAATATATATCATAAAATAATAAATCAGCCCTCTGAGACATGGAGTCAGATCCTCGTCTCTTCCCTCATCCTGAGACCCCTGTGAGCACGGTCACAGCTGGGCAGTCCCTCACCTGCCGTGCCCTCAGGGCCACCTTGGCGTTGGTCGTCTTGCTGAGCTGGGTCAGCTCTGTCAGGATATTGATCAGCTCGTCTGTCAGGGTGGGGTCACGGCCACACAGCTGGTCCTGGGAACACAGACAACAAGAAATGCTCAGAACAGAGGGAAAACATCAGCTGTGCTCCCCCAGGGGAGTCTGAACCTGCAAACACACACTCAGGCTGGACCACAGCATCCCCAGCAGTCCTGACCTGAATTATCCTGCAATTCTGTGCTGACAAAGACACAAATATTCAGCATTCAACAATTTCACACACATAAATAAAAGGTGAAAGAAGGCACAGGCACCATCTCCCATTCTGCTATTTGTAGCACGTGTTTTGGCACCCAAACACCTGAGAAATGCTGACTTCTCAGAGAGACTCAGAAAACCTTTTCCCATCACCCAGTTTCAGGTTTGCACCAGAAGTTTCTCCTCCTGGTACAAATGCAAAATTCAAAGTGCTTAAATTGTAGCCAGACACCTCGTGGAACTCGTAAAGGTCAGCAAACCTTCCCCATGAAGGGTGACCAGAGTTACACTGCCAGAGAACCTCCTGACACCCACCTAAAAAACACCTCAAACCTCAGAAGTCCCCACAAGTCCACAACCACAAACCACCCAAGCTTTGTGCAGCTTCAGCCAACACCAGAAAAAGGATCTGTCACTGCTCTGACAAGGCTAAGCAAAGCTAACTAAACCCATGAATAATGTTCTGTATTTCCTGCCACAGTACTGGACTGACTCCATAATATTCCTTCTAACCAGAGAATCCTGGATCTGAGGAAATCCACAAGCT
Source organism: Geospiza fortis (assembly GCF_000277835.1). NCBI lineage: Eukaryota > Metazoa > Chordata > Aves > Passeriformes > Thraupidae > Geospiza > Geospiza fortis. The sequence goes on along the minus strand of NW_005054368.1, from coordinate 1,301,284 downwards.
TAGCTTACTGCCTAAACTGGCTGGATAAAACAACAAAACTGAAGAGCACAAACTTCCACTGTTAATGCTGTTCCAAATTCCGAATTCATCCATTCAAAAAAATGCCAGCAGTAGAGACTTCCTTCCAAAAATAGTTTCAATTCCCATGAATAATCCCACAGTCTTCAACACTTCTTGTGAGCTCCTCCCCTCCCACCCCGAAGCTGGGAAGCCTCTAGGAGCCTCTAACGTGATTCTTCCACACAGCACTTAACAGCTTGTCTTGATAAATTAATCATAGCAGGGAAATGTGAGATGAAACAGGGATTTGCCACGAGAAAGAGCTGGTGCCTAAAAGTTTAAAGAGATCTTAAACACCTACAGACCAGAACAGGCCATCTGAAGAGCCAAGGAATAGAAAAGGATAAGGGGAAACCTCTGTGCAGCAGGTGGGATTGACAAACCTGCCAGGGAAAATAAATTAAAAACCAAAGCCAAATAATACAGAAGTCCCACAGGGTGAATAACTGCACCACAGCTCATACTCCACGAGATTCCAAGGCTCAGCAGTTCTTCCCTCATTCTGCTCTTGATCCCTTTCTCTCCAGCCCCACTCACAATGGCAGCTCTAGGGATGATGGCACAGACCAGACCCAAACCACTGGGAAAGCATCTGAGCAAACATCTGAGCAAACATCTGAGCTCCTCACTCTGACCAGACTGCTGTCCCCTCTGTGCCACCAAACACGAGTGTGATTGCTCCCAAAGCAAGTTCAGTGCATTTATCCAGCCCAGGGCACTGGGGACAGTGAGGAACTCAGGAACTGCTGGGTTTGAAACACAAACCCCTGGAGTTGCTGTGCTGCTGCTCCAGGGAGCAGAGACCCCACAGGACAGGGGACCCTGCCATGGCAGCAGCCACTCCATCCTGCTCAGGCCAGGATGTGCATAAGCTAGGCACAGAAAATGAACACACAACAACAAATCACACCACATTTCAACAGAAGCATGAAGGATGAAGCAGTTCCCACCCCGCCTGCAGTGCCTGCTGGCTAGAAAAGGTGAGTGATGGCAGCACAACAGCATTACTGAAGGCATCCTTGGAGCCTGTGGTTAATAACGGGCTCCTGGATCCATCAATAACAGCCCCACAGGCAGCCAGGCTGCCCTGACCCCAAACACACCAACAGCCTGGGCCCCCAAAAACACCACAGTGGTCACCTGGTCACACAAACACACCAGAGCTGCCACCATGGTCACACCAAACACGCCACAGCACATTTGGAGCCATGAGCTGGGAGAGGAGTGATGGTCTTTTGGTTCATGGGGAGCCTGCAAGCTCAGGGACACCCAGCTGTGCCAAGGGTGACCATGGTGTCCCTCCTGAGCTCCTGCTCCCACTGCAGAGGGGAAATCCCTGTGCCCCCCATGAGGCAGCACCATGGGCTCGGATAACCAGGAGTGGCTCTTCCACCAAGGTCTCCCTGGTGCTTCAGGCTCAAGGTGGCCTTTACTTGAGTAGAACTAGCAGGCAGCAATGGTGGGAAGAACGACCCAAGAGCAAGGGACAAGGGAGGCTCTCTGAGGTCTCCCCAGTGCCCCTCACACCACCAAGAGGCAGCGAGGCACAAAGCAGACTGAAAGCTGCAGTCCTGCTCTAGCAAGGACTGATCAGGATGACAACAAGAAGCCAAAGGCAGGGCTGGCTGTGCCTGCACTGATTGGCAAAGGCAGCAGCAGAGCCTGAGCCCAGCTCCCTGACAAGGGCTAACGCCTCGCCGGCACCCCTGTGTAATTACACACTTGAGTGACTGGACTCTGAAGAAAATTGAAGGCCTGAGCTGTGAACAGCTGCCATTTTCTCTCTCCATCACGCCAGCGTGATTACTTGAGAAATGAACAGCCCCAGCTCAAAGCTACTCCAGAATTCTCAGAGGAAATATGGCTCCGTGTTCAAATAATGAGATTCTTAAGGCAAGCGTTACTTACAATCACACCACACACCAAAAAGGGAAAGGGGGAAAAAAGGGGAAGAAGGAGGGCCAGGAAGAAAGAACACCAGCATCCTTACATCTTACAAATGAGAATTTAAGAAACCCAGCTTCAGTCTAGGAAACTATGACAATTTTTTGCTTTGGAGAGTTATTTCGTGGATGGCTACTTTGGATGTACTTTGGCAGTAGCAAACCACATTATGGTTGTAAAATAAAAGACAAAATAGAGGAAGAGAGAGAGGGAGAGAGAGAGAAAAAGAGAGAGAAAGAGACAGAGAGAGAGAAAGAGAGAGAGAAAGAGAGAGAGAGAGAGAAAGAGAGAGAGAAAGAGAGAGAGAGAGAGAAAGAGAGAGAGAAAGAGAGAGAGAGAGAGAAAGAGAGAGAGAAAGAGAGAGAGAGAGAGAAAGAGAGAGAGAAAGAGAGAGAGAGAGAGAAAGAGAGAGAGAAAGAGAGAGAGAGAGAGAAAGAGAGAGAGAAAGAGAGAGAGAGAGAGAAAGAGAGAGAGAAAGAGAGAGAGAGAGAGAAAGAGAGAGAGAAAGAGAGAGAGAGAGAGAAAGAGAGAGAGAAAGAGAGAGAGAGAGAGAAAGAGAGAGAGAAAGAGAGAGAGAGAGAGAAAGAGAGAGAGAAAGAGAGAGGAGAGAGAGAAAGAAAAAGAGAGAAAAGAGGAAAAAAGTGAGAAAAAAGAGAGAAAAAGAAAGAGAAAAAGAAAGAGAAAAAGAAAGAGAAAAAGAAAGAGAAAAAGAAAGAGAAAAAGAAAGAGAAAAAAGATAAAAAAGAGAAAAAAAAGAGAAAGCAAGCAGCAGGCACTTACAATGAGCATGGTGACCAGCAGGTTCTTCTTGGTGACCTGGGCGTGGGAGAAGATGTAGTTCAGCACGGCGTTCATGTCACTCTTGTTCTCCTCACGAAGGGTGAAGACACACTTGTCATAGTGACCTGCAGGCAGAAAGGCACATTGCTTTTCCACCCTTCACACCTCTGTGGCAAGGATTGCAAGTCACTGGATGTGTCTGTATTTCTCTAGGTGTATTTTTTGAGGATCTGCTTGGCTTGAAGGGAGCTGACAACGGAGAGAGACTATTTACAAGGGATGGAGTGACAGGGCAAGTGGGAATGGCTTACACACTGACAGGGAGCAGGGTTAGGTTGGGTATTAGAAAAGAAATCTTGCCTGGGAGGGTGAGCAGGCCCTGGCACAGGTGCCCAGAGCAGCTGTGGCTGCCCCTGGATCCCTGGCAGTGCCCAAGGCCAGGCTTGGAGCACCCTGGGGTTGTGGAAGTTGTCCCTGCTCATGGCAGGGGTGGAATGAGATGTGCTTTAAAGTCCCTTCCAACCCAGACCATTCTGTGTTTCTCTATGGTCCCCACAATCAATTTGGGAAGGAATCATTCCCACCATCACCGACTGCAAACTTTAATTCTAACATCCCACTCTTAATAAACAGCTCCAACACCAAATGCCTCCTTTGTGAGCAATTCTGAGAGAGGAATAGGGAGCTCAGACTTTCATTCAAATGACAACCAAAATGAAATAACAGCAAAAAGCCTTGCACCATCCTCTGCTGCCAGCAAATTGAAGTGGAAATGAATCTGCAGTACCATTAGGCCAGGGCAGGTAATGGAGCAGGACAAAAGAGTGGAATCTGAACTACCTGTAAGAGCCAGAGCCTTGAATTAACCAGGGCTCCATTGCCATCTTGTGCCTGGATCCAGCAGTGCAAGGCATTGATTTCACCTCTCAGCTTCAGCTGAGCTTTGGGAACAGCCTCTCCTTTACAAAACCCAGGGTCCCACTGCAGACCCCAAAAACAATCCTGTGCACCTCACCTTGGCACAAAGTGAGAGCAAACCTTCTCCAAAGGGCCCACATGGGGACTTTGCAGGACCAAACACAGCTCTTTAAGAAACCAAATCCTTGGTGTGCCCAGGAACTCACCGTGCTGGAACTGAGTCTCCACCTTCAGGTACTGCCGGAGCAGATCCATCACCACGGCCTTCATGTGGCCCCGAATGCCACTGCGGTACCTGCAGGGGCACCAAGGCAGCCCTGAGCCAGCTGAAGGCACAGCCAGCCCCTGCCATGGCTGCTGGGGGGGCTCCTGCTCTGCAGGACACCCAGGCAGGGCTCACCTCTGCACCAGCTGCACGATGCTCTGCGTGTTCATGAAGAAAACCTCGCGCTCCGACTTGCGG
>NW_005054368.1:1280446-1297109 GCF_000277835.1 Geospiza fortis | reverse complement strand
CTGTCCAGGATGTTGGCAATCTGAGAGGGAAAGGAACATGGGAAAAAAGCACAGGGAAAAGCCTCAGTGGGCTGGACAACCAGCAGAGACACAGCAGAGCCCCAGCAGACTCCAGCAAAGGAAGATCAAGGCCTGCCAGTGATACAAAAATCAATGCAGTGTATTGTACAGTGGAGAAATCAGCTTCCAGCATCTCCTCACCCCACCAGGCCTCCCCTGGCTGCAATCATTCTACTTTGAGGTTCCACTGGCACTACAAACTTCGTTGTAGCACATGTGCAAGAAGGAAATTAATGCCCCCAGGGCCACTGATAAGATTCAAGTGCTGCCAGCAGTGTGCCTGGTTAAAGCCACGCTGAGCAGGGAACACGGACCCTGCAGCCTTGAAGTGACACAGGTAAGGATCTTCCACCATCAGCACCCCCTGCTCAAACACACCTTTCACGTCATTCAAAGGAACTTTCTCTCTGTGTGCCCCAACACAAAGCAATTTTTACCCCTGCAGGAAGGGTGGCTGCTCACCTGCTGGCTGGGGAACTGGCAGAGCACCGAGGTGATGTTGCTGGCATACTGGGCCATCTCCTTCTTGATGGACTTCTCCACATTGGGTGGGATCCTCCCAGAAACACTGGTCATGATGTCCTGGAGCTCCAGCAGGGGCAAAGATGGATCCCTCAGGGTCTTCATCAACCGCTCAACCCAGCCCTTCACCTGGAGAGCGACAAGGCAGTGAAGGCAAGAATGAAAAACAGAAAAAAACAACAAGAAGAGGAAAAGGGAGAGGGGTGATGTCCAACATCCCATCCCTTGTGACAGGAGAATTGCCCAGCCCTTCCCTGAGCTGCAAGAAGGGAGTGTTTTGGCTCTGGAAGAGAGGCCCCCAGTACCTTGCTGCTGAAGAAGGGCTCTGGCAGGCAGTAGCCATTCATCACGTTGACCAGGTTGTCCAGCACGTAGTGGAAGATGCGATGGAGCTTCTCACCCCGCAGGGCTGTGCTCTGGATCTGGGGCAGGGTACCTGTGTGCAGCTCAGCCTGCAACAGAAAACAGCCTCACTGAGCTCCTGTGGGCCACCAGCCCTGGGAACAGCCTCACTGAGCCTCCTGTGGGCCACCAGCCCTGGGAACAGCCTCACTGAGCTCCTGTGGGCCACCAGCCCTGGGAACAGCCAGCCCATCCTCAGCTGGAGCCAAGGGTTAACCTGCAAGGGTTCCCAGAGTGGCAGGAATGGTAGATAAGTTTGGCCTGGATCAGAGAGGGAGAGAAAAATCTCAGTGCCAGTCCTCATCTGGGACAAATAAACAGTGAAGTGGTAATTGCAGTGCAATGCACAAATGGGAAACTGGTTCACTGGAACATCCTGTACCACTCTCAACATTGCTCCCTCATTAAAACCCCACAAAATCTGTCTCTTCTGCAACTCCTCACCGGCTGAACCCTGCTGGGATCCTCCAGCTGCAGCTTGGCAATCACACAGCCTGGGTCCAGGACTGCCCCTGGGCGTTTGACATAGTGGATGCAGCCTGATTCCCCTGCTGTTATGGTCATCACCATTTTCATCACCTGTAGCAAGGAAAACAGGTTACACACTCAGCTCCACGTGCCCCAGAATGGCTCTGGCTTTGGGAGGCAGCAGGCAGTGTCCCACCACAGACAGACCTGCATTCAGCTGTGCCCAAAACTTACAAGATGTTGGGAACAAAACCCAGACACTGAAGTGAATGGGAGAACAAAATAACTGGCCACAAAATAGTGCAGCAGGAACTGCAGGAATGGCACTGCTCACACTGCCTGAACCAAGAGGGGACTCAGGAAGGTCCCACACTCAGCACAATGAACAAAGCAGACAAATTTCTGCTGCATTCCAAAGGCTCCTCTCAAAGGCTGCAGCTACATCTTCACTTCAAGCAGAGAGAACCAGGATCACCTTCTAGAGCTCTCAGACTGCTCTTCCCAGACAGAAATGCTTCCAAAAGCTGCTGCCTTTGGAGCAGAAGGGTTGGGTATGGGGGAGCCAGCTTGGTTTTACCCTTGCTCTGCTCTACACCACTGGGAGCCACAGGGATTGTGTGGGTGGTGCCTTCTTAGCCAGGACCTGTTGCAGTGCAAAAGCACTTACATAAAATAGCTGGATCTCTGTCTTGATATTTTTCTCCTACACATTGTCCCCAGCTGGTTTAATTGCCCCTCTGTCATCACACACCTTCCCCTCCCTCAAATCTGTTTTGAGCCACACACTCCTACACAGCCCCTTGTGCTTTCCTCATCGTGATGCAGAAACTGCTCATCCTCCCCCTCCTCCTCAGTAAGAGTTAAGTAACTTCCTAGGGAGAAGGGAGGAGTGACACTTATTAACTTCTGGGATCAACCTGATAAATGATCAGCTAACCAGGATAAAGTTTGTTACCTCATCCTGGCATATAACTCTGTGTCAGTAGTACAAGGAGAAGGCCTTCTTCACCTCAGCTGGGAATGGATCCCACCTTCCCTTGGAATCTCAGGAAGGTGATAATCTCAGGATTTTTGAGAAATTTTGCTCATCACTTGGTGTACAGTCATTAACACTCAAATTTCTGCTGTTAAATTTCTTCCCCACCCCATCACTCTCACTGGTGATTCCCGCTGTACTTCAGGTTAAAATTTGTAAATGAAACACTGTGAATGATCCCTCATGCTCAACTCCCAGTCCCAGAGCATCCAACACCCCTCCCCCTGAGCTTCGTCCAAACCCGTTCTCTGGGAGTTTTACCTCAATTTCTGCAAAGCACTGGCCTGCAAACACGTGTCCCCCATCCTCCACCACATACTGGATCAGCTTCCCCGCGGAGGGGGAGCGCAGGATGGAGGGATCGTTCTCCTTCTCAAACACACAGGTCTTGTTCCCAATGGTGATGCGGTACCTGGGGGGCAGCAGGACAGATCAGCATGACAGAATTCCCTGGGCAAGGACAGAATTCCCTAGGGAAGGCGTGGGAAAGGGAAAATCCAGTCTGCCTTTCCCTATTCTACTTCGAAACAAAACTACGAGAAACCAACGGAGAGGTGGAGACTCCAACCCAAAAGTTACCCAAATTCTCTGTCCTCCTGAGCAGATCCACCACTTTTTCCAGAAGATAACACAGCAGAGGGGGAAGAGGTCACATTCCAGACCTGGGGATGCCCTTCACTGCCCTTACTGCTCTGGTCCTTGCAGGGAATTTTGAGGGCATGCACTGAAACAGCACAACCTGTCTTTATTTCTGAAGCAGCCATGGAATTACAAGAATTTTAAAGATTTTCAGGTTCTGTTTTTTTGGTTTTTATAATCTCCAAAGTCACTTTTAAGGACCAAGCAGAGGAATATGGACTCCACAAGGTGCACAGCCAGATGCTTCTTGTCACAGTGGCCAAGATCTGTTCTGTCTCAAAACTCACCCACAGCACACCCAGCAAACTCCTCCTAGGAGAGAATTCCCCTCCCAGCTGACCTTTTGGGAAGCATGAAGTCACAAATGCACCTCGTTTTGGCTGTGTCAATGCTAAAGATGGGAGCTGTAGAGGTTGCTACCTGTCCACTTCCTCCTTCATGTAGGTGGTATAGCTGCTGCCATTGTGGGAGAGCAGCAGCCCCCCGTCACTCAGGCGGTGCACGTCCACCTCCACGCAGGAGCTGTTCATGATCACCACGTAGCAGTTGGGAGACTGCCTGGTCACCTGCCAAGCCACAAGAATGGGAATCACCCAGTGAATTGAGCACAGCTTTGAGGGTCTTGCCTGCCACACCACAGAGTTTTCCAAGTGCTGCAATAGGGGGAATTGATGAAGAGGAATGGAGGTGTTTGATGTCGTGTGAAAAAACTGGGGTCACAAAGGCAAGCAAGCAAGCTGAGCAGAGGGATGGAGCAGCTCTCCTGTGAGGAAAGGCTGAGAGAATTGGGATTGTTCAGCCTGGAGAAGAGAAATTCTGGAGAGGTTTAAATGTGGCCTTCCGGTGCCTGAAGGGAGCCCACAAGAAAGACAGAGAGAGACTTTAAAAGGGCCAACCCAAACCAGTCTGGGATTCTGTGACACAGCAGCCAAGAGATGCCAGGACTAGTGCTGTCCATGAATGTTGATTTAATCCTCTCACACTTCTGCACTCAAGGTTGAGGTTTGATTGTGCAATCACAATTTGCTCACCCTCATCTCCTCACAAGGCACAGTTGTGCACTTACACTGCATAATGGAGGAGATAATCAGGGGGAAAAATGAGAGATTGTCCCACGGGGAAAGCAACAAGTGATCCTATCCCAGTCTCTGCCCCAGAGCTGCTATGTGAAGCTGGGTAAATCCCTTAAAGTACACTTCAGCTGCTGCACAATGCTTCTATTCCTCACCAAAGATAAATCCAGGGAGGTGCAGAATTCTCACTGCTGCAAAAACCAGCCTATGGTCTTGCCATTAAAAACTTCACCATCACAAATTTGCCCCAGGAAGTTAGTGAAGATTGCACAGGCAACCTTAAGTCTAATATTTCCTAACTTTCATATGTTTGGTTTTGCAACATGGGGCTTTTGCATGCAGCAAAAAAGCAACACCAGGGGGGAAAATTGCTGCAAATTCAGTCACGTTGGTGTGTCAAAACCCGAGCAAAGCAGACCTACACATTCAGAAAAATCAGCTGGAAATTTTGGCCAACCAAAACAACCAAAACAAAACTACTTTGTAGTAGTTTTTGCCTGCAACAAAGCAAATTTCACCCTGCTCAGAGCAAGAGGCTGAAATGTTTACAGGGACATTGCAATGGGGCGATGCGAGGGGTGTTGCCCTGCTGATCTCTTCACCCACTAAAGCAGAGAAAATCAGCCCTGCTCAGACAGAACTCCCTGCACGGATCTGTGCAAAGAGGAGGCCAGAGCAGCACAGGTGGCCATGTCCAGCCCAGGGCAGGAGGTGGGTCCCACTCTGTACCTTGAGCACGTATTTCCGTCCCTCGTAGATGAGCTCCACGTCCACCGTGTTGAGCAGAGTGTGAGCTGGGAGGACTTGGCCCCTGGAAAGGGAAGGACAAAACAAAACTGATCTTCCACGAGCCACCAAGCGACTACCAGGGGTCCAAAGAGCTTCAGAGATGCATGCAAGGCTTTGGGAAACACTAGCAGAGAGATGGGAGTAGGTTTTTATAGAGTCTCTTCTTAGGAGAGACACGAGTCAGTTTGACCAAGTCGAACAAAGTCCCTCCAGCCACACAGGCCAGCTTTGTTCTCCTTTCCATTCACTCCTGGGTGATTCCAGACTCCCTAATGCTGCCCTAGCAGCACACAGAGCAAGAACTCCGTGTTTCTGAGCCATTTCCTGGAGCTCCTGCTAGAAACCAAAGGAATCTGTGCAGCCAGCAGGGGATATTTGGAGATGCAGATACCTGCCAGTTTTCTCAGCAGATAAAGAGCTCCCTGGGGCCAGGCACCAGCCAGCAGATAACAGCCCTTGAGCATTGCTGGACTGGATTGAACAGAACCTCTACAGCAGCAGGGATTTCTGGAGAGCAGCTCGGCCTCTCACCTTTCCAGGGAGTGCAGGAAGTTGGAGACGCTGTTTCGGAAGCTCACGTCAGCCACGTGCAGGGCCCCGCACACCACCCCCAGCATGGTGTCAGGCCTCTCAGCCTAAAAAAGAGACATCCACAGTCACACCTCCTCCAGCCTCAGCCCAAGCTGAACACCCAGCTACAAGAATCAGCAGTCTCAGCTCCATTTTTGGTTCATGGCCAACGCTCTTTAAAATCAAGTCGGTGTGGCAGCCATGCGAACCCTACACAGAAGCCATCATTTCTGGAACCCCTTAAAGCTACATTTTCTTCTGCCTGGATCAAATCTCGAGGTTCCAACAACATTTCCACTGTCATATGTCCCAGATTCCAAACATAACATTGGTCTCAATGCTTTTCTGGACAACTTTAAGACCAACTTTCCCCAAGAGGGACGACCTAGGATTTCGATTTATGTAGGAAGCAATGCCACTGAAAATGTTTATTCATTAAGTGGACACTGAGCACTCCTACACCTTTTAGCAGCAGCAGACACCACCCCTGGCCCCTGCCAGCTGTGTCCCTGCCAGGGGAAGCAGCTCACCTGCACTTTCTCAGCGATGAGCCGGTCCAGCCAGCCCGTGTCAATGCGGTTCTGCTGGAAGCTCTCTGTCTCCAGCAGCTTGATCAAGTATTCCACAGTGGTCCTGAAGTCCCCTCGGATGGACAGCTCCTTCAGAGCCACCACCATGTTCCTGAAAGGGGGAAGAAGCCCTGTTATCTATCCCATCCTAACGGCAGCATGGCAGCTGCAGACAGAAGCACCTGAAGGTCAGAGCAGAGGAGCGCAGGCACTGGATGGAGCAGGATCCTGAAGGGATGGTTGGGAATGGGAGAATATTGATTTCCCTGCTGCTGGTGTGAAGAGCAGCTCAGTGGGATCAGGAGCTCCCCCTGCTATCATCACCCAGGGCCCTACCACGTGTCAGGGGGTTACAACAGACAGACAGACAGACAGACAGATGTGGTGTCCACCCCACCCAGAGTGGAACTGGGAAAGGCTCTGGATGAAAAACGTGGATGACAGGTCAGGCAGGTCTGCCTAAGGACCAGGTGCTTTAAAGTCCCACACCACAGAGGACACTCCATGGCCCACAAACCATCCTGAAGCATTGCTCAGTCAGGTTAGCAGTGTTTTTCCTGTTAGAAGCCTTCACCTGGACTCTTTAAAGAAAGACTTTCACCCTGTGGTGGCTGTGTCACAACCCAGCAGCAGGTATACAAGGCAGGGATGAAACAGAAAGAAAGAAAAAGAAAGAAAGTCAAGCAAAAAGTGTAGAAATGTAGGTGCAACATAGTGGAATTGATGACAGGATGAGAAGCCTGGCCACTAAATGGAAATCAAGATAAAGACAGGGAAATTGCTCTTGGAACTCCCAGAAGTAAGGAGCCTTGTTTTCCCTGGATCAAAGAGGACCAAGCCAAGCAATTCCCAAGGCCTCCCACATCACTTACGAGATGGCTTCCTCACGGTTCTCCCCCCAGGAGAAGCAGTGACCAAACTGGGAATCAGCAAACTCGTGGAGCCCTCCTGCAGCAGCCACGCTGAAATAGCCCCAGACATTCTTATTGCTGCGGAAATTCAGCTCCTGAACCGTGCCAGAGCTGGGCTTAAACCCCTGCAAAGACAGACAGACACACAGACATTGCTCTGTGCCCCACAGAAAAGGTGAATGACCCAGAATGAGGGTTCTGACAACAGCACTTTGTGCTGCAACGCGGTGTAACAAGTTCAGGCTGTGTCTAACAGAGTCTAAGTGAGGTAAGGGAAGAATCTCTTGAATTTGCTGCCAAAACGTTGAGCAGCAGCAGCAGGGGCAGGCCCTGGGAGGCCAGAGAGAGCAGCAGGCCCAGAGGGGAAGCCTCACCTCGTCGGGGTTCTCGCTGGTGATGCGGGCAGCGATGACGTGCCCACGGGGGCTGGGCACGTGGGCCGAGTTCTCAAAGTCAATGGTCGTGTCCCCCCAGGGAGAAACTCCATACATCACCCTGATGTCCTTGATCCTGTGCAGGGGGACCCCCATGGCAATCTGAGGAGGAAAACACAGATAAATAAATAAATAAACAAACCCCACCACTGAGTTTGTCCCCTCACAGAGGCAAACACTCACACTTCCCAGGACAGCTCAGCTCAGTGCAATATCCACCTTAAGCCCTCCAGCCAGCATTTTCCACTGACTGATTAAAAGGCTCCAGGGAAAGCTGGCAGTGCCAGGTCAGCTGAGGATGGGCATGCATTAGGCCTGGTAAAAATATACTGAGGTCCCAGTGAGGCAGAAGGGCCCTAATTAGTTATAGGAAACTGTGGAATTTTGCAATTACAAACTGTGGGGAGAGTAACCTGCAGAACCAGCTGCTGGCTGCATCCTTATGGAGCAAAATCCCATTTTCCCTGTTCATTAGTTGGGTTTTTTTAATAGATACAGTTCAAAAAAGAAAAATCACACAGAGCCTTACTGAGGTATGAGGGGACTGTGGCATCCACCCACTGCTGGAAAGTTGGGGGGACACACAAGGGACAGACAAGCCACAGCACACCAACAACTGCTCTCCACAGGATCTCTGAGGGATCCCCTGGTGCCTTTGGGGAGCATCAAACAACTGCTGACCTCGCTGAAAGATGGGAAATTCCATTTGTGTGCTCACCTGGAGCTGTGCTGCTGGCAGGTTGACGTCTGCCACCATCTCGGTGCAGGGATGCTCCACCTGCAGGCGTGGGTTCAGCTCCAGGAAGTAGAAGCTGCCATCCTGGCTGTACAGGTACTCCACAGTGCCTGCACTCACGTAGCCCACCATCTTGGCCAGCTTCACTGCACACTGGGACACACGACACAAGAATATTGCACTGCCAGTCACACAAAACAAGAATTGCATTGCCAGTCACCCCTGCTCGCTCTGTTCACCCACCACACCCACTTCAGATTTGAGCTGGCATTCTGAAACACCCCAACACTTGTAACAAGCTCAAGAGAAAAGCCAGTGGCACAGGAGTTCTGATTTCTGACTTATTTCATTTACAATTCACAGAAGGCAGAGTTTGAAGTAAATATTTGCAACACTCAACATTAGGCAATTCCTGCAACTCCTGAAACTTGCTTTTAATACGATAACACATTTAAAACACACTTCCCTCCCCTCTTTTGGGGGGTATTTATTTTTGAAAGGAGCTGTTGGTGAGATTTGGTGTGGAAATGTGAGTGCCTGTCCACACCAAGCAGGTGGAGACACACAGACCTGTACTGCTGCTTTAAAACACTCACCAACGCAAAACTCCAGGTGATGTAAAACAAAGCTACAAAGTCCTGGCAGGGCAGGGCAAGCTGCAGAGGCACTCTCACCTGCTCCATGTGCTCAAACACTGCCGAGGTGGCAATGGAGGCTGGGGCCTCCTCGATGATCTTCTGGTGGCGGCGCTGCACGGAGCAGTCGCGGCCAAAGAGGGAGATGGCGTTGCCGTACTGGTCTGCCAGGATCTGCACCTCCAGGTGCCTGGACTGCTTGGCCAGCCTCATCACAAAGATGGGGGAGCCCGGCACTTCTGTTTGAACCTGCAGCAGGGGCAGAGGGAGGCAGAGCACCTCGTGTGAGAGGCACCCCCAGTGCTGAGGTCTCACAGAGACCTGAGCGAGGCGGCCCAGGGGAGTGGGAGCATCACCTGTCTGAACAGGTTGGGGAAGTCATCTGCATTGTTCACTTTCCTGATCCCTTTTCCTCCTCCTCCTTCAGAGGCCTTGATCATGACAGGGTAGCCAACCTCCTCAGCAGCCTGGCAAGAGGGGCAGAACAGCAGGGTAAGGACAAAAAGGCAGCAGGGTAAGGACAAACAGGCAGCAGAATCCAGTGAAAAGATCATTATTTCCCTTCTGATTCACATCCCTATCTGACTATTTAGCAACCAATGGCATAGAAACCAAATATCCCATTGGCAAGAGTGCCTGTAGCTGGAAAAATCAGCAGGGATTTTGTGATTACAGAGAACTCTGACCTCTGCAAGTGACCACAAAATCTTTTTGTCAGTGCTTTGATGTCATTAAATCTATGAATTCACAGAAAAGCTTTTATATAGTACAGAAAATCATTTAAAAATCTGGGTAACATGAAAACCCCCAGAGCCACCCTGAGAGTCCCAGAGCCACCCTGGGAGCCCCAGACCCACCCTGAGGCCATCATCAGCATCCCTGACGTAGCCCTTCTCGTAGAGCTCCTGGGGAACGCTCAGGATGCGCTTCTGGAGGTCGTTCTCCTGCCAGTCCACTCGCAGCCCTGGAGCACAAAGTGACTTAAAACCAGAACACAAACTGACTGAAGTCTGTATTTCCAGCTGAAGTCTGATAAAGCCCCTCTAAATGAGCTCATTTGTCTCCTCTGTCTATCCAATAATTCACAGGGATCAAGTCCTAACCACTGGGGCAGAGGAACCCCCTGAGTTTAACTGTGTAGCCACAGTTAAAACGTGCACAACCTACACAAATCACCATCTTGAAACACAAGAAATGTCCTCAGCACCCCCTGAGCTCCCTGTGCTGCCAGGCTGTGAGGAGCCACCGCAGGACACAAGTGACAGTCACAGCTGCCTGAGCAAGGGCTGGGAGCCCTCAGAGAAGGAGAGTGCAGAGTGCAAACAGACTTTCCTGACCTCTGGGGAGCAAGCATTTCTATCCAATATCCTCCTCCATTTATCTGAGAGAAGCAGGCTGTCATTTACAGTGATCTGGAGCTGCAGAGGAATTCCATGGCAGCAGAGCATGGGCTCCAAAGCTACACAGAATCATGGGGGGCTTTGGGCTGGAAGGGACTTCAAAGACCACCTTGTTCCAGGGCAGGGACACATCCCATCAGACCAGGTGTCTGCAAGGCCTGGGTGTAGCAGGTGAGCCTGTGAGCATCAGCTGCACTCCAGGAAAGAACCTCTTCCATGTTTGCTCACTGCTCCTCCCATCCCTCCTCTGCAGGCTGCCAGCCTCTCCCACCACTCCAGGCTCATCCCACCCCCAGTGTCTGCTGTGCTGGGCAAACAGCACAAATGGGAAACCCTGAACAGATGGAACATCTCCAGGTACACACTTGTGAGCACAGAGCTTCTTAAAAACTGGACATGCTGGAGGGAAAAAAGGTCAGGATGCTCTTGATAAACACAGGGCAATTTCCTCCTTACCACTGCCACTCCAAGGAAGGGTTGGGATGCCAGCAGTCTGAGCCACGATGGAAGAAGCAATTTTATCTCCTAAGGCCCACATGGCTTGGCTGGGAGGACCTGCAGAGAGCAAAGACAAGGCATGAGAGAGACACAGGGGGTTCAGACATTAGGGCAAGGTCCAGCAATCTGATTTAGGAAAAACTCCACCCCTCCCATAAAACTGAACCCTCTTTAAAATAAGAACAGGGACAATCTGGTTTATCAGGAATCTTTTCTGATTTTTTATGTCAACATTAAAGGCTGTTTTGGAAAACTTTCCCCTTCTTCCATACAAGAACTGCTGTAAAGAACATTTCATCCATCCTGCACTGCAGACCGTTCCTCGTGGCTCTCTCCTGGACTCAGGGTTTCTATCCCCCTAAACCTCCCCACCTCCAAACAAGGCCTAGACATCAGAAGAGCACTCCATCTCCTCACCCATGAAAGCAATCCCGTTTTTGTGGAGAAGTTCTGGCAGTTTGGGGTTCTCTGATGCATGGCCCCAGCCAGCCCACACAGCCTGCAGGAGAAAACAAACAATTTGCTCTTTGTCCGAATACAACAAGCGAGTGAGCAGAAACAGACACATGCAAACACTCCAAGTCTTTCTTTTCCTCATGGAAAACAGCCTCAGAACAGCCTCTGAGCTGCAGGGTGTGCTGAATTTAAAGGGTGGCTTGCACCTTGCAGACAAGTGCGAGCAGGCTGAGAGGATCTGAGGAGGATCTGAGGAGGATCTGAGGAGGATCTGAGGAGGATCTGAGGAGGATCTGGGTGCAGGGAAGTGCAGGGCTGCAGGGATCCTCCCTCTCCTGCAGACATTCCTACTGGGACAGCCACTGTCCCAGCCCCATGGGCTGCCTTTGGGTGCCCATCCGGTTTGGAATTCCAGTTTCTTTGTCCTGCCTTGCTCCCCAGGCACAGCTCCTTCCTGGAGGAGAGGAGACTGCTCAGTGTCTGGGGCACTTCTCACCTGCACTGGGATCCTCTTGGCAATGTCCAGGATGAGCTCCACGTTTGCATAGTTGTTGTTGTTGGGTCCTCCTGGCACGGGCACGTAGTGATCTGCCATTTTAATGTACTCTGCAAACACAGGGGCTCCATTCAGGCTGAAAATCTAACAGCACTCCAAAATCCTGCTTTTTTAGAGCAGGACTCACTCCAAAATCCTGCTTTTTTAGAGCAGGACTCACTCCAAAATCCTGCTTTATTGGAGCAGGACTCACTCTAAAATCCTGCTTTTTTTAGAGCAGGACTTACTCCAAATCCTGCTTTTTTAGAGCAGGACTCACTCTAAAATCCTGCTTTTTTAGAACAGGACTCACTCCAAAATCCTGCTTTTTTAGAGCAGAGTCACTCTAAAATCCTGCTTTATTAGAGCAGGACTCACTCCAAAATGCTGCTTTACTCACTCCAAATGCTGCTTTACTCACTCCAAATGCTGCTTTACTCACTCCAAATGCTGCTTTACTCACTCCAAATGCTGCTTTACTCACTCCAAATGCTGCTTTACTCACTCCAAATGCTGCTTTACTCACTCCAAATGCTGCTTTACTCACTCCAAATGCTGCTTTACTCACTCCAAATGCTGCTTTACTCACTCCAAATGCTGCTTTACTCACTCCAAATGCTGCTTTACTCACTCCAAATGCTGCTTTTGCCCAGGCTGAGCCCTCCCAGCTGCCCCTCCCAGGGCAGGCTCTGGGGAGCACGGACCTGCTCAGAGCACCCCAGTGCTGGCACACCAGGGCTCATTCCCCCTCTGCACGCCCAGGGCTGTGCCAGGAGAAGGCTGTGACCCTGCCCAGCTCACCTGCATTGGCTTTCAGGTCCTCGGGGGTGACCATGACCACGAACCTGATGGCCCTCTCGTTCCTGAACATCTCGTAGGACCAGCGCCGGATGGACCTCATGCACTTCACTGCTGCAATGCCATTGTTGGCTATCAGCACCTGGGGGCATCAGAAGCTGGCATCAAATAGAGTCTAAATAGCACAAAACAACCAGCAATCATTAAAGAAGTTGTTTTTTTTCCCCCACACACAGATTTATTGCCCAGTTTGGGGCTGTGAAGTTTTTTAGCCAGCATCCAGCTCGTGGCCTATCTGTCAGTTCAGAGAGCAGCTCTTGTTTCACCATAAAATTTTAATGTGCTATGCCTCAGTTGGATTAAAGAGCAGAAGGACTCAAATCAAATTATTAAGCATTTTAAAATATATTTCTTAACGTTTTTCCAGTCTACTTTTGTTTTTTCTGTCTCTAAAACCTTCTGTAGCAGCAGAAGTGCTCTGGCTCACTCACATCTTT
Organism: Geospiza fortis; assembly: GCF_000277835.1. Lineage (NCBI taxonomy): Eukaryota > Metazoa > Chordata > Aves > Passeriformes > Thraupidae > Geospiza > Geospiza fortis. The sequence continues at coordinate 1,284,081 of NW_005054368.1, read as the reverse complement.
TTTCTTATTACTCTAAGCTAAAATAATCAGGTATTTGTTTATCACAGAGAAAAAGGAAACACAATGATTCCAGGCAGAAGCACAACTTCCAAGCTCAGAAACATCAGTGATTTGATACCTGCAATGTACAGCCTCAGAGAGAGACAAGGCAGAGCTGCAGAGAGGAGCTGGAATATGCTGGGACAGGTCAGGGAGTTACCTTCTCAATAACTTTATTGCCTCCAAAGCGAGTCACAAACTCTGCTGGAGAAGCCACGGTGAAATCTCGCTGCACATCCACCTTCTTCCTGTCCCGGCCCTGCTTGACAAGGTGCAAACCAGACATGCTGGGCCTGGGCAGAGGGACAGACAGAAACAACCTGTCAGGACAGCTGGACACCAGCAAAACAAAGTGTGTGAATAATGGGAAAGCTCTCTTTGGCCACACTCCCCAGTCAGACAAGCAGAATCTCTCCCTGCCTCCAGACCCTCATGGCCTGGTGCTCAGTTTTACAGGGATGACTCCTTTTAAAGTACTTTTCAGGTATTTCCAAAAGCTTCAGGTTATCTAGGAAAATCCCAGCTATGCCAAAACATAAATAGGTAAAATTACATTTGCTGTGGGTTGCTGTCCAACACAGAACAACAATGCTCAACCAGATTGCCTTCAATCCATCCAGAGAAGCTGGAAACAACAGTGATTCCTGGCTTTGGCAAAACAAGCTGCAAAGATCAGGCTCTGTAAGGAAATCCTCTTGGAAAGCACAGCAAATTTACCTCCAGGTGCAAATGAGAGACTCAGACTGGCTATGGAAATCATTTTCCAGGAGTTCTCCACTACCCAGCCTTTAATATCTTCCTCAAAAGCTCTGGGAGCCAGAGGACAAATTAATCACATTACTCCTACTGCAACCACAGAAAGCCAATTCTGTGCCTGCCAAGCCCAGCCCCGTGCCCTGCCACAGCTCCTGTGTGTGGGAATGGCACAGCCACCTCCCCTCCTTGTGCTCCAGCTTCCACAGCAACACCACAGGCACAGATCCCCTTTGGCTCTGCTTTGCCAGGCTTCACAAAGCTCAGTCTGTGAGAGGAAATTCCAGGGGAGAGCGCAGAGCTGCTCCTCACAGCGAGTGTCTGCCCTGGAAATCAGGGAATTAATGGGACACTGCTCATGTCACAGGCACTGAAGCTTCACCTCCCTGCTCAGCCCACAGATCACTTGTTTTCACTGGGCTTTCCCTAAGCTTCCCTCCCCAGGAGCACAGGGAAGCCCTGCCCCTGCCCCTGGCAGCAGCACAGACCCTTCTGGAGGAAGGAGGATTGGGAAGGATCTCAGCTCAGAATGAGGAATTCAGAATCCTCAGCAATGAGGGTTGGGAAGGATCTCAGCTCAGAATGAGGAATTCAGAATCCTCAGCAATGAGGGTTGGGAAGGATCTCAGCTCAGAATGAGGAATTCAGAATCCTCAGGAACGAGGGTTGGCATGAGGATCTGAGCCCCAGCAGCACCAAGGGTGGGTGCTGGTCACTGCAGATCTGTGCCCAGGAGCTCTCTGGCTGGAACCTCTGCCCTCATCAGCTGCTGCAGGGCTGCTCCATTGAGCAATTCCCCTGGGACTGGCATGGGATGCAGGGAGAGCAGCTGGGGGAGGGCACAAAGGGAACAGCAGCACCAGGAGAAGCCAAGGCACAGATTGCCCTTTGCCATCACAGCCACCAAGGCCAGGGAGCCCCAGAGCTGCTCCTGGGCAGGGCTGGAGCATCCCTGCTGGACGGAGCTGCTGCTCCAGGGGCCCTGCCACAGCCTGACAGGGGATTCCCCCTGACATTCCCTCAGAAAGCCCTTATGGCCATGGAGGTTTCGCCACATGGAGCAGACCCTCCTCAGCACTTCACCAGGAGCACAGGGACACCCTGGGACCTGTGCTAGGTCAGAACAACTCCATCCACTCGAGTATCTTATCTCAGAGAGGAGCTGAGAGCCGGAGAAAGGCACAGAACAAGCTCTGTGTGCACGGGTTCATCCCCTTGTACTTTCCCTTCCACCCAGCTGCACTTCCAGACATCGTCACCAAACTTAGAGCTGTCCCCAAAAGTTCTCACACTCCTGTGAACTCAGCCTGGGAATACAAGGACAGGAGCCAGCAGGCAAGAAAAAGGAGCAAAGGTGCAGTTAAGGTTGAATTTCTACTAAATGTATGCATTTAGGGGGTCAGAGTCTTCCTGGCAAGGAAGGAGCACAGTCCAAGGAGCCAGAGAGGTTTATGCATTACAGGTCTATTGAGAGCAGTCTCGACAAAAACAAGATAAAAATCCCAAGGTGAGGATTTGTGAACACGTTTAAATATGAACTGTCCCACCAAGAAATTACTACACACAAAGATACTGCTCCAGGCAAAATGTCAACAGAGCCTGAGGTTCATCATCCAGGATGCAACGAACATTTGGACACAAACAACTACAGTTTGATTTGTGAGCATGCCAAGAACACCAAATTTATTTATCAATAATCACAGGCTGCACACTGTAATCAAAACAGAAGAGTTGGGGGTTTTATTTTGCCAGATAAGATGAGGTAGAAACTGGACAGGAAGGAAGAAAGCACAGAGCTCTAAACAAAACAGAATAAATGCTGAGTTAGTGACTGTCATCTCTATTAATCACCTGCTCACCACTGCCATGTTTAGTGGTGGAGGAACTCTCAAAATGCTCTTCTTCCCTTTATTTGTATATATATAACATATCTCTGTGTTTGTATATATATCTCTGTATGTGTATAAATAATACAAGTATATTTATAAAATATACCTCTGTATGTGTCTAGCTAATATAAGTGTATTTTTGTGTCATACACCTCTATATTTACATGTAATTCACCTCCACAGTTGTATGTATCTGAAGTTTACCTTTCTATTTCTGTATATGAAATATACAGTGTAGAGTGCACAGCCCTGTGCATTTCACTCCCAGCACAGAAATCCAGAGGCTCCTGTGAGGAGATCCCTGAGAAAGTCCCAGTGAAATTTAGCCCCAGACAATGCTGAAATTAATTTAAATATGAACGAGGACACAGGGGGTGGAAGTTGTGCAGAACCTCCAACTTGAAGAACCCTGATGCCCCAGCTGAGCTGCACCCTGGCACCTCTGTCACAGGCTGCATGCACGGAGAGCCCAGAGGAAAAAATGAACACCAGGAGCTCAGAGAGCATCCCCAGCCCAGGGGCTCTGCAAGAGTTCCAGAGGAAAAAATGAACACCAGGAGCTCAGAGAGCATCCCCAGCACAGAGCCCTTGCCAGACGTTCCAGAGGATAAAATGAACACGAGGAGCTCAGAGAGCATCCCCAGCACAGAGCCCAGGGGCTGTTCCAGAGGGTAAAATGAACACCAGGAGCTCAGAGAGCACCTCCAGAGAGCCCAGGCAGGGGGAGGCAGGCAGATCAGCGATCCTTACCTCTGCAGCATGTGGTACCTCATCTCCTGACTCTGCTCTGCAGAATCCTCCATGCTGAGCGAGTGAGTGAGGAATCACCGAGCTGGGGCTGCTCACAGCTCCTCCCTGCAGCTCCGCAGCTCAAGGAGACGCTGCCAGGAGCCTCACACGGCTTCTCCTCCGAGCAGGGCCCATCCCGAGCGCCCCAAACCCCAAGCTCTGTCC
>NW_005054368.1:1269499-1280241 GCF_000277835.1 Geospiza fortis | reverse complement strand
GGGAGGGATGCAGCAGCACCCAGGAGGATGCAGCACCCATGGGAGGGATGCAGCACCCAGGGGAGGGATGCAGCAGCACCCAGGGGGATGCAGCACCCAAGGGAGGGATGCAGCAGCACCCAGGGGGATGCAGCACCCAAGGGAGGGATGCAGCAGCACCCAGGGGGATGCAGCACCCAAGGGAGGGATGCAGCAGCACCCAGGGGGATGCAGCACCCAAGGGAGGGATGCAGCAGCACCCAGGGGGATGCAGCACCCAAGGGAGGGATGCAGCAGCACCCAGGGGGATGCAGCACCCAGGGGAGGGATGCAGCAGCCAGGGGAATCCTGCCCAGGTGAGCACACCCCCAGCTGCTGCAGGCTCTGTGACCCCAGGGGCTCAGTGCATTGCATGTAGGATTGCAACAGCCTGGTTGTACCAGCCCTAGGCATTGCTTTAGCCCTAGAAATGTCAAAAATAGCCCAAACATTCATCCTCACAAAACAAACCCCTCTCTCAAACGTCTCCACATCTCTAGGATACTTTAACCCCTCAATCCACCACCTAAGCATAACTAACCTCCTCAACAGAGGACAAAACCTTGCCTCTCACCTAATTGACCTTTCCTGACACAAAATACTAAGCCCAAAAGGACCAGCCAACCTACAACTATAGCAACCAGTGTGGGGCTGTCAGGAGGGGTGGGGAGGTGACAGGGACAGCTCTGCAGGGAATGCCACAGCTTGTGCAGGCACACACACACAGCGTGACAGAGCTCCTCTAGGTGAAGCCCTGGTTTTCACCTACAGCTCAAAACAAATGAAACTTGACTCAGCTCCGACATGACTCGAGCCTCAGGATTTCAGGGAGTTAATAAAGGATGCAGCACAGAACAGAAGCAGGCCTCTCTGCACTGTCTGCCAGATAACTGCCCTTCCCTGCTAACACAGCATGCCAGCATCAGCCCAGGCAGGTCTTTAGCCCAAAGCTGGAATTTTTACAGAGCCCAAACGGGTACAAGATGCCAGGATTCCTCCCAAATAACCAAGTGCCAACAGTTTGGCACAAGTTCCTTTTCCTAGCCACACACCTGGCTGTTCACCTGCCATGCCAGGTGCATTTGGAACAGGACCATTGCCAGGACACACAGCCCAAATCACTGAACTTCCCTGCAAGTCCAAAAGCAACACTCAAAACATCCACTGAATCCAAGCATCAATCCAGATGAACAGCCAACTTTAAATCAAATTAATAACCATAGTCCAGTTCCTAAACTTAGAGAGTACCAAAAGAGCTTTACTTTTCCATCCTAAAGTAGAAAACTCCACATGTTCCCAGAGCAGCAAACAGCCCAAAGCTCTTCAGGTCAAGCCCTAGTATCAAGATAAAAGTGAACAACAACAACAACAGCAGCAGCAGAGAGCTGTGCAGCAGAGCGAGAGGAATTGCAGTCCCTGGCAGGGAGCCCTGCTGGGCTCTTTGGCAGAGTTCAGGTGTTGGACAGATCTGATCTGCACAACACCAGAATGGACCCTTTTACACCAGGTGGGGCAGCCTCACATTAAATTCAGCACAGTGAGGTTGGTTATCTCTCAGGCAGGAGGATCAGATAAGTGAGCACGTGGCTGTCACGCTGGGGTGTCTCAGCCAGGGAATCTCGGCACAATCTCCCAACAAATGACTGAATTTAGAGAGGACATGTCTGTTAACTGAGGCTAAAGGGAGTAAAATAACACCAAAAGAAGAATACAGCTTCTGAGAGGCAGGCAGAGCTACAGAGTGTGTTTGCCCAGGGAGCAGAGCAGCTTCCAGGGAAGGAAGGAGCTGCAATCCCCACGTGCAACTCCCACCTCACCAGTACAACCAGGCACAGCCACGAGGCCAAACCACCTCCTTCTCTTTCAACAGAGAGAGGAGGAAGTCAGCTTTTCACTGCAGGTGGATGAAGTTCATGGCCTTAAGCTGAAGCAGGGCAGGTTCAGGTTAGAAATTAAGCAGAAATTCCTCCCTGTGAGGCTGGGGAAGGCTTGGCACAGGGTGCTCAGAGAAGCTGGGGCTGCCCCATCCCTGGAAGCATCCACAGGCAGGTTGGGACAGAGGGAGGTGTTCCTTCCTCACAAATCAGCCCACACAGAAGCTCCACCACAGGGAGAGCCAGAGGGGGAATCTTTTTTGAGGGTAGAGATGAGAAGAAGGGGAAGCATGACCAAAAATTTCTCTGTCCACCTGTGATGTGCAAGCTAAACCAGGCAGGGAGATTCCTTTAGCTGAGGTGCTCAGACAGCACCAATCCAGTTTTGTTCGTGCATACAAAGATGCAGACAGCATATATGTGGATATTGGTCCTGGCCCTGCAGACAGCCGGGAACAGAAGGATTTCTCCGTGCAGCAGAGGAGAAATCCCCTGTGCAGCAGCCCCCAGCACACTTGTGCCTCCCTGCCCACAGCTGGCCCAAAACCACAGCAGCACCAACAGCTCCACAGCATCAATGCTCCTCAGTGCAGCTCCCAGCCACAACCTGCTGGGCTGCAAAGGAATTTTTTCCATTCAGAAGAGGCTCAAAAGGATCTTTCACTGCGTTCAGGGCTCTGTGCAGCCACTCTAAGCAGGCACCTTGTCCCACTGCCAGGCTGGGCACGCTCAACCCCTGCTGCCCAGGCTAAAATTGAGGCTTTTGGCCAAATTTCCTTTAGCAGATGATTCGTTCTGCTTAAGCATCCCCATCATTTATGGAGACACTGAGGAGTCCATCCAGTGTTAGGAGCAGCGAGCTAAAACTCTGTGGGCTTCATGTGAGGGAACAGCTGAACTCCATCCAAAAATTTGCCTTTCAGCTGATACAAGTGGATTGTCAGGTGACTGTGCACCCATGTCACTGCTTATGAAACCAGAGCCCTGATGTACAAATACCAGAAGACATCCAGGTTTTGTTCTATTTTAAACAAGAATTTGACACAAGACACCATCTCGGAAACTAGGAATTAAATTTAGTCATAATCAACAACAATTTATTAAACAAGATAGATTGGCCCAAAGTATTTTCCAAGGGGCATTCATGGAGGAGTTTACTTAATTTGCCACTAAAACTTCAGAAAGGAGCACAGCAAGTCTGTAACAGGTCACTTCAAGGAAAACTGTATGCCAGCAGGACTGGTTGGAAGTGCTGATGGAAACTTCTGAACTCAGAGAAAACACAGGCAGAAAAAAGGAAAATAAAATTTGGCAGGCTTGGTTTTATCACTGGATGGTGCAAAATGCAACAGAGACTCCCTGAACACTCAGTCTGGGTGGTTACTGTCCCCACACACCAGTTTTTGGGTGCTGATGACCCACACAGCGATTGAAAGTTCGTTTTTAACCCTCAGAGCAGCAGCCAGCTGGCACACCTGAAGGTCTCCATGGATCTCCAGGGCAGGAGAGCCCAGAGTGCACAACCTGTCCCAGCAGGAGTGACTTCAGCAACAGCATAAACACTGCACACATCAATAAGGTCACACAAACCTGCCCTCACAGACCCTTTGGCAGCTGAGCAAATCGTGCATTTTAATTGTAACTGCTCCCTGAGGACTGCTCTGCAGCAAAGCCCTTCACCTCAAACAGGAGCCATCTCTATTTTAACCCTGTGGGAAAATCACCAGCAAATGGAAAGGTTTTTGGCAACTTCTTCTAAAAGTTATGCTCCCCTGGACCTTGTGTATGCTCTGTACACTTGTGTCCAAGTGTACAGAACTGCCTGTGAAATTTCCTTTATCACCTTACACAGCGTGGTACCTTTGTGAGCACCCAAAGGAAGCTGGAAGCCAGAGCACCTCTGTCCCATTAACTGACACAAAGTGACTCCAGGCAAGTTGTTGAACTTGTCTTTGTTGTTGTCTTGGTCTCAGTTTCTCCATCTGCAAACATGATTTAGAAATCTCCTGATGAAAGGGACAACCATCATGAAAAGTATTTCAGTTCACCTGAGTTTATCTTAGAAAAACAGCCCATAATGCTGTAACTTTTTTATTTGAATTGGCATTTCTCTCCAATTTAACTCAAAAGTCAAGTGCTCCCCAAAGGGACTGCCAAAGTAAGCAGGTTACAACAGAGGTGCCCAAGGTTGCACACCTATTGCACTCTGGGGCCAGACACTGCCCTGAAAGTTTCTTCCTCTGATATTTCCATTTACACACTTGTGGTTAGGCGCTCATCCCATTTCTTCTGTTCCTAAGCTGTATATAGTCACAGTTTCCTGCTTTAAAATCACCTTTTGTGCTGCCAGATCACTGCAACTGGCAGGCTGTGGAAAGGCAACCCTCTGTAAATTTGCTTTAAGGTTTTGCATCAGTTGTGCAAGTGCCAGCTGGCTGAAGATGCCCAGCAGCGTGCCCAGGACAGCTCTGTCAGGCACAGAGCAACGTCCCCCCTGCCCCATCCTGGGCTCTGGGACTGTGTGATCCCAGAGCTTCTCCCTGAACTGGGAAGGGAAACACCAAAAAATGGAGAGATTGCAATCTTCTCACTTTTCCTTAGCCTGCACAAGCAAAGAAACCAGTAAAACACAAAACAAGGATTAGCTGGCTGTGTAAATATCTAGCACTTGCTGGAATCAAAATTGCTTCAAAAGCAGCACAGCAAAGGCAGTGAGGGGCTGTCCAGTAAAACTGGAGTGGGATCCACACTGCCCTGGGTGTTCCTGGGATGGAAGGCACAGGCAGACAGAGCAGAGCTCCTGGAATATGGCAAACAAATGGAGGATCTATGGCAGAGTGAAGCCAGGCTGCCCAGGCGCTGAGAAAGTGATCTGTACATGAGGAGTGCCCAGAGTCCAACAGGGACAATCCCACAGGCACATCCCTCTACTGGAATGGAAATCAGCAGCACCTGAAGTAAAGGGGCCTTTGGACAAGGAAACAGCCTCAGCACCACGCCAACAGCCCAGCTCGTGGCTCACTCACAGAGTCAGGAGTGGGGCAGCCCTGAGACCAGCCCTGAGCTCAAGCACCAGCAACCACTTCAATCTTGGTTTATCACCACCCTGCAGGACTCCAGGCTTTACTACAACCTGCACCATTTTCCCCATTCTAACCAAAAAAATTCCAGTATGGAGCCACTGATCCTACCCACTGCCAGTTCTGTGGCTACACTGAAAGCAGCAAATCCATGCAAAGACAAACAGGAAAATATTGTTCTTGTTCTCAACAAGCAGGGCCCACAAAAACCACACACAAGTGAAAACTTGAAACATCTCAGTGAAGACACTTCCATTTTCTGAAAGCCAGGACAAGACAGGCAAGGAATCTAGGCACAAAGATTTCACTAAAACCAAAGGAAAACCGAAGGGTTTGATACAGAGAAACATACAAGAGGTCATTTGGAAACACAATGCCAGAGGGACACCTGAAGCCAAACACAGGTATAAAGCTGAACTTTGGATTATCTTTGGACATGGTAAAAAAGACTGGGGAACTTTCACTAACTATTTTATTTAATGGAGAACTTGGATTTAACTCTGTATCCATACCTCATGTGAGAACTTCAATTTAACGTCCATACCTCATGTGGCTTAACTATTTTATTTAATGGAGAACTTGGATCTAACTCTGTATCCATATCTCAAGTGGGTTAACTATTTTATTTAATGGAGAACTTTGATTTAACCATGTATCCATACCTCATGTGGCTTAACTATTTTATTTAATGGAGAACTTTGATTTAAGTCTGTATCCATACCTCACGTGGCTTAACTATTTTATTTAATGGAGAACTTTGATTTAACTGTGTCCATACCTCATGTGGCTTAACTATTTTATTTAATGGAGAACTTTGATTTAAGTCTGTATCCATACCTCACGTGGCTTAACTATTTTATTTAATGGAGAACTTTGATTTAACTGTGTCCATACCTCATGTGGCTGGCCGGGCCATCCTGAGCGTTGGGGAGCCCCAGGTCCGAGAGGGAGTCGGAGCAGACTGAGGCAGGGGACAGGGACCTCTCCTTCTCCTCCAGCAGGTCCAGCTTCACCAAGGAGCTGGTCTCATCCTCGGAGTTGTCCTCGGACACGGAGCCGATGATGAAGCGCGAGTGAGCGTCGGCATCCACAGCTTTGCTGGCCTCAGAGGACTCCTCCATGGCTCCCCCAAACTGGGCTCTCAGCACTGCAGAATAAAGGACAAAACCAACCCCGAGGTGAATAGCCACCCCTGGAGGGCAAAGCAAGGTGCACTGGTGGGAAATGAAACGTTAAAAGGGCAGAGCTGAACGCTGCTCTGCTCCAAGCACTGATTTCCCTGCTTGGGCAAGGACTCTGAAATTCACAAGCTGCAGAACCTCCCACCTCAGACAAAGCTGCAGGAGGCATTTAAAGGAAAAAAAAATCCACAAAAATAACCCCACACACCAGACCCAAAACCTGTAGAGGAAGGCAGGGGACTCTGAGTATCAAAACTTACAGGATCAGAGAATCCCTGGCTGGTTTGGGTTGGAAGGGACCTTAAATTTCATCTCATCCCACCCCCTGCTATGGGCAGGGACATCCTCCACCAGTCCAGGGTGCTCCTGGCCTTGGACACTCCCAGGGATGGGTCTGTTCCAGTATTCCAGCAGGGAATGAAAGCATTTTCTTAAAAGTCAAAAGAAAAATTTCAACAGAGAAAGGAAAGCAAAGGAACACCCCACAGCACAAAGGTGGGATTGGGAATAAACATTTGGTACCCCTGCTCTGCCTGACTTTGCTGCACTCTCATGACAGCTCCAGGCAGCTGCAAACACCCCATTGGGAACTGAGGAGTGCACTCACCTCTGGAGATCCGTGCAATCTGCGCACTGAGCCACTTCCAAAACGAACTGGAAAAGAAAAGAAGTAGGAAGCAAACATTAGGGTTATAATGAAGCATATCCCATGTGTGTTTTCCTGTTTACACCATCAAAACCATCCCCAAAAAAACCCACAGGCTGGCTGGCTTGCTCCAGGTACAGACTAACCCAGGAGCTAAAGCTGCCGTGCCCCAGTCCAGCCCTGGCACCTCCTGCTGGTCCATCCTTCTGGAACGTTCTGAGACCTGCCAGGAACAGTGGGATGCGCCAGCACTATCCACTGGTACCAAACCTTTCCTGTCACCTGCTGGCTGGTTCCAGCTGAATCCCAGGGAGGGAAAGGCTCATCAGCCCTGCTAATTCCAGCCCTGTTAGCCAAGGGTGCAGCACCAAAACCTGGCCCGTGGTGTCACACCAATGGGACATGATGGGGCCTCAGCGAGGCCCAGAGAGGTATTCATAGCCAGAGCAATCCCTAAGCACCCCACTGCTGCTCTCCATCAGCGACTGAGAGCTAAGAACTCATCCAACTGGCTCATGCACTCCTGCCATGAAGGCGCTTGGCTGAATTGTTCAGATCAAATCCCGTGTTGACATCACTCCTCCCACAAACTCCACTTGCCCTGTGGCCACGGGCACTTCGTTTGGCAGAGGCATCATTAACCATTTTATAACTGAAAAGACACAAATATCTGTCTGACATGGAGATTAAAAGCATTAAAAAATATATTTTTTGAGGGTAGAGATGAGAAGAAGGGGAAGCATGACCAAAAAGTTTCCCTGTGCACGTGTGATGTGCAAGCTAAACCAGGCAGGGAGATTCCTTTAGCTGAGGTGCTCAGACAGCACAAATCCAGTTTTGTTTGTGCATACAAAGATGCAGACAGTATTTATGTGGATATTTATCCTGGCAGCAGATATCTCCTCAAGTTTTTCATCCAGACACATTTACTGTTGGCACAATCACCAGCACCGAAGAGGTTGGGATGCAGCCAAACTAACTTCAGCCCCGCTTCATTGAAGAAAACCTTTTCTAATTTCAGTAACTAATACATTAATAAGCAAGTTTCAAGGATTTTGGGTTTTTCAGAAGCAGAGGAACACAAAGGGAGGTGTTTCAGTCAAATATTCCATGAGAAACCACCCAGCCAAGGCCAGGCACTGCCACACTCACCCAAGTTCACTCCAGCACCTTGTTTGTCCAACTCAGCTCCCCAAAACCCAGCTGCTGTCCATGAAACCCCACTCAGGTCCATTTCCCAAGGCACTTCCAAGCCCTGGGAGCCAGTCCCACAGCCAGCAGTTCCGCTGGGGTTGTGCAATCAGTGCTGGAGTGATAAGCTTGGTTGTTCTCAGCACACCGAGAGTCCTCGTTCATATTTAAATTCATTTCAGCATTGTCTGGGGCTAAATTACACAGGGACTTTCTCAGGGATCTCCTCACAGGAGCCTCTGGATTTCTGTGCTGGGAGTGAAATGCACAAGGCTGTGCACTCTACACTGTATATTTCATATACAGAAATAGAAAGGTAAACTTCCGATATATACAACTGTGGAGGTGAATTACATGTAAATATAGAGGCATATAACATACACAAAAATACACTTACATTACGTTACACTTACATTAGCTATATACCAGCATATTTATAAAATATAGAGTTATATTATATAAATATCCTGGTATTATCTATACACACATAGAGGTATATATAGCAACACAGAGGTGTGTTACATATATACAAATAAAGGGGGATTCTATATATATAAATAAAGGGGCATATTTATGCACTTCTGCACATTGTATTGGCTCTCTGAAATGCAACTGCCACAGTTCCACTTTTACACAAGCACCTGGAATTCAGCTGAGCACCAGGACAAACCTGTGCGCCACAAACCACTGCACATGTAGTGTTTGTCTCAATAATGCTGAACAGGACCCTACAACCCAAAATTATCCAGATCCTCAGCTGCGCACAGCCCCTGCACCCCCTTCTAGCAGCCTGCCCAGCAGGTAACTCCTGCAGAGACTGCAGTTTGGGGAAGGATGAACACTGAGAGCTCAGGGCTGAGGGAAGGCCAGGGAACAGCTCTGAGCCTGCCCAGATGCAGGAACACATCCAGGCACAGCTGGATCACACAGACCCAGCCCTGCTGTGCTCCCTGCTCGGGGAGATCAGCTCCACTCCCAGCAGGTGTCCAGGCATCTAACACCCAAATCCGTGCTACCAGCAGGGACAACTCTGCAACCCAAACCCAGAAAGTGCCTGAGGCAAATCCACTTCACTCCTCCACAGCTCTGCTGCTACCATTACTCACATCTTTGGCTTGACCCTGAAATGTGCTGGTAAGAATATCAGACTTTAGAAGTTTTATAACAGCTTCACTTTAAAATCACTTTTAATTCTGTAAAAATATACCCAGGCATGAAACTTGGGCAATGACAGGTGGAAATTAAAGTTCCCTGTTTTTCTCTAACCATCCCATTCTGAAGACAAACCCAGAGCTGGAGAGAACATCACTATTTCAGTGGGCTCTTTCAAAGAACCACAGTAACACTTCTACCATATTGGTGTGGCACATGAAAAGGAAATTAATAAAACTAGCTGTGCTCAAATGCCCCCTGACTAGAGCTGTGGCATTGCTGATCAACGTGAGTCACTTTAAAGTGATGAAATGGATTTGTGCTCTCACCTGGAGAAACACAGAAAACAACGGAGCAAAAAAAAAGGTAAAACCAAATGAAAACAGAGCAAAAATCAGCAGCGTGCTCACCTGTACCAGGGCTGGGGGGCGAGTTCCAGCTCGGGAGAGAAGGGAGCTCCCTGCAGCAGAGGGTCCCCAGCTCTGAACACCCCGCTGCTCCCTGGCCACGCTGTTTTAACGCCCCCACGGCAGCCCCACCTGAGCCTGCCCCACCTGAGCCTGCCTCCTGGTTAATCATTGGGCATTGCCTCATCCCCGGCCCAAAACACAGCCCAGCACAGCCCAGCGGCCCCAGAGCTGGGCTCCAAGGGCTCCTCACAACCTCCCCGGGCACAGAAAGAGCCAAAGGCCACGGAGGGTGCCCAGAGGAGGGACAGAGCACGGGGAAGGGTCTGGAGGGGCCTCAGGAGCAGAGCTGAGGGTTTGTCCAGCTGGAGCAGACTGAGGGGACACTCACCAGGGGCTGCAGCTCCCATTTCTGCTCTCTGTGACCTGAAGGAACAGCTGGAGCTGTGCCAGGGCAGGGCTAGGCTGGGTATTAGGAGCAAAACAACTACCTAGAACTTTCCACCTGTGGATGTAGAATGACAGAATCGTGCAACATCCTCAGCTGGGAGGGACCCACAGGATCATCCAGGCCAGCTCAGACACCCCAAAATCCCAGCCCGGGCATCCCTGGCAGCCTCGGGCCGTGCCCTGGGGAGCCTGGGCAGTGCCAGCACCCCCAGGGAAGAACTGTTTCCCATTATCCAGCCCAAACCTCCAGAGACCAAAACAAGAGCGTGTATTTACAGCTATCCCAGTTTGCTAAAACACTCTGTCTGAATCCCACTGTCTTGGAGAGATTTTGGCATCACTCAAACACTGCTGAATATTTCCTGCCTGCTAAACTGGAACAGACACCACTCACGCTTCAGATACTTTCAAACACAGGACTTCTTCTCATTCTAAACTTCTTCAAGAATGTTTAGGAGAATGGAGTGGCAAGAACAAATACTGGTTTGCCAATCTGCTTTTAAAACTTGAGTGGTTTTGAGCACCTCAGGGCTGCCCTCAGCCCCTCGGCGGGACCGGACCCAGACTGTTCCCCAGGATCCCGAAACCGCCCCGGGACAGCGGCAGGGTCAGACGGAGGAGGGATGCCCGGGCCCGGCCCCGGCCCAGCCCCGGCCCGCTCGGTGCCGGACTCTCCGCCGCCCACGTGCTGCTCCTTTCAGGCTGCGGGGAACCGGCGAGGCCACGCGAGCGACGGCACCGGC
>NW_005054368.1:1265118-1268856 GCF_000277835.1 Geospiza fortis | reverse complement strand
CGCGACCCCCGGGACAACCGGGACCCCCGGGGCAACCGAGACCCCCGGGACAACGGGACAATCGGGACAGCCGGGACAGCCAGGACCCCCGGGGCAGCCGGGACCCTGGGACAGCCCCTGGGGCAGTGGGAGCATCGTTCCTGCAAGGGAAGGCCGAGAGGGCTGGGCCTGCTCGGCCTCGACACGAGGTGACCGAAGTGACCTCTCCAGTGCCCATCGGTGTCCATGGTGGGAGAGCCCAGCTGGAGCAGGTTCCTCTCGGTGGTGCCCAGCAACAGCACAAGGGAACACAGGCAGGGACTGATGCACACAAAGCTCCACCTGAACATGTGGAAAAACTTCTTTGCTGTGCAGGTGATGGTGTGCGGGGGTGTGGAGTGTCCTGACTGCAGCATGGTCAGGAGCAGCCTGCTGCCCTGTGCTCTGCTGTGACCCTCCTGCAGCAGGGAGGGAACACGTGCCCTCATGAGTGGGAGGGAGCAGCAGTCCCCAGGCTGTCCCTGTGCACGAGGGGCCCGCGTGGCTCGGGGACGCTGCCCTGACCCCGCCTTGGCACAGGCAGGGAGGACAGGGCTGATAACAGGTGCTGGGGACACAGCCGAGCAGGGCCAGGCGCTGCCAGCGCCTCTCCTGCCTGGCTCTGACCTTCAGCTGCTTGTTCTGCTGACAGACAATGGTTTAAATAACTACCCCTCTTCTCTTTTTTTCACATTTTGTGTTTTATTTGAAGTCTGCGCCGTTACAGGGTTGCTGAAATTCAGATGGAATGAGTAACACGCGTTTAGATGCTAATGCTGCTGGATCTGGTGAGCTGTGCAGGCTGATCCTGCTGCAGGTGCCCGAGGATCTGCACAGAAGTGGGATCCACTGCTCCCAAATACAAGTAATTTCCACCAAGGCGGTGGTTAGAAGGTGTGAGACTGCAGAAAACTGCACATCATGGGATGAGTGCCCACTGCAGGCAAGAAATACCCAGAAAATCCAATTTGGTGGCTTGTAGTTAATAAAATTATTGAGGGAACAGAGCATATTCTCACATCCATTGGACTAAATCTGGAAAATCTGGGCATGGACACTTTTATTTATACCTCTGTAGACATAAATGCATAGCTATAGATGTGTCTTTCCCACAAAGAATCCTCCTCTCAGTGAGTATTTCATGGAGGAGCTAAAGAGAAGGGTTTTGGTGTTGGTTAATCCTCTCAGTGCTAAATCCCAAGTGCTGCAGGAGTGAGGGGGAGTGCTTGGCTTGCTGAGGGGCTGGTCCCAAATCACTGATAATAACTACATACAGAACTTACCAAACCAGAGATTACAACAGGCTCTGAGTTCATCCTGGCTGCTGCTCCCAGAGCTCCAGGCCTGCTAAAACCTGCACCTGCACTCTGCCTGCCCAGCCCAGCACATCCAGCCAGCTCCAAACGCTGTCCAAACACTGCTGGGGGAGGGATTGCTTCACACTCTGAAATCCTGCAGCAACTCCTCCAGTCAAGGGCACACAGAGGCATGAACACGTGGAAAAGAGAAAGTTAAAGACATTAACCTTAAAAACCCAGCGTGGATTTGGATTTGCAAGGAAATAAAATAAAAAAATTGTTATTTTTTGGGCTATGAAGATGGTGGAGGGTTTGGAGGGGAAGGCATGTGAGGAGAGGCTGAGGGCACGTGGGACAATCAGCTGGGGGACGGTGAGGCTGATCCTTGTGGGTCCCTTCCAACTCAGGAGATTCCATGGAATTAAACTGGTGACAGTAGAGGGGTCCCCATGCCTGGATGTGGCACTCAGTGCTCTGGGCTGGGTGACAAGCCAGGCTGGACTCAATCTGGGAGGTCTTTTCCAACATAACAATCCTGGGATTCAAGTCTGGGCAGGAATAATCAGTGTTTTGTGTCACAGGGTTCAGACACACTTTGCAATGGTTTTCTTTTAAATGTTTGAATCATAACCACGTTCTGCTTTGGAGGAGGGATATATCCCATATATAGGGATATGGGAATGGTAAATGCACCTGACACCCTTTCCCTGTCCTGCTCCAAAACTGGGCACAGTTATTTACTCTCATTCCATGACTTCCAAGCATGTGCACTGGGAACTCGTGCCACTCTGCTCTCTCAAAAAAAGGAAGTTTAGCCTGAGTTAACAAACTCCAAAACACACAGGGGAAATGTTTTTACCGCTCGTGACGCCAAGTGCTGGTTCCACCTCTCCTGACCAGGCTCTGGTGACAGCCCCAGTGCAAACACAGCCCAGATCAGCCCGGGTGAGGGGTCGGTGACACTGCCAGCCTGGCACCACACGTGTCCTGGCAGCCAAGGAACAGAGAGAAAGGTCAGATCACTCTTTAAAGCCAAACACCAGCCCTCGAGGCTCCACTGGCTCTTGTTTTTAACACAAACATCTTGATTTAAATAATATCAATGCTCATGAGAAACCGTTCTGGGTTCTCTGGAGCCTCAGCCAATTGAAATATCGGCGTTTATCTAGGATTGAACAGAAATATTTCATCCTTCCATGCTGGGGGACACACACGTGTGGTTAGCGAGCACTCCAAAGCCTGAAGCTCTGCAGGAAAATGTGATTTCCATCGCCACCGTGTGTCCGAGGCAGAAAACGCCACAAAACCTCCTCCCAACAGCGCCGAGATCCCACCGACAGCAGGGAGAGGCTGAAAATGCTTCCCCTGATTTCTGTGTGTGGCCTCTGGGTTTGCTGGGCACACTGCCCCAAAACTCTTGTGGTTCACCTGGGGCTCAGCCTGCACTCCTGCACTGGGCTGCAGGGGAGCAGAAATTATCAGCAGATAATTCCAAATAGCAAATGAAAGTGACCTCACTCACTAAAACCTCCGAGTAGCAGCGTGTGAGCACTTAAATCATTCCAGAGCATCCACCTGGATCTTCCTGGAGTGCAACTGGAGGGACAAAGAGGTTGGGAGTTGAGCTGAGACCCTTTGGAGAAAGCTCTAAGACTCCACGGATTTTTAATATTCTTTATGAATATTTTTTCACTCCCATGCCAGAGGCATAATAGGAAGACCCTCAACACTGAAATATCTCAAGTCCATGGAAAGCTGCAGGCTTCAGGACAGCATTTTTACCTTGCAGATGCATCACCTTTCCTGGGAAGAGCAGGAACCAGATCCCCACAGGCTGATTCCTTCCTTTAACCACCCAGAGTCCTAATTCCCAGATGCAGGAAAAACCTGTTAGCAGAAGCAATAAATATTTCATTGACATTCCACACTTTGCCTCTCCCAAATTCGAAATTTTTTCCCATAATTTCTCACACTCAAAAGGAAAAGGAAATAGTTGCCAGAGTTTTTAGTCTTGCTGGTAAATAGTTCAGACAAGGAGCAGAGATGGAGAGGGAGGAATGGTTCAGACTGCCAGAGGGCAGGGTTAGATGGAATATTGGGAAGGAGCTGTGCCCTGTGAGGGTGGGCAGGCCTGGCACAGGCTCCACATCCCTGGCAGCGTCCCAGGCCAGCCTGGACGGGGGTTGGAGCCCCCCGGGCCAGTGGAAGGTGTCCATGCCATGGCAGGGCGGCACTGGGTGATCCTGAAGGTTCCTTACCCAAACCACTCCGGGATTCTCTCTGTTCTAATCCCCCACAGGGCCGCTCCTCCCGTCCCTGCTTCACAAGGCCATTCACAGTGCCACGGCAGCCCTTTCCCATAAAAACCACTCCTTCCCGCCTCAAGAGCTGCCGGGCCGGCCCCGAAGGCCGAACCCCGCCT
>NW_005054368.1:1236022-1264277 GCF_000277835.1 Geospiza fortis | reverse complement strand
ATGGGGATGGGGATATGGGGATATGGGGATATGGGGATGGGGATATGGGGATATGGGGATATGGGGAATGGGGATGGGGATATGGGGATATGGGGATATGGGGATGGGGATATGGGGATATGGGGATATGGGGATGGGGATATGGGGATATGGGGATATGGGGATATGGGGATATGGGGATATGGGGATATGGGGATATGGGGATATGGGGATGTGGGGATATGGATATGGGGATATGGGGGTATGGGGATATGGGGATATGGGAATATGGGGATGGGGATATGGGAATATGGGCATATGGGGATATGGGGATGGGGATATGGGAATGTGGGAATATGGGCATGGGGTTATGGGAGTGGGAACTGGGATATGGGGAGTGGAAATTGAGATATGGGGAATGGGAGTTGGGATGTGGGGGAGCGGGGACTGGGATATGGGGAGTTGGGATTGGAATATGGCTGAGCGGGGATTGGGGTATGGGAGAGTGGGATGTGGGGAGTGGGGATTGGGATATGGGGGATTGAGAACTGGGATAGGGGCAGTGGGATATGGGAAGTGCTTCTGAGAGGTGCAGAGCACTTCCTTGCATAACTCTCACACATCCATTCCCCTGAACCCTCACTTTGGGGTTGCACCCCCATCAATTCACAGGTCCATGCTGGATTTCTCCCCACAGCCAGAGAGGGGACTCTGATCCCTGTGGATGGGGCCTGAAGGCTGCTGAAGCCCTTCTGCCTGCTGCTCAGGGCTTCCCGGGAGGATCACACCACGAGCGCTGTGGGGAGGCAGAATTCCCTTTGGGATCCACAGTTTGGGACCAGGCTCACGCTGTGGGTGCTTGTGCCAGCCAGGTTCACCCCAGGGAGCACAGCCAGCACCAGGGCAGGGATGGAGCGCCTGGCCTCCTTCAGCAGTAAGTGCCATCACGTAAATCTGCTCAGGAAAAACCTGATGGTGCCGGGATTTCTTGGAGCAGTGGGATTTTGGAGTCACCATCCCTGAAAGTGCTCAAAAAATGAGTGAATGTGGCACTTTGGGGACGTGCTTTAGTGCTCGCACAAATGATTCAGTGTGAGTTTTGTCTGATTCTTCTCTCCTTATAATTGAGCTGGTTCAAATCCATTTCCTTGGGAAAAATCAGGATCACAGAGCCACAGACTGGTTTGGGTTGGAAGGAACCTTAAAGCCCATCCCATTCCACCCCCTGCCATGGGCAGGGACACCTGCCACTGTCCCTGCTGCTCCAAGCTCCATCCAGCCTGGCCTTGGACACTGCCAGGGATCCAGGGGCAGCCACAGCTGTGCCAGGGCCTCCCCACCCTCCCAGGGAAGGATTTCTTCCCAATTCTCCAATCTACCCCTGCTCTCTTTGAGTTTGAAGCCATTATAACCTGACACTCCTATTAATTTTGTTGCACAATTGAGTTCATTTAAAACCCATAGAATCTGGGCCCACAGGACCCCTCAGCTGCAGGGGCTGGGCCCAGGGGGATTGAGGGGCTGTGCTTGCTTGTGTGACAGTGCTGGTGTGACAGGAGGTTCCCTCTGCTTTTGCCAGGTGACCCTTTTGACAAGCCCCCGTGCCGGGGCTGCTCCTCGTACCTGACGGAGCCCTACGTGAAGTGTGCTGAGTGTGGGCCCCCTCCCTTCCTGCTGTGCCTGCAGGTGAGTGCCAGCAGCTCCCACTGCCCTGCCAGAGCCACCAGGGCCACCACGGGCTGTCACTGCCATCCCTGCTCTCTGCAGGGACAGGGGAGTGACAAAGGGGAGCATTGAGACGTGGCTAGGTGGGCAGAGCATGGGAGTTGAAAAAAGGGACCAGTGAAAATGTTTTCAGGGCAGAAGTAACACGGTTCTGGTCTTTTGTTCTGCAGTGTTTCACCCGAGGATTTGAGTACAAGAAGCACCAAAGTGATCACACTTATGAGATAATGGTAAATATTCCTTTTGGATAGCACCTGCTCAGTCTGGGCTCTCACAGCTCCCCAGGGGTGAGGGACCCTTGCTTACTCGTATTGCACTGAAAGAAGATGCAATCCTTTGATTCAGAGGTTTTAAACTATTAAAAAAAGAAAAATACCCACCTGGAACAGAGTGGAGTAGTGGAGTCATTTCCAGCTGCATCTTTTTGTTGTGCACAATGCACCCCACTGGACTGACAGTCCCTTAACCAGGCACATTGGCTTCTGTTTCTCTAGGCTGTTTCTTCTTCCTCCAAATTAATAATTCTCAAAGTCTCCAGTAATTTTTCTGTGTTTCATGGTACAACATTGTGCAATTACAGCTGGGAGACACAACATGTTCCAGGATTTGCTGTGGTTGATGCCCTGAGTAATCCAATAATTATTCAATCAGGTTTTGTGGAAGTTTAAAGCAGCCAGAATTATCTCTGTCTGTGTCACACTGTGGTTCAGAACTTCTTTGCCCTTTCTGAGGTGGGTTGGAACACAGGATCACAGTTTGTTCTTTTTTCTTCCCCAGACATCTGATTTCCCTGTGCTGGACCCCAACTGGACAGCTCAGGAGGAGATGTCTCTCCTGGAAGCTGTGATGGACTGTGGATTTGGGAACTGGTGAGAGTTCTGTGCTTCAGCCAATCTCAGCCACTGATGGGCAGTTTTTCCTTTCTTTTCCCTGGATCTCACTGTGGAGTTCATCAGTGCACATTGTTCAGTGACTTATTGTGGGTGAGGCACTAATTCAGCAGCTAAAGGAGGCCTGGAGTATCAGATCCTGCTTTCATGAGTTGCCTGTCTCCTCCTTTATTAAAAATAGTTATTATTCAGAACCCCAGAATTCACAGAAGCAGAGCTGAGAGCTCTGAGGTGCACGTTGCTGTCAGAAATAGGATTGACAGCTGGTTACAGAGTTTGCCATTACCTGCAGTCAGTAAAATGTGTAAAAAGCTCTCCAATAACATCAGTAAATTTCAAGCCTGTTAAAGACGTGGCACATTCCATTAGCCAGAGGGTTTCTCATATGAAAACAGTGAATTGCATTGTTCATGGGCACCCAAAAACATTCCCTGGCACCAACATGTGAGTGTTGGTGCTGAGAGTGTGAGTTCAGACACCATCACAGGCCAGTTCTCTGCACACAACCAATCTCTGGTCCTAAATCACCTTTTCTCACTGGAGAAATTAAAAAAAAAAAAACAAAACAACATTTCTGTGTTGTTCACACGATGCCTCCCCCTCTCCCCACTCCAGGCAGGACGTGGCCAGCCAGATGTGCACCAAATCCAAGGAGGAGTGTGAGAAGCACTACATGAAACACTTCATCAACAACCCCCTGTTTGCCTCCACGCTGCTGAAGCTGAGGCAGGCAGAGGAGGCTCAGCACCACGAGACAGCCATTCCCTTCCACTGTGAGTACCCCAGATCCCGTGTGCCCTCATTGCCAGGGGATAACCTGGGCTGAGAGCTGCTCTGGGGGTGTCAGCAGCTGGGTTCCCTTCACACTGCATGGATTCCTGGGTGTACCAGACACACAAGGCAGGAAACAGGAGCTGACACAAACATCAGGGTCTCACAAGCAGAAGTTCCTCCACAGCCAGAGCACACAGAAATCCCCCCAGCAGAAGTTTTGGATGTTTTATCCCACCCCAAAGCTCCTTCAGGTGTGTCCCTCAGTTGAGATCCCACTGTGCTTCTCACCCTGCCCAGCAAAGGGAGCTGAGCAGGGATTTCTGCCTTGCAGCATTCCCTCTGCTCCTGTGCACATTTCTGTGCACACACCCTGTCCCAGGCCTGAGTGCTGATTTAATTTGTCAGAAAATCACTCCTTTCAGCTATGCTGATTTCACACCTCTCCCTTGAAAGCTGCCTGTTAAAAAAGTCTGCAGCAAGTTCACAAATTCTCAGTTTTCCTTGCATTTCACATCTTTAGCATTCCCCCAGTCTGGCAGCTGCTCATTCCAGAGCTCCCCAGCCTCCCTGGGCCAGGCACTTGCTGCCTGTCTGCAGCTTTACATTTCCCAGTGAAGTGGTTAGAGCTGAACAGTAGGAACTGGGCAATTCTGGCTCTGTCCCTGGCTGTTATTGATATTTTTATGTGCTCTGGGCCAAGACAAACTCCCTGTGCCTCAGCCTGCTTTATCAGTGCCGTGGGACACACAAAGCTCAGCTCCTGCCTGGTGAGCCCCAGACTGTTATTGTCTGTAAAGCACCGAGCTCCTCAGCTGGGCAGGGCTGTAGAACTGGGAGTTCTCTGCCTTTCATGGCAGCCCTGCCAATGGCCCCCAGAAGGAGGCAGATTTAACACTCCTGCTGCTATTAACTAAAGGAGCCTGCACGCTGAGCCCCAGGGGTCTGCTGAGCTTTACAGGGGGATGCTGAGCTCCAAAATGCAAAGTTTACATTTTATTACCTGTTTATTACCTTGAATTTGTGTTTCACTCTTGAGAATACTACGAAGATCTCAGATTGCTGCATTTTTCTCTGGATGAACTCTGTCTTTCCTGACTACAACACTGAATAAAAACCCAATCAGGGTATTTTTCTTCCGCTAATTATTCCCACTTTTCCTGCAAAATAAACACCTATTTACAGATCCTTAAAAGCAGATCTCAAGCCCCACTCAACAGCTGGAAACCTTTGTTTTTTGCAGCTGCTGATGATCCCCCACGGCCCACCTTTGACTCCCTGCTCTCCAGGGACATGGCTGGCTACATGCCAGCCAGAGCTGACTTTGTTGAGGTAAGAAACACTCTCCTCCCATTTAATTTTACATTTATTTTATCCTCTCATCATTTTGCATTTGCTGCTGGGCGCAGGCTCAGCTCGCACAGCCCTGTTGGGCCCTGCCTGTCCTTGCTGTTCGTGTAGAAGCAGCAGAGGAGGGCACAGGGTGAGGGAGGCTCTCGGCCCTGTGGTGTGGTTTGAGGAGCAGGGAGCTGCTCTCTGATCCTCCCTCCCAAGGTGAGATGTTGGTGATTAAAGCCCTGGGTTAATGAGGCCTTCGGTGCCCGAGGTGGCGCTGGTGGCCTGCAGAGGCAGGGCAGGAGCAGAGGCTGCAGGACCTGCTGCTGCCACCAGATGTCCAGCTGTCCATCTGTCCAGCTGTCCAGCCAGGGTGGCCCTGCTGGGCGCTGGGAATTGGCTGCTGGGCCAAAGGATCAGCTCCAGCACTGGCACCTGCCTGAGGGGAGCACACACCCTGCTCCAGACATCACCTGGGAGATCTGCATTGCTTTCTATGCTTTGGGCATGGAAAAGGCCCCAGTTCCTGCTCCTGTCCATGGAGGAACGATTTCAGCCCCACAGGGCCTTGGGTTTGGGTCTCTGAGCAGAATCAGCACCCCAAAAATCCCAGCCAGGGCTCTCAGGCACATGGGGGTGTCCTGAGCCAGGCCAGGAGCTGGACTTGGGGATGTTTGTGAGTCCCTTCCAGCTCAGGACATCCTGATTTCCATCCCATGAGCTGGCTAATTCCCAGTGTCCTGTCACAACATCCTGCTCCAGCTGCAGCCATGGGGGGGCATTTACACACATTTCCCCCAGGCAAAGCTGCCCTGGGCTGTTTGCTGCTCAGGATGGAGCCTCGTGCCCTGGGTCTGAGTGAACATCTCTGTCCCTGTGCCCCATGTCTGGGTGAACATCTCTGTCCCTGTGCCCCATGTCTGAGTGAACATCTCTGTCCCAGTCCTCCTGCATGCTCTGAAACCTGGGGCAATGTTCCAGTGCTCGTTAGTGACCCTGTATTAATCACCTCTGCACAGGAGTTTGACAACTATGCTGAGTGGGATTTGAGAGATATTGATTTTGTAGAAGATGATTCAGACATTTTGCATGGTAAGTGCCATATTTTTGTACCCAGGCTGAAAACTGCTTCAGATGCCTGTGCAGCCTTTCATTTCTTTCTGCACACACTTCAAAAGGGAACATACACTTTTAATGTATGGGGTTTCATGTTTGGGTTTTTAATGCATTAAATCCATCAGGGTGGGTGTTAATGCAGGCAGCAAGGAGGTGTGCAGTGTATGTGAAACACATTAAAAGTGTTGGACTCAAAGCTGTGATTTCTCATATGTTCAGCATGCCCTGAGTTAGAGCAGCATCAGCTGTGTGTGACAACTTCCTTTTATTGTGGAGATGATTTGATGAGCCCAGTTCCTGCTCTGAGTTTCTGTGAGCATGCTGCCTTAATCACATGCAATAACAGGAATTATTGAAGTGACATTTTAATCCACAGAGAGAAGATCCTGCTTCTCCCCACGTTTGTAAGTACACCCAGGGTTTAGGAGTCCTGTGTTTATGCCTCAGAATTCTGCCATCTGTGTCAGGCAGTTCTGAGCTAAAGCCTTTGCATCCCTTGGAGCCAGACAAATCCCTGTTACGTACAGACAGGCTTGGCAAAGTTAAAAAAGCCAGTTTGAAGTTGAGCAGTGCACGCAGGAGCTTTAGGAATGCAAACTGCCCTGGCTCAGGGCAGCTCCTGAGTCCTGTGTCAGCCTCTCCCCTTTCAGCTTCTATTGAGGGGAAACTGGCTTGAGGCCGTGGCAGGGACTCCTCCTGCCAGCTCTCTGCTGTTTCATCCTATGCTGGGTGCTGGTGAGCTGAAAAAGCAAAATAATCTCCTACAGACCCACGTTCAGACAAGGGGGCTCTGCAGCACTCCCTTGCACTGCCCTCCTGCCAGCCCCCATCCTGCAGGAGCCCTGCTAACCCCTGCTGGAGCTGGATCTGCCTGTGCTCCTGCACATCCTGCGCCAGGGACTTCCACAATCCAATTAGGAGTTCACAATTTAATTACGTGTTGTGTGAAAAAATACTTCCCCCCGTCAGTCCAATATTTTAGCTCGGTAATTTCATTGGGTGTTCTCTGCTCCACCCTTCAGTTGTCTCCAGTGTTTGGGAAGGGATGGCAGGGATCTGCAGTGTGCAAAGTGCCTGGCAGAGCTTGTGGAGCGTGGCCAGCTGCACTTTGGGTCTCTTAGCCCAGGAACTCTGGCATTGCCTCCCCACAGCTGTCCCAGATGTGCCCATGTCAGAGGGAAAACCTGGCAGAAATGAGCCCCAGGGTCCAGCCAGCTTCTTTCCTTTCCTTGGGGAGAGCAGGAGTGCTTTTCTAAAGAATTTGGAGTGAGATCTTTCGCTCCTGCTGTTTAATACAACAAAAGGCAGGAGCCACATGCTCGCTGTGCTGCAGGTTTGGAGCTGCCCACTTTGCCTGGGAGAATTTTGCAGCCCAGCTGCAGGAGCCCAGCGGGCTGGAAATGCTCAGCACGGGGCTCTGAGAGCAGGGGTGGCTTAAGGAGATTTGAGCTTGGGGATGGGCAGAGCGGGCTGTGAGACAGCCTGGGTGAAAGTGAAAAATGGGACAAAAATGGGACAAAAATGTGTTCAACAGGGGTTGAACACTTCATAACCCCCCCAAACGAGGCCTCACAGCCAAGGCTCAGGTGGGGAGGAAAATCCTCAGTTTGTTTTCCTGTTAAACCTCACTGGGCTCAAGATTAACTTTTGAAAATGACTTTTATATTGCATTTTCTGCAATGTCGCTCAGGCTGGGCCCTGGGACACCCCAGTACAATTCCTGTGGTCTCTCTTTCCTTCTCTGGGTGCACCAGCGCTCAGTGCTGCACATCCCACAGGAATATTTGTGCTTCCACTGCAGTGGAATTTCCCTTTCTTCCCTTTCTCCCACACTGCTTTCTGTAATATTTTGTAAAAATTATTTTTTAAGAAGTTCTGGATCTGAGCTGCTTGATGTATTTTCTGATGTATATCTTTTATGTGATATTTATATTTAAAGCTTTACCTCATGTATTTTATCTGTCAGATTTCCCTGTGTCACTCTAAACAAGTTCTTGGTATTCCCACAAGAAAATGCTATTTATTACAAGGTGGGAAGGCTCCCAGGCAGCTTTTGTGAGGATCACAGAACCTGTACCTGTAGCAGCTCTCCCCACCTCACAGGAGGTCACAGACATCATTCTGCCACTTCTTGGTATTAGTGAGGTGGCAAAAATTTGTATGAAATCTCTCCCATCTCAGTTCAATTCTGGAACTGCTCTCTTTTGTTCAGTGCTGGCAGTACAGTAAGGGCATGCAAATACATATTGCAGTTACACAAAAACATAATGGACAGATCAAAAGCACCAACCAGTTACAAGCCTAACTCAGCCCACAGTGCTTGAATATTTCATGAACTACAAGTTTTCATCAGGCTGAATTAGAACGTTGGTAATTTATCTTTTTCCCAGCTTTTTTCCCTCCCCCCCTTCTCATGTAAATGATTTTTCACTTCTAACACTGCAAAGTGATTGCTGATTTAGAAGTGAGTGGAAATGGGCTGCGACTGGCAGGGAAATGTGGAGTTAAGCTGCAAGCTCCATGTCCTTCCTGACAGTGTTTGCTGTGCTGTGCAAGCTCTGCCACGCTCCAGAGGCAGATTTCACTGCTTGCCACGGTCCTGCTGTGCTCCAGGGTGCCTGAATTTGGGCTGCAGCCCTTCAGCTCCTCCCCAGCCCAGTCCCACAGGCTGCTGCTGGGGTTAGTTTGCATTCTCCCCATTATCTGGGCCTCTCCTGCCAAGGCAGGTTCTCTCCATGGAACAAAGCTCTCACTCATGAGTGTTCCACAAACTTTCCTGCACACCAAGTGAAGCAAAGAAACTGTTTTGGGCACACTCTGGAGAAACCAAAATATTTGGATTTTTTAGGTTTTTTTTTGAATGGAGGAAGGAGCCTTGAATTGCTGCCTATCAGTGGGGCCTTCAGAGCCTTATCAGAGCTTTATCAGAGGCCAGAGTGGACGCTGAGCACGGGGTCAGCTTGCATTATCTCACAGCAGCAGCACAAACAGCTGCCTCCCTGCAGAACCCATGGGAGAGGCACAGGCAGATCATTGCCATTCCCCCAGCATCTCCTGTCTCATTTCCATGCTCTGAGGGGCACTGGAGCACTCAGAGTTATTCATGCATTCCACACTTGGTAATGCCTGTCCTGCCTGAGTCTGCCTGTTAAAAACAAAAGCCCCTCCAGAAGGGCTTGTGGCAGAAATACTCATTTCTCTGGGAGCAGAAACTCCATTTTTTCCCTTCATTTGTTCCTTCCTCTCCCCAGCTGATCATCATTTCTTTAGAATATTGTGCACCCAGGTGAAAGCATCAAAACTCCATGGTTAGAGGTGCATAATTACTTGTGATATTTATAGAGGTTCTCCAGTGCAGTTTCTGCATGTACTTATTAGGTTCTGCCCACACAAACCCCAGAAAATAACAAGTTGGCTGAGCTTGCAGAGGGTTTCAAAACTACAAAAATATTTTCTGTAAATTGGCTCCAATTCCAGCCCTTCCTAATGGATTTCATTCATGTTTCACTTGCTGCATTCCCAATTTCTCGTCCCCACATTTTAGCACGAAGGAGAATTTGCTGTCTCTGCTTGTTCTTAAATTAGGAAACTTAAATCCCTCCCTGTGAAAATACACAATGATGCTGGAAAATGCAAGAAATTTGGAAAAACAAGGAGGAATATTGCAGCACTCCTCCTAGCTCATACAGAATCCTTTACTCTTAGATTAATGTCAGAGCAATTTGGGACAAACTGAAGGGTTTGTTGTTGGATCAAGCTCCTGAATCCCCACAGCCTCTGGGCTTTGTCCCTGTTTCTATGAAATTTGATTACCCAGAGGG
Source organism: Geospiza fortis (assembly GCF_000277835.1). Taxonomy (NCBI): domain Eukaryota; kingdom Metazoa; phylum Chordata; class Aves; order Passeriformes; family Thraupidae; genus Geospiza; species Geospiza fortis. Next base: position 1,254,640 of record NW_005054368.1, on the reverse strand, counting down.
ATGCAGGGATGCATTTCCCAGAGGCTGGGGCTTCCTGGTGTTTACACCTACATACATATTTAAGATAGACACAGAACCACACTTCTTAATTGCATTATTAATTATTAATCTGAGAGTACAATCAATAAACTGCCACTATCAGTTTTGCTCTTTTTGTGTAACTGCTGAGAGAAATGGATCCTGGGTTCTGCCCCCCTTGGGCCACCCCAGTTCCCCTTTTCCCAAAATCTGGTTGTTGTGTCCCAGCCTCCAAACCACTGCCAAACCTTGAGCCTCTTCCTTCTGAGAGCACATGGAAATTATTAACATAAATTTTTTTAAAACCATTAAAAATCAGCCACGTCTAACTCGTTTAATGACCTAGAATTTGTGTGTTATCCAACAGAGCAAGGGAAGGGAAGGTGATAGGTGTCTCTTTATCTTGTCTTTCAAGAATTTACCCCAAAAAAAGTTTATTAAGCTAATGGCTGCAGGAAAAAGGAGCTGCAGGCTGTGTGAGTGGCTCAGGCAGGTTTGATTTGGGGAAGGATGTGATTCCTAATGAGCATGGCTTTTTCCTGGGCTTCTTCACATTGTCCTGAAGTATGCTTTGTTCTCCTGGCAGACAGGTAAGTTTGGAAGTTAACAAGCTGGAATCTTCCAGATGTCTTTAACAACTGCAGCAAAGGCTGCTTTGAGTGCCCACAGTGAGAGCTGTGTCTGCTTTTTGGGGTTCCCTGTTCTGGGCAAACACCTTTGCCCAAAGATGACACCTCAGGAGAAGGAACACTTGGCTATTGCATGGATGAGGGAACAAATATTTGCAGATAGCAGAACAGTCCAAGAAGGAGGAGGAGAGGAGTTCCCAGGGCCTGCCCAGCTTCATGTTGACATGAGTGTATTTACAGTGATGAATTTGGCAGGAGGAAGCAAAGGAAACCTTCCCCAGGTAGCAAGGGCTGCACTGAGCTGACGCCCCTGTAAAATTGCCTCAGGATTTTTAAACCATTTCAGCCTAATGTGAACATAAAAGCTTGAAATTCAGCCTCCTGCAGTGATTGCTTATGAATTCTTTAATCTTTGTGTTTTGCAGCTCTGAAGATTGCAGTTGTAGATATCTATCATTCCAGGTTAAAGGAGAGACAGAGACGGAAAAAGTGAGTTTTGAAGCAGTCGCTGTGTGTTCCCTTCCCTGTGCAATGCTGATGGATTACACATCATGAATTTCCTGCTGCAAAAAAATCCTGCCAGACTGTGACTGATTGCTGGACCCCCACTTTTCCCCCAGAAATATTTGCATCGTTATTTTTAAATCCTAGTGGTCCCTAAGTTAGTTTTCCACACTGAAGATATAACTCAATTGCTGACGTGGGCTTGAATAATTTATTCAACTCATTTGACAGTGTTCTAGAATGACTCAATCTATTAATTAAATTAAGTTTTATTACAACTTTGAAGTACTTTGTTCAATATTTAAAATTATGTCTTGCTGGATTACTCCATACTGGAAGGATTAGTGGTTTGAAGTGAGGCTGCTCCAGTCCTTCTCATAAAACTCCACAGTTCTGCTGAGTGACAGCAAGGATTGACCTGGTTCTTTATAATTCATAAATAAAAAGTATTTATGTGGTGCAATTTTTCACGATGATCAATCTTGTCATACTGAAGGAAAGTGCTGCAGGGCTCTCCATAACTCTTGTGGTTATGGAGTGTCAGGTTTTGTGAAGTTTCAACAGCAGGATGGGACAGGAATCTGGAAAGTGACACAGAAGTCACAGATGCCACTGTCAGAAAGGTGACTCTGCACGGGACAGGAAGGTTTTGTGCACAGCAGAGGAAATGTCATGGATTGTACAGAGCAGGTCCTGGGCTGCCCTTGCCAGCCCAGCTCTGTGGTATTTTATTTTCCAAAGCGGAGTCAGCACAGAGCAATGAGCACGTGGCACTGCTCACCCCGGTGACAAAGGGATTTGTCAGGCACCTGCTTTCCCTCTGCTCCTTCCCTGATCCCAGCAGGAGCAGCTCAAGCCCAGAGTTACCTCCATCACCTCCCTGAAACCCAGGCTGCCATGGAAAAATGCCTTTCTCCTGTGCCAGTGGTGGCATTTACAGTCCAGCTCTACCCTGTGCTTTAGCAGAGGGAAGTTTGTCTCTCTCTGAGGCTGGAAATGATGTTCATGAGACATTCATTACCTCTGATTTTGGAAGGACAAGTTATAAGATGCTGTAGATGTGAAATGTGTGCCTAAAGAAGCAATTTCCAGCCTTTAAAGTGATTGCAGCTCCCTTTGTGCCCAGTGCTAATGCACACCACTGTCCAGAATTTACCCTGATTAAAGACACACTGCATCATGTTTCCATTCCAGCCAGCCCAGGGCTTATGGAAATTTCATTCATGTTTAGTTTTAGACTCCTCTGATGGTCTAAATCAAAGTTTCTTCTGAAGCCTTTGTGTTTGTGAGGCAATGCAGGAGTAATGGCCTTTATTAATATAATTTTCTTTCATTTCCAGAATTATAAGAGATCATGGCCTGATCAACCTCAGAAAATTTCAGAGTGAGTATCAGGTGTAACTACTTGACTTCAAAGTGGCAAAACTTCACACATTCACCACTTCCAGGTCACCAGTGTGGTTTGTTCATACTGGAACATATTCAGATGTTCTAAATTCCAGCAGATTTCCTGCCCCAGCTGTTTCCAGCTGTCTGCTTCTAACTACTCCCAGCCCAGTGTTTTAGTTCTTGCCTCAGAATTGCTCTTCAGAAGCACTTTGGGCTCTGCTGAGTGGGGAAAAGGGGGAAGGTGAAACCCAGGCCTAAGTGCACCTCACTCTTGTGAGAAATGACTGAGCAACATTTAAATATCACCCTTTATGCCTTAAGGACTTTAAGGGCTGTAACTTGTGTTGCTTTTTACTCAGCAGTTTGTAGCTGTGGCACCAAAAAGGCCAAAATGTGGATTTTTAGTCAATCCCAGGCTGGGGCTCACAGCAGCCCCCCCAGAGGTGTTTTCCCCTGGCAGCAGGGCTGGTGACATGTGGCACTTTGTCCCTGCAGTGCTGGAAAGGCGTTACCCCAAGGAGGTGCAGGAGCTGTACGAGACCATGAGGAGGTTTGCCCGGATCCTGGGGCCCCTGGAGCACGACAAGTTCATCGAGAGCCACGCGCGTGAGTCGGGAGGGGCTGCAGCCCTGCTCCCCACACAGCCCTGTCCTGGGGCAGGAGGTGCTCCTGCTCCTCCTCCTCCCCCTTCTAACCACCTCAGGAAAACAAATGCATCTGTGGTTTGATGTATTGAATGAGCAGCCAGTGGGGTTTTTCCACTAAACTGTGTCCGAGCTCTTTGTTTGAGTTTGCAGCTGACTGAACATTCTGGTCATGTGGCAGAGGTAATATTTTTTTATCTGAAGAGCTCTGTTTATTTACTGGGACTCTGTATCAGGGGAAGAATAAAATCCCCATATTATGTCTGTGTGGAGAGATTGGGAGCTGGCAGCAAAGTGAATTCTTTGAAAGACACACGTTAAAGTACTTAATGTCACATAATTACATAGTGCAGTGGTCATTATGTCCTTACCTTAGGGGAGAGGCATTGTTCCATCCCTGAATCATCCCATAGCCTGCATTTAGGCAGATTCCAGTCCCAGTCACCACATCCTGCTTCATTCTGTGACTTAAACTGGGACAGTTGTTGCTCATTAGAAAGAATAAAGCATTTACCAAGTTGTGCCCGTGTTTTCAGGACACCCAGTGTGAAATACCAAAAGCATGATCCTGCAAAGTCATGAGTCCTGCATGGAACCTGGTTTTGTTGTTGTAGTGGCTGCAGATCCTCAGGTGAACCTGGCAGGTACAGGCACTCCACAGGTCTCCTGAGCAGCAGCAGGAAATAAATTCACAAGGAAACTTGCTCCCTGTAAAACTGAGCAGTGCTGGAAGGCAGTTGATGAAAGCAACAGACAGGAAATATCTCTGAGCAAAAGAAACATTTCATAATTTCGTCTTCCTGACTGCAAGAAAAAAATTGTCTGCGAGGAAAAATTTTGGAAGGCCCAGCTAGGAAAATCATAGTTCCAAGAGAATATTTGATGTATGAGGAGCCTGGCTGGAGCAGTTCCTCAAAGCTATTGAAATGCCTTCTAGAAGTCCCACATTGTTGTTATTTGCCTTGTCTAGGGTATGGCAAAGGGACTATCAAAGCATGAAGAGAAAATGCCTTTTCAGAGCACAGAAATTCTAGAAACCAGCTGAAATCTGTGACCAAGGAGCATGGGGACAGAGAGATATTGAGATCCTGTGGAGGGAGGGTAACCCTGGCTGTGGTTTGTGTGCTCAGAGCTGAGCTGTGCAGGCAGATAACAAAGAGCCACGTTCCCAGTCCATCCCAGTGACCCACTTTTGCTTTTTTGGTTTTCCCTCCTGCCACCTCGTGGGGTCCGACAGTGGAATTTGAGCTGCGCAGGGAAATAAAGAGACTCCAGGAATACCGAGCAGCAGGAATCACCAATTTCTGCAGTAAGTACCTGATGCATTATTCAGCCCATTCCCATCCATCAAGGAAGGGAAGGATGATTTTACAACATCCAGGATGTGTTGAATAAAAAGGCACTTAGTTCAGAGAGGCTCTGGAGCTGAGCAAGGCTTCAGCAATGATGCACAGTCCAGCTGGGCTGGTTTAGAGCTGATCTGAGCCATCAGCCTGGAGATCACAGTGTCTAACTCAGCTCTGCTCTGAGCAGCACTTTGCAAAAGCTTCTTTTAAACATATTTGTGTCATGGCACAGTGGTCTCAGGGCTTTATCCTGGGACACTTTCACTACCTGTCGACACCTGTGATATCTGGAGAGAGGCCTAAGACCTCCACGTAACAAAATGGCCTGGTTTATCCTGGAATTAGATCATGGAAGCCTTTTTTGTTTGGTTTTGGCCTGAAACTAACAGGGGAAGGGTGCAGGGTGGAATCTGATCCCTTCTGGTGCCAAGTGGTCACCACGAGGGAGAACAGCAGAGGCTGGGCCAGGGGCAGAGACCTTCCCAAAATCTCCTGGAGCAGGACAAGGCTTGTGTTTTGGGGGTGGCAGGCTCCTGACCTTCCCCAAATCCCCTGAAGCAGGGGCAAGCCAGTGTGGAGTGTTTTGGGATGAGGCAGGCGGTGAGGGCAGGCTGTGTGTGTGCCACAGGTGCCCGGACCTACGAGCAGCTGAAGAAGAGCCGGGACGAGGAGCGGCTGAAGCGCACGATGCTCTCGGAGGTGCTGCAGTACATCCAGGACAGCAGCGCCTGCCAGCAGTGGCTCAGCCGCCAGGCAGACATGTAAGCACTGCCCAGGGAGCCTGCCCCAGCCTGGCACTGCCCCATCCAGCCGCCAGGGGCTTTGGGGCAGCCTGCTGCACTGGGAGGTGTCCCTGCCCCTGGGAGCGATGAGCTTCGGGGTCCCTTCCAACCCAAACCTTCCTGGGATTCTTGATTCAGTTTGCATCCAACACGTTTTCCTGCCTGATAGTAACGAATCCATTCCCAGTTTATCAAAGTGGGAGCAGCCTGCAGAGTTGAGAAGGGCAGAAGGGTGGGTGACAGCAATAGTGCTTGTTGAGTGCAGGCAAAGGAGGGACTCAAACCCCTCAGTTTTCTCAAATTTATATTTCAGGAACTGAGCTGCTGTTCATAAAGTCACAGAGGGAAATGAGCTCTTTATGGATATTAATGAGGGTACAGCTGATGCCTGAAATATTTCAGATTATTTTAGATGTAGCAGCATCATTAATGTGTCATCACCCTGCATGAGCACTTGGATTTAAGGAGCAAACGTAAAGGAAGTGCATCCTGTGTGCAGGAGATGGTTTGGAATTTCCCCACTCAATCCCCACTGCATTTTTAATTGTGTGCCCCTCCACATTTCTTTGTTGGGTTTTTTAACAGGTTTCAGGCATATTTTTCAATGTGGGAACACTAAATATTTATAAATCCTGTTGACACCTAGTCAGGGCCTGGGTTATGCAAGTTGAATTGTATAATTATTGCAAGTTGTGGAAGAAGCACTTTCAGGGCCAACACATGCAGTTATTCTTAAAAAAACATGAAGGCAATTTGAAAATTTCCTTTCTTTGCAGTGATTCTGGCCTGACTCCCACGGTACCAGTTCCTTCAACTACAGGTAAGTGTTAGATGATGTCTGCCAAAACCCAGGGATATTTCTCTGACAGCCTTTTTCTGACTCTTTTTCTTGAGTGCCAACGTGTCAGTCCTCAAGCCTCATGGTTAAGCACTGCTTAAGTCAACATCACATCAATCTGCAAGTCATTCCACTCACATATCCTGCAGGATTTTTTGCTGAATTTCTAGATTTTTCTGACTAGAGGTCAAAACCCATCCTAAAGCTACATTAGCAAGGAAGGAAACAAAAGATTTTTCACAGTCTGTAAGCATAAATCAAGGGCTTTTCCACCAAGAGGACCCCATCTTCTTCCAGTGCCCAGTCAGGACAGATTCAGGGGTCAGTCAAGGTCCTCATGAACAAGACTTAAATAAATTCCCATCCCATTTGTTGAGGTCATGGGGTGAGTGAGGCTGGGATAAAGTTTTACTACAAGGTTGTTAAATGTTGCCAGGCAAAATGGCTTTGGCTCTGTCCCTACACCCAGTTTTTTATGTGGATGCTGTTAAACCACTTGAATCAAACTCTCAGAGGTGGACACTGGGTTTATATGTTCTTCCTCATTTCTTCCTGGTAAATTTGGGTCAGGATGCCAAGCAGTGAGTCAGGGCACTACAGACTGTTCTGAACCTGTTTGGTGGTTGCTAAGATCTGATATTTTGGATTAAAAAACAGCTTTGTGTATCTCAGAGTCCATGAAGGGAGGACAGTGTCTTCCAGCTGAAGGTCTGCAATGAGGGATGAACTTCCTTGTTAGTCAAGGATCCAGTGTCCCATGGAGGGAGTTGTGTTGCCTGTGGAGCTGTGATAGCTCACAGTGTTTACAAGCAGCATCACATGTGGAACAAAACCCAAACAGAATACCATAGAGTTGCTAATTAAGCAAACATCCTGCCCAGGGATGCTGGGGAAGAGCTGCCACGTGGCTCTAATTAAAGGCTGCATCATTCTGAATATACAAGAGGGCAAATTAATGCTTCACTTCTAGATTCTAAGCTCTTGACTTTGCAGCCTTGATATGTTTTATTTAATGTAGTTTGTGTGTGTGTGTGTGGTATTTTCTGGGTTTATAAAAGAGTAAAACTGAATTCTGTCATGTCCCTCCTAGCACAGTGGCCCCATGCCATGGGAAGGGGGAGCAGTGCTGAGAAATAACTTCCTTTACACCTCCCACAGACTCACACTCCAGCTTCTCCCCAGTCCCCCAGCTCCCTGTGCTCAGCTCCTCACACCCAGCCAGATGCCTTCTGTTCCTGCAGATGCCCAGGAGACACAGACACTTCCCAGTGCCAGGGCAGGACCTGGCCAGGGCAGGATCCTTGGGAAAAACAAAATTTTTTTTGCACATTTCCCAAGGTCTCATCACTTCGCCAAATTTGGGGAGTTATCCTGGGATAGACACCTATCTCTAACAGTGCTAAATATGCAGCCCACAGCACAGGGTGAGAGACTTTTTTCGATGTGAATAAATAACCCAAACTTTGTCCTGAACTCTGCAAGTTGCAAAAAAAAAACCCCAAAACAGCTATTAGAAAAAAAATATTTCTGCAAGCAGAGAGCCCTTGTGAAAGTTTAGGCTGTGCCAGGTAACAGCAAAGTAAACAATAACTTATAACTGTTGTTTATATAATAATATAGAAACAACAGTGAAAGTGATAAACACCAGATGAGCTTGTGATAAATATTCCTTTAGAACTGTTCATCCTGACAGACCAAAAAACATCAATCCCCAAACTGCATTTGCCTTGCAATACCTGCATGGTATTTACAGGCATTTGAAGAGAACTCTGCCTCATGAAGCTGTCAGTAATGCCAGAGAGAAATTGGCTTAATCACAGCAATAAAAAGTCTCCTCATCCTTACAAGGTGCTGGTTTCAGCACACCTGGCACACCCTCCCTGCAGCTGGGACAGTCAGGAGGCTCAGCCCAGCTGAGCCATGCCTGATGCCAGTCTGACACAAAGCTTTTGTCTTGCAGTTCCTCCCAAAAACCAACAGCTCACGAGTCTCATGCAACATTCAAATTGCAAAACCAAACCTTTTGTGGCATCAGCAGAGCTTTCTGCTGAGCCCTGACTAACCCTGTGTGTAAACACCTGGCTCCAGCTGCGTTGGGCTGCCTCCCTGGCAGAGCCCAGGAGCAGCCAGCCCAGGATGCTCTGGTTCTGACAGGGCTTTTCTGATGGAGCTTTTCCTTCCCCATCCCCAGGCAGAAGGAGTGCCCCACCGCTGAACCTCACCGGCCTGCCGGGCACTGAGAAGCTCAACGAGAAGGAGAAGGAGGTGAGGAGAGGAGAGGATGGAAGGATCATCTCCATCATCTGTGTCTCCACACCACGCCTGGGGAGCAGTGAATGTCACCTCAGTCACAGGCCCTGACTGCTCTTCCTTTCTCACAGAAATCATTCAGGGTTTCCAGTTCATCTCCTGTGCTACACATACAGCACAAAGTGGCTGATGTAGCAGAGAAAGGAGCACAGCACCAGGGTGTTATTTGGTGCTGTTGCCACGTCCATCTCCCTGCCTGCTCTGTGAGGCTGGGCTGAAGCACAGGGCTTAATTTTTCTTAATGAACGCTGGTTGTTTTTCAGCCCAGTGCAGGCCTGTCCTCTAACTCAGTGAACAATATTGAAATAAGAGATTATTATTTCTTCATAGAAATCCTGAGGTGTCCTTAGGCTGCCCCAGGCGGGTTGCAGTGCCCAGGAAGCTCAGCTGTACCTCAGCCTCCCCTCCGTGCATGTTTCCCTTGGCTGGAGCTGGCACCATTGGGAATCAGCTCCTGGCTTTGGTGGAACTGGCATTTCTGCTCCATTCAGCACGGGAATAATGGTGGCAGGACATCAGTGTGTGTGTGGAATCTGATTTCCTGGTCAGCTGAGACAGAAAGTCTGAGGGCTGAGGAATTCTGCAATTTCCTATCCGTGAGGAATGAGCATGAAGCATTTCCTTGTTAAAGGGAGGAGACAGACAGTTTCTCCAGCAGGAGCAATGCCATGCTCCTGGAAGGCAGCTGGAATTTGGGAGCTGAGCAGGAGCTGTGCAGCCAAACAGCTCAGGGGCTGTGCACAGCCATTCCTTACCAGACTTCCAACCACGGAATGCCTTCCCTGCACAGCTTCCATGCCAGACTTGTGGAGGGGGAGCTGCTTTTGTAGAAGGTATTAGAGCCTGAGTCTGCAGGGGATTAGCAGCCAGATGCCCTCCCTGGCTCCCAGCCAGCCAGCCCAGTTGCGGCTTCCAAGTGTGGCATGTGTGCTTCCCGGGCTTGGGAAGGAGCAACGCCCACACAGGACACACTCAGAGCTGTGCTCCTGCCAGCCCAGGGCTTGCTTTCATCCTCCTCCTTTATTTTTCCATCAGGAATGTTTGTGAATGCAGCAGCCAGCAGGCTCCTCCCCTCCCTACCTGTGGATCCAAACAGCATTCCCGTGTGCCTGCCCTGTGCAAGGAAACACTGGAAGTGTTCTCAGGAAAATACTCCCCGTGCTCCTCCCCCAGCAGGGCTCTGGGAATGGGAGAACATGACAAGTGTTGGTGTTTATTAACTTCACCTTTTGTCTTGCAGCTCTGTCAGATGGTGAGGCTGGTCCCTGGAGCCTATTTGGAGTATAAAGCTGCTTTAGTGAACGAGTGCAACAAACAGGGAGGCCTGAGACTGGCGCAGGCTCGAGCCCTCATCAAGATTGATGTGAACAAAACCAGGAAAATCTATGACTTCCTGATCAGAGAAGGGTACATCACAAAGGCCTGAGGACAGGCAGCAGTGCTTGGCTGGAGCAGGCAGATGTGGAGAAAGCTTTGAAGTCGCTTTGACAGCACTGAAAGATTTCACCAGTGTTGAATGAAGGACATTTCCTTTTGTTTAAAACCTTTCGGGGCTTTTTTTTTCCCCTTTTTTTTCTTTTTTTGTAAAAACAAGTAGGGAGCTTTGTTAAATTGCATGAATGCTGACATTTGTCTGGGTTCCTTTTGACTCTGCTGTTGTCAGGATTCCTCTGCCTCGCAGCGCTGGGAAGGATCATGTGCCATAGAAGCTGATGTTAAACGTGAATGGGCATTCATTCCTCACACCTCCCGTGGCTGCAGAGAGCATCACGGTGCCTCTGTGCTGCTGCTGACAAAGAATAAGGACACAGCCACACTTTTTGCAGTACAGGGTATAGAAATGCAGTCCCTCCCTCCTCGTGTTCCTTCCTAAATCAGCAGCAGCTCTCAGAGGCGACAGCACGTGCCCGAGGGTGTAAAAATAGAGCTTGCAGTGGTCCAGTCTTTTTAACTTAATTGTGATAAAGGATGGGAAAGGACATGGCAGGGAAGCTCCTCAACAGTTGTTACTTTTATGTGGTATTAGCACATATCCCAGCAGGAGGGCTCTGCACAAACCAAGGAGCTTGGATCCTGCTCCCCCCGTGATTTGGGGGTGTCAGGTTAAATATAATCCCTCAATTTCAGTCTTCTGCTCCTTGGGAAGGCTGGAAGCTACAGCCACTGCAGCTATTGGGAACAGGAATAAAAAGGTTCTCGGGATCCTGATGTTCTCCCACAAAAAAGGAGTGAAGAAGCTCCTGTTTGTGGGGTTTTATTCCCTCAGCATTACCAGTGACATGCCTGAGGAGGTGCCACAAGTCACGGCTCAAACATAGCCCCCGTGCCATCAGCTGATCCAGGAGCTTCAGCACCAAACGTTGGGATTTGGCAGTCAGCTGGATGATGAAGATGGCTCTCTGCAGGTGCAGCTTGTGTGTTTATTGAACAGTGAATTGTTTGTCAGGCAGCTTCCTGCTAAGGTGTAATGCTGGAATAATGTCCCACAGGAAAGCCGGGAGCCAGAGCAGGTGGGGTGTTGGATTCTCCCAAGTTTGGGATCTCTTGGAACAGCCTAACTGAGCTACAGCTGCACCAGTACCTGGCTAAGGTGTTGAGGTTCGGGTTGTTGTTTGTTCCCCAAGAGTAATTATCCTGTGGACATGAGGTGCCATTGAATGTGAAGTATTTTGGTTTGTAATAAAATCAAAATGACTTGAAACAATCTTACATCCACGTCCCCAGACTCGAGTGAAACTGTAAAGGTCACACAGCTGCCTGGATCTATATCCATCAGCTCCTCACCAGGAGAGAGGAGATAAACCCCAGCAGCGGCCGTAGGGATGCAACCACTGCATTTCCTAGCAAATATTACTGTTTAAAGAAAAGCAGCAGTAATAAACGACATGTTGGAGATTAAAGTCCAGAAATTGAGACTGGGGATGCCAAGGGAAAGGGCACAGTAAGCTGTAAAACCTTGGCAATGTTTTTCCCACTTGTCTTTTAACAATTAACAGCCAAACTGCCTTTCTTTTGGGTGACTTGCACCCAAAGGCAGTAAAGGGGCCGAGGGCACTGGAACCATTCTGGGGTTGGTTTGGGGGGCTGGGGAACACCAGCCCTCTCTGCACTCCAGGCTCACAGCTGGGGGATGCAGATCCTTAATTACAGACTCAGGTGGCCATGGAACATTAAATATGGAAGCAGGCTGGAGATGGGCACTCTGGGCCGGTGGGACCTGCAGGATTGGTGACACCAGGGCCGGGGTGAGGCGGGGAGGCTGAGGCTGCTCCAGCTTAGTCACAGCACTGAGCTATGCACGGAATGAGTCTTCCCGGGGCTGTGTTATCCGCCTGTCATTAAAGCATCAGTGCTGGGGGCTTTTTTTGGGACTCACAGCTGCCGTCACCCCAGCAGCAAACGCTGGGCCTGCTGTGACTCAGCCCAGGGGGTGGGGGCTGCCTGGAGCAGCTCCCGGGGGCTCCTCCCGCCCCAGCAGCGGCTCCTGCTCCCCACGGAGCAGATAACGCCGATAACAGCGGCACACAAGGAGCCCTAGTTTTAGTGCCTGCTCAAATTCCCATCGGGAGGGGCCTGTGAAACCTAAACCACCTCCTTGGGAGAAAACACCATGCTGGAGCAGCAGCTTTTGAGCAGCGGTTAGAGAAACCCCAGGCTGCCATCCTGATGAGAGGGGAAAAGGGAAAAATCCACGTGGTGATGCCCCATAGTGATCTCTGGCCTTCCAGCAAACTGGCTGGGTGACCTTCCAGGAAAAGCCAGCATGGATTTATTAGTGACTGTGGAGAAAGCACATTCCCACAGCCCTCCCTGTGGCTGGAGCCGCTGGACAGTGCTGGGACTGAGCCCATCAGCATCACCAGGCTCACCAATTCCTGCAGCGCCCAGCCCACTGAGCCTCTTCCCACCTGGCTGCTGCGCAGGGAGCTGAACACACTTCCACAGGGGAACCACAGCCTGGCCACACATCCCAGCTGGGTGCTGTCACACCTGGCAGAGCTGGGTCGGGACCATGTGGAACCCAACAAGGAGTAGGAAGAGCATGAGGAGCACAGAGATGGGGTCAAGCACAGTGAGAGCTGTTGGGCAATGCCTGCCCCACCACAGGCTCTCCATGGCCACAAGCAAGGATTGTGAGCGCCCTTTGCTCCAGGGAGTGCCCCCTGGAATCTCCTGAGCTCTCTGTACAATCACCAACATCTCATTTCTTTTGCAAAGCCTGTCTGGAAAGTCAATGTTGTATGAACCAGGCGCCAGTGGCAGAGAAATGGGAAGGGATGGGAGCTCAGAGAACCTCATGCAGTGCTGGAGGGGCAGACACTGCCACAGCACCTCCAGGCCCAGCTCCCAGGGCATGTCTGGAGTGTCTGAGGTCCCTGGGACGGGCCAGCCCCAACTCAGCTGCCCAGGGGACAGGCAGTGCTGTGCAGGCTGCGATGGAGAGGGAGCAGAGAGTGCCCTGGGGAGGCTGAGCTGCCAGGCCAGGTCAGTGCCCCAGCCCTGGATGGATGGATGGATGATGGATGGATGGATGGATGGATGGATGGATATGGATGGATGGATGGATGGATGGATGGATGGATGGATGGATGGATGGATGGATGGATGGATGGACGGATGGATGGAAAGCAGCCTGCTCCCCTCTCAGCAGGCCTGCGTGACCCTGAGCACACCCTGCACCGAGCAGGGCAACACCCGTGATTAAGATAATTGCCCTAATGACCAGCTAATGGCCCGTGGTCAGGCGCACCCTTCGGGAATGTGCCGGGACCCACCGGGCAGTGCTCACCCCAGCACAGCCAGGGGCATCTGCCAGGCTGGGCTGGGCAAGCTGGGTCCACAGAGTCACAGAATATCCTCACCCACCAGCACCAGAGCCCAGTCCTGACCCTTCCAAAGCCATCAGCCCCAAAGGCACCATGGGGTGTCATCGGTCACCACTTGGACCATCTTGTCCCTGCAATCTTCAAAACTTTTCCAAGAGATGCACAGTTCCCATGGGAACGGGGAAACCTGTCCACAACATGCCTTAGAGGAGAGCTGCTGCTCCCCACACCCCCCTGGGGAGCTCAGGCTGCCTTCCCAGGGCCGGGGGTCCCACAGAGGCCCTGCTGTCCCCCCATGCCAGGGCAGAGAGTCTGTCCCAGGGAGTACCCAGTGCCTGACACCTCCCCTGTGCTCAGGAGCAAACCCTCACAGTCCCACCTGCCCCTCAAACATCCATCCTGGACAAAAGAGCTCTTGGCAGGAGGGGGCCTGGCAGGACAGCCGCCCCCAGCCACCCACCGAGTTCCCCAGCTCCTGTGAGTGAACCCCTGGCCAGGGCCGAGTGTGGGAAGGAGCTGACATTCCCTTTTAGCTTTGTTCCCTGCTGTGTCCATGGGTCAAAGGCCTCCCAGGTTTCTCTCTTTGCATCCCCTGTCCCACACCAAACACACATAAAACTCCTGGCAGGGTGCAGGTTAAAAGCACCAGTTGCACCAGCATTAGAAACACCTTTGCAGTTGTGTGAGTAGCTAAAAACTGCCCGGGATGAGCGACTGGAGCTGTGCAAGAGCCTTTTCCTCATTTGGCGGTGGTGAGGGGGAATGAGGGGTTTAGATGCTTGCGCAGGGAATCCCACAGGCTGCCACTCAAAACCCATCCTCGGCTCTCCCTACGCTGCCCGTGGCCAATAAACACCCCCCGGGCTTGCTCTGCCAGGGCTCCGAGCCCCCAGCCCGGGGAGCCCAGCTCCAGGGGGACACCCCGGGGGCTCAGCCGTCTCCCATCGCCTCACAGAGCTGCGATCACCCTGCGATCACCCGGGGATTCATCTCTGCCCCCCCTGAGATGCTGCAGCTCCAAGGAAGGCAGCAGAACTGATGCAACACGGAGGCAAAGCAAACCTCGAGCTTGGAGAGCCAAAACCCTCACATTCTCATTTTTTTGGCCTTTTGAGGTTTTCTTAATTTGTCTATTTTTGTTCCTCGCCCACCTCCGCGCGGAGTGTGACGCGAGCCCTCGCTGGAGAGGCAGGGTTTTAAGGGAGAGCTCTGGCTGCTATAAAGCAGCGAGGTTCTTGGAAAAACAGCCTCTGGAGCAATAAACAGATTTGGAGCTGAGGGCTGTGAGGGACGGCTCCATCTGGGCTGCTGAGTCATGAAACCTGCCCGAGCGAGATACCAGCCGAGGGCTCGGGCTGGGGGAAGCTTCCTATGAGGGATTTGGGCTATTTCAGTCGGAGCGTGCGACAACAAAACCAGAAAGCGAACAAAAGCGGGCTGGGGTGGCCACGCTTCGCTCCAGCAGCCGCGGGGTTAAGGCAGAGGCTGCCCTCCTCCTCCACCTCCTCCTCCTCCTCCTCTGCCAGTGCCAGCCTTATCCCGTCCCTGCCATGGTGGTGAGGCAGTGGGAGCAGAGCCCTCACCTCAATCCCAGAGCTTGCAGCCGAAGACAAACTCTCTGTCCCCTGTGCTGTGTGGATCCCCTAACCCAGGGCGTCCCTCCCTGGAGATCCCCATCCTTCCTTGGAGACCCCCATCCTTCCTTGGAGACCCCCATCCCTCCTTGGGGATCCCAGCCCATGCCAGCTCTCCACAGGGACCTGAGCCCACCCTGCCCTGGCCAGGCTCCAGCCTGGCCCCAGGAGGGTGCCACAGGAAGCCCTGGGAGCCTCAGGACCACCTGACATTCCTTCACTGTGCTCCCAGTGTGGAGAGGAGCAGCTTGGGATGTCCTGAGTCGCAAAACCAGGTTCCTCTCTCTCTCTTTCTCGGGGCTGGCCCCCTCCCCAGTGAGCACCCATTGAGCTGAGGGACTCTGGCACATCTCCACCCCCAAAGGGACCCCATCTTGTCCCCACACACGCTGGCAGGGCCCCCACAGGGACATGGCATATCCCATCCCTAACAAGGGATGTCCTGGCTGTCCTGCCACATCCCCACACACTGTCCCGTCCTCACCAGGACCCTGCCACATCCCTGTGCCCACAGCAACCACCTCTGCCTGCCATGTCCCTTCACTGACTTTGACACATCCCATCCCCACAGGACATCTGTCATGTCCCACTGGGATCCCCATGGCCTCCATCCCCACAGGGACCCCGTGTTTTCTCCACAGTGACCCTCAGTTGTACCCATCCCCACAGGGACCCCGTGTTTTCTCCACAGTGACACTCAGCCGTCCCCATCCCCACAGGGACCCCGTGTTTTCAGCTCAGCATCCATTCTGGATTCTGCTCTTGCACTCTTGCTGAGGGCTCCCATCCCTAAATCCTGCCCTCGGCACCCCCAGCTCAGCATCCATCCCTGGATTCTGCTCTTGCACTCTTGCTGAGGGCTCCCATCCCTAAATCCTGCCCTCGGCACCCCCAGCTCAGCATCCATTCTGGATTCTGCTCTTGCACTCTTGCTGAGGGCTCCCATCCCTAAATCCTGCCCTCGGCACCCCCAGCTCAGCATCCATCCCTGGATTCTGCTCTTGCACTCTTGCTGAGGGCTCCCATCCCTAAATCCTGCCCTCGGCACCCCCAGCTCAGCATCCATTCTGGATTCTGCTCTTGCACTCTTGCTGAGGGCTCCCATCCCTAAATCCTGCCCTCGGCACCCCCAGCTCAGCATCCATCCCTGGATTCTGCTCTTGCACTCTTGCTGAGGGCTCCCATCCCTAAATCCTGCCCTCGGCACCCCCAGCTCAGCATCCATTCTGGATTCTGCTCTTGCACTCTTGCTGAGGGCTCCCATCCCTAAATCCTGCCCTCGGCACCCCCAGCTCAGCATCCATCCCTGGATTCTGCTCTTGCACTCTTGCTGAGGGCTCCCATCCCTAAATCCTGCCCTCGGCACCCCCAGCTCAGCATCCATCCCTGGATTCTGCTCTTGCACTCTTGCTGAGGGCTCCCATCCCTAAATCCTGCCCTCGGCACCCCCAGCTCAGCATCCATCCCTGGATTCTGCTCTTGCACTCTTGCTGAGGGCTCCCATCCCTGAATCCTGCCCTCGCTCCTATCCCTAAATCCTGCCCTTGCACTCCTGCTCTGGGCATCCATCCCTGGCACCTGCCCTTTCTCCCATCCCTGGCTCCTTGCACTCCTGCTCTGGGCATCCATCCCTGGCTCTGCCCATCATCCTGCTGGAGTGGAGGACCCATCCCTGGCTCCTGCCCTCTCTCCCATGCCTGGATCCTGCCCTTGCACTCCTGCTCTGGGCATCCAGGCATCCACCCCCGGCTCGCAGGGCAGCCCGGTGTCCCCAAGCCCCGGGGGTGCCTGCAGCTGCCCGGCCTCCCATCCAGCCCGGCTGCGTGCACGGCCCTTGACTCAGCTCCGGAGCAGCTGCTTTGAGCAACACCGGTAATCAATGAGTGGCATTTGGCTGTAGGGAGATGGGGCAGGATTCTAACCTGTTCGACTGGGCAGCAAATGAGCCTTTTATTCTGGAGGTTTGAGTGTTGGCAGATGCCTTAATATCATGTTGCAAGTTCAGTTTATCCCTAATGCCCCTGCCTCAGGAATGGTGGAGGATTAGCACTGGCAAAACACTGTTTTCCCTTATGAGACACCGGATCCGCTGCCCTTCTCTGGCAGGGAGTGCATTCCTCCCCCAGGCCTCGCTGTAAACCTTGGTGTTTGCTGTGTTCCCGGTGCCTGGGACGGGCTCTGTGGCACTCTGGTTCCCAAGGAATGAGAAGGAAGGATCCCTCATTTGGGGGACACGTGCTGTTCCCCTCTGGCAGAGAGATCTGATGCCACGACTCGGCTGACGTGACCCTGGTGAACGTCAGGGGAGCAGTAATGCAGCAGGTTTTAATCAGTTTGTGCCTGGAAGGTGTGAACATGCCTGTCCTTCCTGCCCCCGAGGGCTCGCCTGGGCCCTGGACAGGAACACAGACAGGTTTCCTGCAGGAACAAAGGTGAAACCCCGGGGATTTCATCCGAGCCCTTGCTGCGGGGTCTGCTCTGGGCTCTGGCGCTGCTTCCTCGTTGGTCAGGGCAAGATGGAAATTTGCATGGCTTAATTCAATACCTGATCCCAGCTGGAATCTCGGAGCTGGAAAGCCAGAGAGCTCATGCTGCTCTGGTGCTAGAAACGTACAGGGTGTGGGGGGAAATCTTCTGCCTGAGCCTGGCTCCATGGGAGGGAGCAAAGGGATGCAGAGCCGCCACAAAAATGTCTCAGATTTGTGTTCTGGGAGCCAGAACCAGCTTTGTCCCATGGAACCAGCCACCTGCATGCCTGGGCATGCAGGGCAAGGCTGGGAATGAGGAGTGGGGAAAAGGCACCTGGGCAGGGCAGTGGGGCCTGGGAGCACCACAAGCTGACCCCACCAGAGCCATCTACTCCAGGCTGTTCACCAGAGGAGCCTTCAGGTTTCCTGCCACGGCGGCAGGACTTTCCTTCCAGGGTGGTTTTCCCTGGAAGGGAGGGGTAGCACCTCAAACCAGGCACAGGAGCTTCTCCCAGCCCCTCCTCTCCAGGTACACAGCACACACACACCCATTTATCGCTCCAGAAAGGACACTCTGAGCAGCCATAACATGCTGAGAGGGCTCTGGCATTTGGAAATAGCTGAGGAATCTCTGAACAGGAGCCCCAGCTCCCTGGATGCTTGGGAATAAAGCCAGGAACTGGGAGGCAAAGGCACTGCCCACCTTTCCTGGGGCACCTGTGGTGCAGGCAGTGCGTGGGCTCAGCTCACACAGCTACTCCCCTGCTTTAAAAATAGTATAAAATGACAATAATCAGGCAAGTTTGGGGTTCCCAGCAGGAAGGATCAACAGGTGCTGCCACAGTCACCCCTAGGCCAGATGGGTCAGGGTTCCCAGGCTAATGAGAATTAATTCCTATTTATTTTCACCATCCCACCCTGCAGTGTGTGGGGGTCTGCAGGTCCCTCCCTTCAGTGGCAGGAGTCCTTCATGGAGGAAATGAGAATTTGCACATCATCCCTGGAAAAGGGCATTCCCCCCAGCCTGGAGCAGCCAGAGGGACCTCCTGGGAGCCAAGGGGTGCTGCTCTCAGGGGAGGAGGCTCCACGTGTAAACTCCATCTCCCCCGGACTGATTAAAATGGGCCTGTCTGCCTGTTACCCGACACAAGCCCAGGGATGTGCTCAGAGCTGACCTCATTCCTCCCAGCTGCTGCGGGCACATCCCGCTGCTCCCAGCCCTGCCCGGCC
>NW_005054368.1:1229504-1235998 GCF_000277835.1 Geospiza fortis | reverse complement strand
GCAAGGAAGGCCCCCAGAGGGGAAGGTGCCAGCATCGGGGTGCCAGCTTTCCTTCCCCCTGGAAGCCAGGCAGCCGAGAGCATGCAGCAGTTGGCACTGGCCCTGGAGCAGGCCCGGGTGAGGCCAGCGCGGAGCACCCGACCGTTTCCAGGACACGTTGCAGTGAATTTGCAGCTGCCTTCAATTTCATGGGCTCTGGGGTGGGCTGGGGCAGAGCCCCACGAGCAGCAGGCACAGCCCTGGGCCCGGCGGGGTCACACACGAGCAAACACACCAGGTCCCTGTGTTTTGTTCTGCTAACAGGGAAGAGATTGTGTCCCTCCTGTCAGCTGTGACTGCGCAGGGCACGGCTCTGGAAAAAACAAGGCTCCATCTTGCAGCACCCCGGAGCCAGAGCCAGGCGTGGGTCTGCTCCCTGCCTGTGCCCCCCTGCTCTCCATCCACCTCCCCCGGGTCACGCTTGGACACAGGGAGCAGGGGATGGAGCTTTCCTAAACTCCACCTGCAATCCAGATGCCATCAGCCGGCGCTGGAACAATCTGTGGTGCTCCAGAGGAGGCGGTGTCGCCACTCGGGGCTGGAAAACAGCCCTCAGTGCTCAGCCCAGTAGGGAGCCGATGCTGCACGCAACTGTGAGGATCCCTTCGTGCCTCCTCACAGCCTGGGTCTGGATTTTAAAGCATTTCACACGCCTCGCAGGAGTTCTGAAGCAGGATGCAGGTGGCCACGCCGCTGCTCTGTGCTGGGGGAGCCCCGTGCCCCAGCCAGCAGCGCACGGAGCCCGTGGCTCTGAAAGCACAGACGTGGCGTTTCAAAGATGGTTTGTTTTTCTTGCATCAAATCCTCTCGCTGCTTGCCGAGGGAGGCTTGTCCTCGGAGCAGAGCGAGGGTTTATAAATACCAGCGTGCCCCAGGTTGTGCCCGCTGCCCGTCTCGCTCCATCCCTGCGGCCAGGAGCTCTCCCTGCGGCCAGAGGTTTGGCTGGCAGCTGGCAGGACCCGGCTGCCTGTTCCTGCTGTGGAGGGGGTGGCTGCACGGCAGGGATCCCGGCAGGGTGACAGGGATCCCGGCAGGGTGACAGGGATCCCAGCAGGGTGACAGGGATCCCAGCGTGGCCGTGGGCAGCGCCGCTGTCACAGGAGGATGGGGGGGCTGCCGAGCTGCTGCCCTGCCTGGCAGCCTGGGACCCTGCCCACGGCACCAGTGGCATCCTCAGAGGAGTCCTTGCAAAAGCCTCACCGCCCATTTTTCCTGCTGGGAGAATGGCAGTCGGGGAGGGATTTTGGCTGGCAGGGCACTCAGACACTGCTCAGCCGGGCACTTTGGGCTGGGTTAGAGCCACCACCCCTGAGCCTGGTGCCAGCCCGAGGCTCGGTGCTGCCATGTGGGAGCAGAGCCCGGCTGTGGGGCGAGGGTGGCTCATGCTCAGCAGAGGCAGGAGGCAGTGGGCGAGCCTTGCCAAGCCCTGGGACACAGCAGTGTCAGCTGGCACAGCTCTGGAGGCAGCAGGCTGGCAGTGCCAGCAGGCTGGGACAGGCTCCTGAGGCAGTGCCAGCCCTGGCTCTGGGAGCAGCCTGCAGCCCTGGCACGGGGGCCAGCAGGACTCTGTGCTTGTAGACTGAACTGCTTTGCTCTAGGGTTGTTCACCTGCCCAGGAGAGCCCGGGACTGCTTGCAGGGTGCCTTGTTGTGCATTTTGGGCACGATTCCCCTTTTTGTGGATCCTCTGGGAAGTTACTGGTGTGTTCTGGCAAGCACGGGGACCCAGCTGTGCAGGGAGCTGCACAAGCAGCCAGGCCTGCTCAGAGCTCCGGGCAGACAGATTATTATCTTGATTTAACATCTGACAGCTCCCATCCTGCTCGGAGAGGCCAGCCCAGGCTGCCAGCAGAAGCAGTCGGGGGTTGGTCGCAGCATCCTCTGTCTCAGCCCAGATCACCCGCCTGCTCCCCTTCCTTCTTTCCCATTCCAAACTGAACCACTCGACCTTTCCATCGTGAGGATGTGCTGATGGCTCTGCCCCACGCCAGAGGAGCCTGTAATGGCTCCAGGAGCACAACCAAAGGCAGGAGAGCAGAGCCAGGCGCTGGGAAGAGGAGCCGGCGGCTCCCACTCGTTCTCTCCCCTCCCGGCTCTGCTTTGGGCTCCCTTGGACTCAGCACAAGCAAGCCCTGACCCCAGAATGGCTGCAGTTTGTGCTGTCTGCTGAAATTTATTTGAAATGCCACTCTCCAGGACCATTTCTGAAGCAATTTGCTGTTCAGCCTGGCTGGGAAGAGCCCTGAGCAGGCTCGTTCATTCAGCGCCTGCGATATTGACTCTTCTCTTTACTGCAGGATTAGAGAGCATTTGTCATCTCCAAAATGAATAACTTTTCCTCTCCTGGGAGGGGGAAGAAGCCTTGCCTCAGTACTGACATTTTGCACACCCAGCCCAGAAATCTTCTTCAAATCCCAGATGATGATCTGGGAATTAAACCAGGGGCCTTGGTGTCTCTGTTCCTTGAGCAGAGCAGGGCCCACCCTGCACTAAACCTGAGCTCCAGAGGGAGGGAGGCCTGGGCAGCTCTCACCTGTCCAGGTACCAGCCCCTGGTTGTGTTCCTGCCACACAACCCAAGAGAAACTCAAGTGCCCCAGGGAGGAGCCACAGCCTCAGCTCTCAAGACAGAGGAGCTGCGTTAAAAAACAAACAAACAAAAAGCCAAACCCTTAAAAATCAGAGCAAACCACCCGGCAGCACCAGAATAAGAAGGCAGAAGCTCAGGCTTGCCAACTCATTGTCTAGAGCCCGACCAGTTCTCCCTCCTGTCCTGGAGATCACAGTGCTCAACTCACAAACTCACCCTGTTTGTCATTTGAGCTTCCAGAGGTGTTTTCAAGTCTTTCTCAGGAGGTCCAGGAACCAGCAATGCTTTCCCGTGGGAATTTCAGCCTTTGTTAACAGGACTGCCTTCCCAGGAATGAAAGCAAGAGAAACAAACTCCAGCTGTTGCAAGATTTGGAGGAGCAGAGCCACGAGCGTTGCCGGCAGCAACCTTTCCAAGGGGCTGCACCACCAAAACACCGAGCACGGCATCGGGATTGCTGCACGGCTTTGGAAATCCTCTTACCTGCAAAGGAGCTGCTCTGGGGCCAGGAGATCCAGCCCAGGTGGGATGCAGCCAGCCTTCCATGGGAGCAGCTACCCAGCCTCTCCTCCTGAGACCAGGGAAGCACGAAGCTCAGCCTGGAGTGCAGCAGGAGCTACACCTGAGAGCTGGAGATCCTGGGTGCAGGATAAGATCCAGGCTGGATGGGGCTGGAGAAGTGTTCCCTTGCCATAAACCCGAGGATGGTGCTGGCCAGGAGCGCTGGGAAAGGACCTGGAGGCTTTGAAGAGCAGAGTGTTCTCCAGGCTGTAATTAGCCACTGGCTTCCCCCACCCCTGATTATGCAGAGGAGGGAAATGGCAGAACCCACCAGTCTGCCGGGGAGGGAGGAGGCTGCTCCAGTCCTGCCCCTGCCACCCCAGGGTCCCCCTGCCACCCCAGGGTCCCAGCCCTCCCCATGGGGCACTGTCTGGGCTCTGTGCATGGCAAGACCAAGGCGCAGTCTGGAAAGGGATTTACTGTGGGTCAGGGCTGCTGCAAGATTAATTAATTCATTAACTGCAGTCTGCCCAGAAAAAGGAGGATGTGATGGCAGCAACACCTGGATGCCAACAGCCCACTGTTCTCCTGAAGGACCATCTGCAGCCTCTGGGGATGTCAGGCCTTTGCAGGAAACCCCAGTGACATTCCAGCTCCTTTGGAGGGCACTTCCAGTGCTGCTTTAGGGACAGTTCTGGCTCCAGCACCCCGGGGCTTTGGGCTGCTGTGACTGCCCAGCCTATGCCAGCACTCAGAAACCCCAACCAAGGAGCAGTGGGAGAAGAGGTGGGGTTTCTATTTCCCATGAGGTGCTGCACCCTGGCTGTACCTGGCAGTGCAGAGGCTGAAGGGGCAGCCGGTGCCCCTCCCTGTGCCCTGCCAGGAGCCCCTTGTGCCACGCCGGGCTATGTGAGTGCTTTGTTCCGTCTTCTGCGATTTTCTACTTTTTGTTTTATTTTTCTGCACTCAGCAACGGCTGGGAAGAGGCTTTTCATTCCTTTTCTGTTCCTCTGCCCCAGCACAATGAGGGGAATGGCTGCGTGAAGAGCAGCGGTGTTGGATTACAGAGGGTGCGCTGGGATAACGCGGCTGTGCTGGGAAAGGCAGAGGGAACCTCCCGGGAGCACAGCAGGGCGCTGGGGACAGGCAGGAGGGATACAGGGTACAGCCCTGGGGACAAAGAGGGATTCCCACAGGAGCACAGCAGGGCACTGGGGTCGGGCAGGAGGGATGTGGGGTGCAGCCCTGGGACAGGTGAATGCTCACACCTGCGGGCTTGGGGGGAGCCCGAGCTGCTGCCAGCCCAGCCCCTTCCATCCCCAGCTCCCTGTACACCAGCAGCTGCTCAGCCGGGTGTGTGTGGGCAGCAGCGTGGCTCTGTCACATGCCTGAGCCAGCAGTCACAGCCGGTGGCACCGCAGCAGCTCCACTGCACGGGAGGGACACGGTGCCCGCCCCGCTGTGCCCAGCACCGGGCACTGTCACCCCCAGCCATGGGGCTGTGGGCACAGCAGCCTTGTCTCTCGCTGCAATAATGAGATTTTCCTCCAAATATCCCATCCTCCGGGCTGAGAGCTGCTCTGGCTCAGGGGGGAGCCGTGTCGGCCGTTCCGAACCCCGGGGATGTTGTGTGTGTGTGCCTGGGGTGTAACAGGTTGGACAGAGCAGCTGGGGCTGCCCCTGGAGGTGTCCAGGCCCAGGCTGGATGGGGCTGAGAGCCACCTGGAATGGGATGGGATGGGATGAGCAGGTGTTTTCCACTGGCATGGCAGCCCCAGTTTGCAGAGCGAGCCCAGCCTGTCACATGCAAATCCCTGGATAAGTTCCTGCCTGCAAACAGGAACCACTTTATGGAAAGCAGCAGAGCCCTTCCCAAACCCCCCGGGAGCAGCTGGAGGCTCTGCCTTGCTCACAGCTGGTTTGGGGTGGCTCTGCTCTCGTCCAGCAGCGTTTCCCAGGGGATTCACCTCCTCTCTGGGGGTTTCTGGGGAAGGAAGGGGATGTTGGGAAGGGGATGCTGGCCCCATCCTCAGCTTTTTGGGAGCACAGTGCTGTGGCTCTGGCATCAGCTCTGCCCCTTCCCATTCGCAGGAACAGGGGGTCCCAGTGGGTGGCTTGGGCACCATCAGAAGGACACAGACCTGCTCCAGCTGTCTGGGCCTGGGCAGATGCTAAAGGAGACATTAGAGTAAATCAATTACTTAAATGACTTCATTTTTTTTTTGAGCCATGACTTCTGTGCCAGCCTGAGATTCCTCAGGGCTCACCGTGATTGTGAGTGCCGCGTTGGCAGGAATTGGTGACATTGTGGTGTTGGCAGCAAGTGCCACCCTGTCCTCATCTCTCTGTGGGGGAGCCCTGCTCCTCCCTCCCAGTTCTTGGGCACCCCCTAATCAGATCCAGCACAGATCCCAGTACAATCCATGCTGTTTTGTCTCCCCAGCCCAGCGTGGGACACTCTCCCTGAGCCGCCCCAGCCCCAGCAGCCCAGAGCTCCGCGGTGCCGCTCCGTGACTGAGAGCAGGACTTTGTCACCAACTGTAAGTGCCCAAATCCTCTGCATTGTCAGTAAGAGCTGCTTGAGAGCGGGGATTTCCCTGCTCAGACAACTTTATTCCTCTGAAAAAACACACCTTTCCTTGCTGCTCCAGCTGGGTGGCTGCAGTGGGGGGAAGCTGAGCACTCGGAGCTGCAGCAAGAGCCTTGTTGGGGCAGGAACTTTTGCAGCTTTAGGTCCACAGTTTCAGGAGCTGCTCAGGTAGCTGCCAGCAGGGAAGAGCCACGGAGGAGGCCACATTGTGCTCATTAAGTTTCTGTACCACAGAGCCAAAAATCCACTGGCAGCACCACCAGCCACTGCTGGGACCTGCTGGTGCTTCCCAGAGCATGACACGAGGGCACACAGCTGAGGGCAAGGGAAGCCACAGCCCTTTAAAGCACCCTCTTAACATAATGAGGAATTCTGGAGGGACAGATCCCTCTCCCCAAGGCCCTGAGCATCCCAAGTGCCCTCTGCTCTGCCAGTGCCACCAGGGTGGGCTCAGAGGTACCCGGGCAGGGACTCCCCAGCCTGCACAGACTGGAGCCTCTCCTGTGCCCTTCTCCAAACAGAGAACACATAGACTGGCAAATTATTGATACTCCAGGGCTCATCCCCTTGCCTGCAGCTTCTCCCTGGCTTTGGAGGTGCCCCAAAGGAGCAGGGGGGTCAGAGCAGGGACTCTCCAGGCCTCTGTGGCTCTCACAGGCGATCCCAGGCCTCAGCCAAGCATTAGTCAGGCATTGAAGCAGGACAAGAGCCTCCCCTGTCCCAGCCTCTGCTCTTGGGTTTTACTCCCAGCTTCTGACATAACCAGGTCACTCTTT
>NW_005054368.1:1202916-1229246 GCF_000277835.1 Geospiza fortis | reverse complement strand
CCTGCTTCTGTGAGAGCTGATGACTGATGAGGATGGATGTGACTCACAGCCTTTCCTAATGAGCGACTTTCCTCTGTTTATGTGCTTTGGCGGGGCCTTTCCAGCACCTAAAAAGGAGAAGGGTGGCACTGGGGAGAGGGCAGCCTGCTGGAAATTGCTGGCATCTGCTGTTCCTCACCATCCCTTTGAACCGTGGCCAGCTGTGAAGCTGCTGTGTTTATCATGGCAAAGGTGAGCTCATCCTCCACGTGCTGGTCCGGGTGAGATGCTGTCCGGGCCCACAGGTGAACCCTTGGCGAGTAATTGGAGTTAATTAGGCTGAAGATTTTTTTTGTTACTGTCTGTCCAGGCAGTGCCTGGGGGACAGCAGTAATGAGCACTGTGAGCCCAGCCCCATGTTCCCCACGGAGCCTTGCCAGGCCAGAGCAGGGCGAGCTGGGCTTTCCTGTTCCCTGGCACAGGGCAGGGCCAGCTCCCCGCTCACGGCCTCCCTTGTGTTTTGCAGTGACTGAGCAGCGGGAGCTCTCGCTGTCCTGCCGCCACCAGGCCAGACAATCCCTCCCTTGGCTGCACGTCCCCTTGGCTCTCTTCCCATAATGGAAGCCTGAGTGCCAGGATCCTCCATGACCTCCAGAAGCCACAACTCCCTGCCGAGAACTCTGATGGCTCCGCGGATGCTCTCGGAAGGCGCCCTGGGGGGCATCGCCCAGATCACGCCCTCGCTGTACCTGAGCCGGGGCAGCGTGGCCTCCAACCGGCACCTGCTGCTGTCGCGGGGCATCACCTGCATCATCAACGCCACCATCGAGATCCCCAACTTCAACTGGCCCCAGTTTGAGTACGTCAAAGTGCCTTTGGCCGACATGCCCAACGCGCCCATCTCGCTCTACTTCGACAGCGTGGCCGACAAGATCCAGAGCGTGGCGCGGAAGCACGGGGCCGCGCTGGTGCACTGCGCCGCCGGCGTCAGCCGGTCGGCCACGCTCTGCATCGCCTTCCTCATGAAGCACCACAAGGTCTCCCTGCTGGAGGCCTACAGCTGGGTGAAGGCGCGGCGCCCCGTGATCCGGCCCAACGTGGGCTTCTGGAGGCAGCTGATAGACTACGAGAGGAAGCTCTTTGGGAAGACCACGGTTAAAATGGTACAGACGCCCTACGGCATCGTCCCGGACGTTTACGAGAGAGAGAGGAGACCCCTGATGCCTTACTGGGGAATTTAATGGGACTGCAGATGGGAAACACGAGTTGAGCAGACTGGAGATGTTCCCTTCTCCTTCTACAGCCAACTTTGGTTCTCTACCACACAGCAGAACCTCAATTCTCACCTCACTAACCTACAAGGCCAACGATTCCCTTCAAAGCATTTTTCTCTATGGGGATTTCCCATCTGCATCTCTGATTTAGTAAAACTGGGTCTCATTATAAGTTTATTCCTTCCATAAAGCCTCCATATTTTTTTCCTTTTTTTTAGTCGGTTTATTAGGATCCTCCAGGGAAGGGCCTAAGAGGCATTGGGCAGAGAGGGTGGCCCAAGTACGCTTCCTGCCACAGTAGTAGCCTGGATATTTTGTTATAGCTTGTTTGCTTCCTTGCACAACCCTGTAGTGGCTCAGGAGCAGCACTAGCGAGGCCCTGCTCCACAGCAGCAGGTTTTCCAAGCACCAGGGAGGCAGGAGTACAGGGGCTGTGGTGCTGGTGCTGGTGTTTTCTTTAACATCCATAGTGACTCTCAGTATATAGTGTTTGAGACCTTTAGTCAGCTCTTAATCGTATTCAAAGTTAGGGGGAAAAAGGGAAAAAACAAACAAAAAAGATTGAATCAGTCCGTGTCGGCCACAAGTAAAATAAAAATTGAGCAATTCAAATCAAATAAATACAAGATCCTTTTTCACTCATTCCACGCCAGGGCAGTAGTCCTGGAATACACTTCAACTACTGGAAAATGCTGGTGTGTTTTGTGGGTGGAAAGTTGACAGATCTTGTCCAGATGTGGCTCAAGGCAGAGGCAGGAGGGATGAAGCTGCTGGGGCAGCCAAAGAGACGCTCAGGAATGTGTGCATGGCCCTGCCAGGGCTGGGTGTGTGTGTGCCAGCATCCAGCACCATCCCAGCAGCCAGCCCAGCCTGGAGGGGCTCCATCCCCTGGGTTCCTCAGCTCCAGCTCCCCTCAGGACCTGCCTTAGCCGCTCCTGCCTCTCTCCATTCCGTCCTCAAGGTTATGCTGCATTCCAGGGCTGCTCCTCTCTGTCCCCAGGCTGGTGACAGAGGCCTGGCCTCGCTCAGAGTGTGCCAGGGGTGACTGCAGCCCAGCCCTGCCCTGGAGCAGCCTTGCTGTGGCTCCAGGGACAGGGCTGGTTCCTTGGAGTGTGGCTGGAGCCCAGGAGAGCCCCTGGTGCTCCTGAGAAGGCACCAGAGTTTCTGTTGCCTCTGGAGGAGGAGCAGGCAGAGTGCTGCGATCGCTGTCTGATTTCAATGAGATTCTATACTTGTAAAAAAAAAAAAAAAATCAATAAAGATTAAACCAGAACATGTGTTGGTTTCCTGTTCCAAACTGTGCTAGTGAGCTCCAGCAGCAGCCTAAGGCCCAGCAGTGCCTTTAAACAATTGTGGCTGCAGGATGTTTTCTGCTTTTCCCGAGTTCTGCCCCACTGAAATAAAGGTGAGGTTTGCCATCAGCTGCTCCCAGCTCAGGTTCCATGGCTGGATCCCAGTTCCAGGCAGACACAGAGACTCATCTTCCAAATTCATCAGAGTTAAACTTCAGCCAGGGAAATGGTAAGTGAGGAACTAGAGAGTGAAAATCAAGATTAATCACTGGCCTGGAGATGTTCCAACACATGACATTTTACAGGGGAAAAAAATGCTAAAAACTGAAATCTGCTCACAAAATTACACTTTACCTAAAAATGGGCAAAGTAGGGTTTAACAGCATTTCTGGTATAAAAAAAATGGAAGGTTAAAAATTCTCCACTTTGAATTATTCTTTAGATTTTATGCACACACTGCCCGAGGAGTGAGGGGAGAGGGAGATGCTGATGTTCAGCCAAGAAGGCACCAAAGGCTGGCTCTAAACACAAGGGAAAGTTAGACCTATAAAAAGTGAAATTGCCTAATAAAACACATGAGAAAACAATTCACCTGAAATCCCCATTCACGGTTATATTACAGTCTTAGTGCTTGTGGGAATTTCACTGCAAAAGCTCCTCTTGTATTCACTACAGGAAAAGATTTTACACAAGTGTTTTCCCCCTCAAAATCCAGGTTTTTCTCCATTCTCCAATCTACAGAAACCAAAGAAAAGAGAGCTCTGGTTTAGCTTGGATTGCTCTGAGCACACCCCTTCTCCTGCTCCCCACAGGATTTTCCAAATGGTATCTAAATTGTCTGAAAATATTTTATATCTTCCAGTAGTTGGTGAGACACCTTCCCCATCCCAGCCACAGAGCAGGTTTCACTTACATTATGATATAAATATTTCAGCTTCCCAGGCTGGTCATATATGAAACGAGCTTTTTATTGAACACCAGGTTTGGATCTCAACACAGGATTTATAAATCATTGCAGGAATTAAGGGAGTAAACAAGGTACTAAAGTCAATTAATAACACTTATTCTCACTGGATTCAAAATATCAGCAGCAACTCTAGCACAGCACAAACCCAAACAGCTCCAACTAATAATCACAAAACCACTTCTGGAAGAAAAATAACATTTGCCCAGAGGGCAGGAGAAGAATCACAATAGAAAGAGAACTTTTCTGATTGCTCTCCTTCATAAAATTATGACATTCCTATTTTAACACTGAAAACTGGAATTAAATACAGGTGCAGAATCAAAAGCAAATCCAAAGCAGCAGTTTGTACAATAGCAGCTTTTATTGGAAAGGCAGGTTTTGTTTCAAGTTTATGATTCCCAGTGCAGCTGCCAGGACTCTGAGCAGTCCTTGGGTGTGCAGGAGCTCCTGCTCAGCCTGGGGCTGAACCTCACCCTCAGCCACTGCAGGGATCTCAGGGCAGGAGCAGCTGCTGCAAGAGGAAAAGTCTTGGAATGCATGGTGAGGGCAGGAGGTGACAATGCCAGGGCACAGGTGACATCCCAGGGCTGCAGGGACTCACAGCCAAACACCAGGAGGGAGGGCAGGGGAGAGGCTGGAGCAGCCCCCAGCACCAGGGGGAGCTGCCAGGGCAGAGAGCACCAGGAACACAACGGGGCTAAGCCGTAAATACATTAAATAACAGAGTAAATAATTCCTCAGAACTGCAAATGTACGCACAGAGACAGAAACCCCACTTTGCACAGGTCACGCCAAGGCAGCCCCTTTTATCTAGCTAAAAAAACAAATAAAACCTCGTTTCTCTTCTCCAGTGAGAGAATCCATGCAGGAAAAGGAGTTACAGGTCTGAAATTGGGCACAAGCAGAGGGAAGGCAGTGGGGGAAGGTGGGCTGTGACAATCCTGTCACCTTGGATACAGCTTGGAAGGACACTGGGCTTTGGCTGGCAACAACACCCGAGGATGCTGAATGCTCCAGTGAGTCATTGGGATGGCTGGGATCTGCAGCTGATCCTTCTGTGCCATGCCTCTATCCAGGGATCTCCGTGCAAACCCTCCCTGTGTGCCCATGGCTGGAGCTGCTGGGAGCTGCTGCCACCCTTCAGGGAGCTCTGGGCAGCTGGAATTGTGCATGTCCATCCCTTTCTTCATGGGCCAAAGGACACGAGAGGGGCTGACCTGGTACAGAAAAACCAGCACGGAAATGCTCCTGTGACAATGCAGCTGGTGCTTTAAATTTCACACCACGGCCTCTTATTTGTGCCATTTTCTTTCAATTAAGGGGAAAAAAATCCTCTCTAGCAAAGTGCTGGGGAGCTGAGGTGGCTGACAGTAAAATCCCTTTTCCCAGCACAGCATTCCCTCAGCACCAGCCTCTCCCAGGGGCTCCCTGTCCCCAGCTCCTGTAGCAGCACTGGTGAGGGGCAGTGCAGCCTCACTGTGCTGGACAACAAGGGCTGTGGGCACAAGCTGTGCTGCTGGAGCTCCTTCCCACCTCGTAAAAGAAAGGGAGAGAAGCAAGGAGCTGTTTTCCTGCTTTTTTGGGTGATTGCTGGGCAGGATGTGGGAAGCAGAGCACGGGAAATCTGCCTCTGGATCAGCTGGAGCTGCAGGCACACGGGGCTTTATTTCATGAATGAGCTAATTTGAGGCAGCAAGGAGATTTATTGTAATTGGTGTAAGGAAGGAGCCAGACACCTCTGAGCCAAGATTCTTTCATTTGGGCTAATTAATAGTTTCGTATAACTAAGCCTGTTTGTTTTTTAAATACAAAGCATCGTTTTCCTCATTGTAATTTCTGTTTCAGCAAATAACCCCAGGTCAGTGTCAGGTACTTGTAATGGGGGCAGGATTAACTTGGAGAGGCTGGAGGAAAGGAACAGATGTGAGAGACTAAGCCAAAGAATCAAGGAGGAAGTTGCACCCTCTGGATTTACAGCCCACTTCATTCCCTGCAGCCCTAGACAGGGTGGTGGGATGTCTCTTGTAACACCATGAGGCTCCCCCAGGTTTAAAATCCTGTAACCAGCACTCCTTTGCCTGCATTGTCCTCTGGATACTGGATCTGAAGGAGTAACCAGGTGCTTTGATGCACAGGTGACATTTAGTGAGAGTCTGTGACACACACCTGTCCAGAGAGGCACCAACAAAAGCCAGAAACCAGCAGGGACACAATGCCTGCTTCAAACACAGCTTGCTGAGACCACCAGATTCCAGGGCTGATTCCCTCTGGCTGTTCAATCCCACTCCCTGCTGCAGGAGCCAGCTGTGAGTCACAGGAACACGTTGCTGCAGGTAGCACAGAGTGCAGGATCACACACAGCCATCCCATCCCATCGGGAACAGCATCTCCACAGCCAAAAAAGGGAAAGAATCTCCAGAGCACAGATGTGCTGCATCAGCAGAGTCCAGCTTCCAGCAGTGCTGCAGCCACACAGCCCCCAAAAGGTCAGGAGGGACAAAGCCCTGCCTGGAGCTCAGGACAGAGCCAGGGCAGTTGATCTGTATTTACAACAAAGACTGGGAGTTTGAAACTCCAGCTGCCTGCACTACAGAATGCACACAGCACAGGGAAAACTGCAGCAGTTTTCCACTCCTCAGCCCCCAGCACCAAGCAGTTCTGCATCCAGCACAACTCCCAGCACAGAGCAGTGCAAGCACAAACACCCAGCAGCTTCTCCTCCTGAGTCAATAATTCATTCTGCCTGGATGCTGCTGTGACTCATGTGCTCTGATATCACAGCAGCAAATACTTAAAGAACATCAAGGTCTGGGTCCCAAAAACGTTAAGGAAAAGATTTGCTTGCAAATACAGACTTCAAGTATTTAAGTGGTTGTTTCTATGCAAATGAGGCCAGCACTCCAGGTTCTCAGGGAAGCTCCATGCTGGCCTCTCCCATGCACAGGTTTATGCACATGGTTCCCAGGCTGCTTTTGCACAGGATAACGTTTGCATCTTCAGAAACACTGAAATGCCACTCTTTTTTTTTTTTTGCCATACTATATATTACCCAGTTATTCCCGAAACCTTGGCCATTACAAGTGAATTCTTCCCCATCTGTAACAGTGGCTTTAATCCGTTGATTTTTGGACCAAAAATCAACCCCAAAGGTTTCAAAGGCTGGCCCCAGCTGCAGCCTCCAGCAGAGCAGTTCCCCCAGGTCCTGCAGGGTGAGACCAAGGCTGCACCTGCAGTGCAGCTGCTCTCAGAGCAGGTCTGGCAGGATGAGACCCGGGGGCTTGGGCTCCACACAGTTGATCCAGAAGTTGGCACAGCTGGCGTGGTACTGGTGCCCTCCATATGCCAGCTTGAAGTTATCTGTCTCTGAATTAAAGGCCTGCAAGAAGAATTGAAACAAGTGTGACAGTCTGATCCCCTCCAGGGTCTAAACCCAGAGTGGGAAACAGCCCAGGACTCTCCCCTGAGCTCCACCCCACCAACTCCATCTGATTTCAGTTGCAGGAGGACAAAACCTTCAGCCATCACACCTGAGCCAACCTCCACCCGCAGGAGGGAGCCCTGGCAGCTAACTCACCTTGTTCCTGCATCTTCTGCTTCTGTTCCTCCTCCCTACCAAAGGGGAACCTTGCCCTGCTTGCCAGCAGACAGCTCCTGCATTATTTCCAGGCTCCAGCCTGGCTGTGGGTTAGGCAGGTGCAATTCTTGCTATTAGTGTTATTTCAGGTTGAATTTCATCTGCTTCCTCCCGTTCATTGAAGCTGCCTTACAGCAGGAGCCTCTGAGCGTGTGAAGCCATGAGCAGGCTGAAACCACCTCACTGTTTGTTGCTAGGAGATATTTTCCAATGCCTCACAGCTCCCTCTTTAAAAAAAAAAAAATATCCCAGCCCTGCTCTCCACACCCTGGATTTCCTGCAGAGATTTCTAAAAATGCCACTGCCTGCTAGACAAAGCCAAAAGTCAATATTCCTAGCACAAAGCCCCTGAAATCCCCCCTCTCCTGCTAGAGACACCCAGGCAGCACAAATTCAGGAAGTCAGGGGTTTTCTAGCACACAACAGAAGGAGCACAAGCCCAGAGAGCTGGGCACAAGGCACAGGCATGCAGACACACAGGGGAGGAGGCTCTGGGGCATGTTAGTTGATCAGATCGAGAGTTAACGGCCACAAAACACGACTGGAGCAGAGGATTAATGATTGGTACAATTGAAATGACAGCTGAGAGCCCAGCAGCAGCTCAGCCTTCCACACTCAGGAAGAATGAGTCTAGAAAGAATGTTTTTTACAGGTTCATACTTTTTTGGGAGGCTCTTCCACAGGTTTCTCTTCTTTCTGAAATAACGTTGAAACCAAAAAGAGTCAGGAAAAGTGCCTCTAGGTTTAACTGGTTGGCACAGCTCTGCACATGTCCTGGGAGGCCCTCCCAGCTCTGCTCCCCTCTGGTGAGCCATTTCATGAAGAAAAGTCATTAAAAGATTTCTATTTGTTAAAAAAAAAATATGCATTTTTAAATCTTAGCATGCCAGTTTCGAACAATTAAACTCAACCCTTTCTCCACAGCTGTGTCACACCAGAGCCCAAGGAACTCTGGACATTCCATTGTAGGATTTTATTGAGACCCATCTATAGAGTTTACAAATTATAACCAGGAATATTTTTTCAATGCACCCATCCCTGGAGGTGCCCAAGGCCAGGCTGCACAGGCTGGGGCAGTGGGAGGTGCCCCTGCCCATGGCAGGGGTGGCACTGGGTGGGTTTGAGGGTCCCTTCCAACCCAAACCAGTCTGGGGTTGTACAAATGGAAGCCCAAGGTGTAAATTCAGATGGGATTTCCAGCAGCACACACTCACTTTGCTTCTGGAATCCACGTTCAGCAGACACACTCCACAGGCAAGGTCCTGGGCATTCTTGATCCCGGGGCGCAGCATGCAGGAGGAGAAATCCAGGGAGTTCTCATCGGGCTAAAGAGAGCACACAGGAACTTTGAGGCATTTCCAGTGCCTGAGAAGGGTCCAGGCATCACAATAAAAATCAGTGAGCACCAGGAGCCAGGGAGTCACGTGGCATGGCAGGGTGACAGAGCTGTCAGGAGGGATCTGCCATCTCCACAGCACCAATTTATAACACTCAAAGTCTTCAAAAAGGCCTCAGCTACAAAGGAAGGGATTCTTGAGCTGCACATTCCCCCATCCAAAGGGGAAGGAGCACTGGGAGCTGGGGGAAGGCAAACACAGGGTCTGCAGGTGTTTGTGCAGCTGTGGGGAGGTGGCTGCAGCAGGGTTCATTGTCCTCGACTCCCTGGTATTGCCTCAGCAAAAAAGGGCACCTGGTTTTCTCCTTTTGGGGTTTTTTTTTTGGACCTTCAATATGGCAGAGCAGTACAAAATGGGATATTAAGGTTAACCAACACATGGAATTCAGCCACCAGCCACACACATGCTCGGGTTAAAGAGAGGCAAAGGGTGGGAGAATAAACCTGAAAATAATAAATTACTGTGGTCACTTTTCCAGTAATTAACCTCACATTTCAGCCACAGGATAAATGATCAATTAAAAACACTGAATGAAGATGATATAAAACCGTTCAAATTTTGCACTGAAGACAGCAAATAAAAGCAATGATTAGAAATGCAAGAAGCTTTAAAAATGGTGTGATCCCAGGCCATGTGTGTCCCAATGCACACTGTGGGCATGCTGCTCACACTGCCCTGCTGAATGGCTGGAGAGGAACTGCAATCCTGAAAAAAACCCCACCCTTTAATCTCTGAGTAGATCAATCAAATTAATAAAGGCTCTCTAATATTTGTTTACCAAATGCATGAGTGAAGCAAATGAGAAGGTCATCCTGCAATTTGCTGTGCAAAACCACAAGGCTGTGCATAAAATTACCTTGTAACAAAATCCTTTAAAAGATAAAATTAACCTTTCCAAGAGCATGCCTGCGAGCTGGAATCCTTCTCTGCAGTTAATTGGCACTTCTGCATCACGCAGGATCCTGTCACAGCAGAGGTGTGGGCTCCACCCTCCCAGTGGGGAGCAGAGGCAGGATCAGGGGTGATTTGGGAATTAAGGAGTCCCTGGTTTGTGCTAAGCTCAGCTGGACTCTGTGCAGGTGAGAAGTCACTGCCTGCAGCTCCTGCTGCTTCAGCTGCAGCCAGGAGCCAGGAGCTGCTGTGGCTCAGAGAACACAGGGCCAAGCCCTGGACTTCCAGTGATCCCTGTAATCTTCCAAGGAAAAGCACTTTAGCAAGTGTGTTCTAATCCACCTGTTTAAATGAGGACAAGATCCTGGTGGCTCTTGGGATTGTTCCTATCAGCAATGCCAGAGCTCCAACAGGTGAATCCAGGTCTGTCAACCTCCTCTGCCAGGCAGGAAAATGCTGAGGAGACAGATTTCATAGGATGGCAGGCTCTGTGCACCACCAAAAATACCTGGGGAGGTTTAAAATGTGCAAAGGGAGTGCAAAAAGGGACTGCTCATCTATAACACCTGCCTTGCAGGGAAGGACAGGGAGCTGGAGATGGGCATTTCAGGCAGAAACCAAGAATTCCAAGCCTTACTTACAAATGAGTGTTTATTGGGAAGGAAAAACCTTTTGTGGCCACAGCTGCAGTGCAGAGAGGAAGCCACAAATTAAAAAGCTCAGAGGAAACCTCCCCATGGTAATGATGTGCTCAATGATGCTTGGTGGGGTGTGCTGACCCTGAAGGCTCCTTGGATGTGCACTGAGTCAAAGGGATCTGTGTCACTCAATATAAAGCACACAAAAAGGGGGCATTCCCTAAAATAATGAGTTTTTCCATGGTTAAAGGAAGTGATTTTGGGCATTGCATCTCCTGCAAGACAAACCCCACGAGGTATTTAATGGCAGGATGGTTTTCCTGCCTTCCCTTTGTGTCTTCCCCTTCCCTCCCCTCACACCAGCCCTGCCTGTCCCCTCACCCAGCAATGCCCAAAGCTCTCCAGCTCCTCCAGCCTTCCTGGGAGCTTTTCCTGGCACTGCAGAGCAGGAAAAGCTGGACCAAAACAAACTCAGGCATTTCCAAATGCAGAGAGAAGGGAAAACATTTCAGCTGTTCCTGTGCTGCTCCACTGTGTGTTACAGAATTGGGAGCATTAAAGCCAATTGCAGGGACATTAAAAAACAAGACATGTCCATGTCATTCTGGCTCTGTAAAATGGCTTATTTGGATTTTATTCAATTTGCCTCACTGGAGATGTCCACAGACACCCAGGATATCACCTAAATCACTGAGGTACCAAGTAAGACAACATCATGTTTGTGCATCAATAACAGTTTTCTTAGAGGGTTTTAAACTGGCTTTCACAAATAAGTTCATTTCCACTTTCCAAGACAAGAAACACAAACAGTCAACTCAGCACACCCTGCAAAGCCTCTTTAAATTAAATTATGACATTTGTTTCAGCAACCAGGCAGCTTATTTGGGTCTTACCGTGAGAGCAGCCAGGGACATGAAGCTGATCAGGTTGTTCCACACTTTATCAATATCCTTCAGCAGCTGCTGCAGCTTCTCACTGCACACTGCAGTTGCTTTGATGCCCAGCTCCACCCTCTTTGTCACTCTGTAGACTTCAACAACCCCTGTGGATGTAAAACAGGGGAGGATTGCAGGGAATGCACTGGAGCCCCAGCCCTGAACTCAGAAATGGCAAAACCAGAGAGGCACAGGAGGGGTGGCCATGGAGGGTCAGCTCAAAGCTGGAGTTTGCATTTATTTGGCAGAGGAGTTCTTCATTATTCACATGCAGGCAAAGATTAGGATTAAAAATAATGCCACTTGGGGAAGAGTGACTCTATCTTCCTGGTTTTTAGGGAAGAACTTCCAGGGTAAAGCACGTGGAATGTTGAAACTTACCCTGTAAATATTCCATGCCTTGGGCAGACTGGATGACTTCAGTGCACACAGATGAACTGCTGATTCCATTTAAGGTGTCGTTGGCTTTCTTTATGACCTGGTGGGAATGAATTCCATAAAGTGATGGGGTTTCTATCTTTGAATAATCATTACAAACAAGATTACCCCCAGCAGAAGCTGTCCTTCAGAAAAGGAGGCAAATTAAACAAGAAATGATTGCCACACTCCATCACGTTTTATACACTCCTGCTTAAGCAGATCAGGGGAAAGTGTGAACATTTAAAACCTTAATGTATTCCCCCAATAGTTTCATTACCAAAATAAGAGTTTTAAGAGCATGCATGCCTTGCTGTCTAATTTAATAAGAGCATTCACAGTTTGGGCTGTCTAATACTCAAATGCAAAGGAGAAATGTTCAGGAGCACTGATCTGGCTGTGAAATATCTCCGAGCAGCACAGGAATGGGCCCTGGGCACAGCAGAGCAACAGTTCTGTCCCTCAGGGAGCCCCGAGGAGCCAGGCACTGGTACCAGTGCCCTGAGCACACAACTGGGCACCCAAACAGGGGAGCACCCCCTGGCCAGAGAGCTGGAATATTCAGGGAAAAGCCAAACTAATCCCCAGCCACAGGGAGATCAGTGAGGGGGGTTCAGCTGAGGAGGTGGCAGCTTTTGGTTTAAAAACTGCAATTCCCAGGGCTGATTGCCACACTTTCCCAAACACTGAGTGAGGCAGGTCCTGCGGGACGAGGGAGGGATCTGGAGGAGGAGGAGGAGCCACACTCACCTGCAGGGCACTCTCCAGGCACCTCTGCCACTCGTAGGCATACCTCTCACTCTCCTAGAGCAAAGAGAAGGACAGGCTCAGTCTTGTTCCTACACACATTTCTCTCCCTCTCTCCTACACAACAGACACACAGCAGACAGGTATTTCAAAAGACTGTTTGCAGATCAGCTGTGTGAACTTCCAACACACCTGTTCCTAACTTCTCCCCATTCTTTCAAGATTTTCTATGCACCTGAACTCTAAAATTTGATTTCTGGGAGTGGGAATGAGTTTCAAAAGGACAATGTATAGGGGTGGGTAAAAGGTTTCATTGCACACAGCTCCTCCTGACACATTTGTTCCAGTCTGCTGTTCTAGCAATGGGGATTAGCAGAATTTAATCTGAGTCCTTTTCCCATCTCTTCTCAGGATGAGCAAGAGAAATAACTACCACACAGCCAAAAAGCCATGCCATTCCCCAAAGCAAACACTCTCTGCCAGAGCTGGGATTAGATTTAAACTGTAACCAATTTCCAGCCATAAGCTTAGGCTGCAAGGTCAAGTGATTCTGTGTTTCAGACAACATTCTGTGCTTTCCCACCTCCCTTTCAAGACGTGAGAGAAGAACCCTCCAAGTTCCACTCACAACATCCGACTGCACCCGGACACGTCTCACCCATACTCAAACAGGTAAAACCCCAAAAAGTGGGACACAGAAGCCCCTCAGGGGTGTCCTAGACTGCTCCTCACCTCCACCTCCCCAGTGAGGTCCTTGTACTTGTCCCTGATCACGGGCAGCGCTGGCTTCTCGCTCAGCGTGTTGGAGCGGTCCCTGAACGGCTGCTCCAGGGCTGGCAGGGGTGAGCAGCGACTGATTTCTCTGTCCCCCAGGCTCAGGCTCCTCTTGTGAGACCCTAAAAAGTCAGGTTGTAAAAAGTTATTCCTGCACTCTAAAGACCCAGGCTGTTTAAAATGAATGGAGTGGCAGCAAGGGCTGTCCCGCTCCTCCAGAAGAACAAATATTTCTCTTTACTCAGTGACTGCTGCAGATCTCCCCAAGTCCCTCAATTCTTACAGGTTTTTGGCACAACAAATATTTCCCTTGTACAAAAAGACCTGCTCCAAATGCCACGGAAATCAATCAGAAGTTTCAGGTCGTTTCCAGCAGCCTTTGGAACAATCCCCATTAGCTAATTTATAATTCAATTAGGAAAATCAGCCTTTGATGAGCACATGCACCATGAGGTTCCTGCACCACGGGCAGGCTTACCTTGCACAGACAGGTCAAAGGTGGCCAGCTCACTCCTGATCATCTCCTCGCTGGATTTCACCTTGCCTTGGGAAGTTGCCACCAAGAAGTCGAACTTGCTGATTTTTGGTTTTTCACTTTGGAACTCCCCGAAGTCATCCGTGGCCTCCCTCCGCAGCTCGGAGGAGGCTCCAGCGAGGAAATCAGCGCCCAGGGCTGTGTCAGCTGCTGCTGCATCCTGAGCTTCCGAGGGGAGCCTGGCAAAGTCCCCAAAGTCCCCGAGGTCATCGTCACCGGGACCGCCGGACACGGGCCCCGAGTCCTTAAAGTTGGCAAAGGGCGCGAAGGAAACGTCCTGCAGAGCATCCTCGCTGGAGAAGGTGGTCACTTTGGAAACTGTCGTCATGGTGATGTTTTCTGAGCTGCCAAAGAAGGTCTCCTTCTTCTGGAGGACGGCGGTGGCGGCGGAGGAGCCGCTCCCCGGGGGCTGGGCGGAGCAGGGCAGCCTCCTGTCCCTGTCGCTGTCCTGCTGGTCCCTGTCGGAGCTCGCCAGGCTGCCGAGCGCAGAGCCACCACCGGCACAGCTTCCACCCTTAAAGTCATCCACATCTGAAACAAAGCCCCACAATTAGGAGCTGAAGTTCAAACCTTTCAACTCTCCACGACCTGCTGAGAGCCTGGAGGAGCTGCAAGGACAAACACAGAATTGCTGTCTCGCTGAGGCTTGCAGTGTGCACAAAAATAATCTGGAAAATACCTGAGCATTTCATACAAAAATTTCTCTGTTCAATGAATCTAAGCCTTGACCTTTGAATGCTGTCTTACATTTTAAGCTGAAAGTCACCATACCACTATGGTAGTGAAGAAACACTAAAAAAAAAATTAGTTTCTGGCCAGTCCAGGCTGCACAGATCACCAGTTGAGTTTTCTGG
Source organism: Geospiza fortis (assembly GCF_000277835.1). Lineage (NCBI taxonomy): Eukaryota > Metazoa > Chordata > Aves > Passeriformes > Thraupidae > Geospiza > Geospiza fortis. The sequence continues at coordinate 1,214,912 of NW_005054368.1, read as the reverse complement.
CTGCAGAATCTACAATCAAAATATAAATGTTACAACTCAAACACCTTTAATGCGTTATTTCATCTTATCAAATCCAACCACACAGAAGACTGGGCTGACTTTTCCATTCCTCTGATAAAGTATTAATATACTTTAATTTTATATTCATGCTTTGATACAAATAACATGTAAAAATGTGCTGCAAGGATCTAAAAAAGCCTAGAAATCCTGTTTGAGCTTATCAGGGCTCCTGCAGTGCTGCACGGCCGACTCGTCAAACTTCCAGGTGCCAGCACTGACAGGGACATTGCAGAGATCATGTTTTAACTGAATAAATAGTTTGTAAAAGCTAAGTCTAGAGAAAATCCAATTATTTTGCAGAAAGCTCCAAACATTTGTACCCACCTGGTGATTACATGGCCCAATAGGTTCTTCTCCCTGCCAGGGGCAGCTGTGAGATCAGAGAGGCATCTTTCACCTCCAGACTGACTCTGATCCCCAAAGGCACAGGGAGCCAGGGCTGGGCAGTTTGCATTGGAGCACGAGCCCCCTCCCCAGCAAACCAACCCTCCTTCCCTACTTTTGGCATTGTTTTCCAGCAGGAACTGTCACTTTGGGTTGCTCAGGGTCTGGTGGCTGCAGGAACAGCAAACCCAGAGCACAGAGAGTTTTCCCTGAGCCTCCCTGGGGCTGAGATCCTGGTGCTGAACAGGCTGGCACACTGGGCTCTGATAGAGCTGGGGGGAACAAGCTGAATTCCCAGCTGTCCTCTTCCTCCACCGCAGCCTCACCAGCCCGAGGATGAAACCATTCTAACAAACCATTTCTGCCTTGAGTTTGTTCATCTCCCTGGAGGGGGAGAGCAGGCCAGGCTCCAGGCTGCTTCCCAGGCATGACCCACATCCATGGCTAATGAAAAACCTGAGCAGCACACGGCACAGCTCAGTGACCACTGCCGTGGGTCAGCGAGGCACAGCGAGCCACCCATCAGCCCCTCCTGGAGCTGCCACCTTGTCCTGCCAGCACCCCAAAGCCAGAGCTGAGCCCTGCACACAGATCTCCCAGTGCCCCTGGAACTGTGGATGAGCAGAGGGTGAACAGAGAGATGGAAGCAGTGAGTGAAAGGAGCCCAGAGGGGTCGGTGATTTATCACCACACACCACACCTTGTGCTCTCAAGTTTTTGTTTGAAGAAGGGAAAGGAAAGCTTTGCATGAAAGATAGCCAGCTGTAATTAATGCTGGGATCCTGCAGATACCACCAGCTTCCCTTGACTTTGTGCTGGCTCCAAACCCCAGCACAGACCTGAGCCTTGCCATGGTTCTGGAGAGAGGGGGGAGAGCTGATCCCACCCCGAGCATCTGCACATTCCCAGCCTGCTGGGAATTGTTCCTTTGATAACTGCTCAGATTCTGAGCTGCAAACACATCCTGAAGGCCCAGGTCAGGGCACTGCTGACCCAAGCCTGGCTCAGGCTCAGGCAGGATCAGCAGCAGGCTCCAGGGGGAATCCTGACTGACCTGCAATCAATAGGGCAGGGGAGGCAGAACAATAGTTTAATTATTCACAAACCAAGAGTCAGGATTCTCTGTCTGTGAATTCAGGCAGACATGAAACCTCTGAAGAGGTGCAAGGGCTCAGGTGAAATGTAATGGTTCAATTCTGTACATTTGATTTTGGTTCCTTTTTTTGATAATTCCAGAAGGATCACTCCAGTGAATAAACCTTTTTCTAGGAATATTATATTACTGGGAAAACACTGCATTCAGAGTCAGTGTTAACAGCTCAAGCAGTCCTAAAACAATTTAGTGAGAAGTATGAAAAATAAGAATGTGGAACCCAAAGTCCAAAGTGCCTGATCATCACCTGGGACCAGGTGCAGCTGCAGGAGCCAGCCAAGGGCAAGGGCTGGCTGCAAGGAATGCACAGCAGGATGAATACAGTTGAAAACACTGTTTCCCAGTCTTATCTCATCTAAAGGAAAGCTTCCCACCCCTGATCTGAGCCAACTATAATAATTTATTTCAACTACCAAGGATTAAGTTATGGCTGGAGGGAAATTACAAGCTGGAGCCTTCAATGTCAACAGTTTAATCATTTAAAGAAAACCCTTGACAGCATTAGTGACTATCTGAAGGAAACTGAGACAGACAACTCAGGGACATTGGAATAAATTTGGGGATTTCAGCCAGCACAGGAGACTTTCAGGTTTTTGTATTTCAGTGGGTAACAGAGTCTGATGAATAAACCCAGCTCTGGTGCCAGAGCAGCATCAGAGCAGTTACCCTGCAGCATCCCCTGCTCCAGGAGAGCATCAGTGCTGCTACCCTGGAACATCCCCGGTGCTGTCACCCTGAACATCCCCTGCAGCCTGAGCAGCAGCCCAGGACAGGCTCCACCTCTCCCTGCTCCCTCAGCAAGGGACAGGAGGCTGCAGAACACACAGTTTCATGCACTGCTGTCAGCAACCTGAAAAATCCCAAGCCTGTTTCTCAGCTGGAGAAGCCTGGAGCAGTTAACAAAAAGGGAATTATTCCCATTTGCTTTCTCTAAAGAACGGCCGTAACTAAGGTGGAAACCATCAAGAAAGCTGACTGTAAGGTAAATGAAAATGAAGGAAACAGGAGAAAAGGCTCCAAAATGTGTGGAATTACAGGATTTGCTATTTTGAAATGGTCATGATAAACAAGGTTTCACAGCAGAATAAAAGCCCAGAGCTGACACTGGGAGCTCAGTCCCACTGAGGCCCTTGGGAAGGCCATGGCAAACACATCCACACCCTCCCTGTCAGAGCCTTCCTGGGTAAACCAGGGAGGATAAGCTCTTCTGTGTGCAGAATTAACCCAAATGAGGCCAAGGGAGTCAATCTGGCTGTCCAGTCTGGACAAAAACATCACAAATACAGTCATGAAAGTTCCTCTGCCTCCTCCAGGAATGACTGGCTGAACACAAACACAAACTGCACCAGCCCTGCAGAATCAGGGCTCAGCTTTATAGTCAAAGCTTTGGTTTAAAAACTTTAGGGCTGGGCATGACCTGGGATCTCCAGAACCAAGGAGGGATGTTATGTTTTTCTCCCTTTTTCATTTTTTCCATTTTGAAGCCTCTCCAGCTTGGTGTAAAGAAGAAAACCCACATTCTGCTTCCTGAGCTGGTTTCTGCTCTTGTGGCAACTCCAAAACCCCAAAACAACATTTTAACTATTTCATATCTCAATTATTTTTAGCTTTTTTCCTTGTGTGCCAATTTGATGCTAATCCCAAGCTGTCAGTGGCTCAGGAGGTGGAGGAATGTGAAGCGACATAATTGCATGCCAAAAATTTGCAGCTGTCATTCATGTTTGAAAGTTTCAATATTTAAAAGGTAGAACTTCCCAAATGGAAGATTTACTTTGGGGTTCTGTTTAACTCACATGGGATTAGGTAAATAAATATCAGAATATTATTGAGTGGGCTTCTACTCATAAAAGTCTAGACAGCAACACAGTTTCAGTGCCAACTCACAGAAACAACCCTGCCACCACACATTTCCTCCACTCCATCCCCCTCAAACACAGATCTTTGGAAAAATATTATTGAGGTTGATATGTAAAGATTCAGGAGGTCACAGGGAGCGAGCTCAAAGCGCTGGAAGAGGACGAGAAGGAAGCTCACCCACACTCTGCTCTGCAAGAGAAAGGCACCCACCAGCTTAAGGGGATACCAGAACCTTCAACTCTGCATTTTTGAGGAAGCAGAGATACATTGCTAGTTTGCAACAAATCACACACACCCCCACGTTTTCAAAATATGCCAAGATAATATTTATTAACACAGCAGGACTTACAGATCACAAAAGATAGTGATACAGAGGAGCTCGGGAGGGCGGTATCAGAGAAAAGCATGCAGGTCAATACTTGCAGAAGAGAGATATCAAAGCAGATCTGAAAAGGCACATTCACACAGGAAATGTTTAGTTGAAATCAGACATTAGAAAAAGCAGCAAAAAAACCTGAAGTTGATTAAAATATACAGAGAATCTCCAGTAATGCCAAAGAAAAAGGTACTTTACAGGTGTGTCAGTGCAGCAGATAACCCTTTGAGGGTGCCTGGGGCAGGGCTCCTCTGGCTGCAACCTTTGGCAGGAAGGACAGATCAGGCTCACCCAACAGGAGCAGGTGCCCATTCAAACGCTCTCAGCTCAGAATGAAAGGGAAATTTGGTGTAAAAGAAGCAGCCTGGTTCAAACTAACAGCATGCAGCCAGTGCTCAAAGGGTTATAGCAGTAAATGCAGGAGGAATGAGGCAACATTAGTATCATCTACCTTCCACACAGAGAGTTAGCAGCCGAGCTTAAAGAGACTGTATCCCCTCTGGAGAGAGAAAATCTGGAAACCTTTCATCCCTCAAGAGAGCACAGGGCCCTGGCAGGGGAAGCAAGCCAAGGATTTCTCCCTAATTCCCAGCATCAGCACCTACCTGCCCATACCTGGAAGCTACAAATGTCAAACCTCAGAGCCCAGGGACACCCAGCTCTGTGTGGGCACCATCTCTCTGCACCTCTGTCCTGCTGCTGCTCCCCTGCAGATGTGACACAGGGCTTGCACAGGGGCAGCTCCCCAGGACACTCTCCCATTTCCCAGCAGGGAGGTGACAAAGGGATGCTGGCCCTTTCTGACATTAGATTTACAGCTCGAAGGGAACGGTGAGGAAAAAAGAAAAAAAAAAATCTGCTTTTTAACTTCATGTAAACTGAAAAAAAGAAAAAAAAAATTAAAGGACTTGACCATCAGCAGTTCACAGCTTGAAATGCATCAAACACACAGAAAGGAACACGTGAGCACAGGAGTGTTTGTAGCAGAGTGTCCAGAGCACATCCTGCTACCAAATCCAAACACTTAAATGGAGCTAAACTCTCCCTTTTGGAATAACATCTAACTTGGCACCATAGGAGAATACAGACTTGTTTAAGTTTAATAAAAATAGCTTCTAATTAATACTTCAGAGTTCAAAAGTTTAGCAACAAGCTCATGAAGGGCTAACCCCTTTAAACAAACCAAAAAAAAAAGAGGCTTTCCTGCCACAAACAGCAATTATTCACCACGGGTTGCTGTGGCAAAATCACACGTCCTGTAAAGAGCTACAGAAGTCAAACTACCACCAAAAGAGGCTAGAAAAATATTAGGAAAAAGTGCTTTCAAACCCAAAGTAAACATTCAAGAATACACTGTTGGTGCTACGTTTTGACAGCTCACTCAACTTGGAGTTTTCCCAAGCAGTAATATGAAAATTAAATGTCTTTGCTAATAAATTATTCCTGATATTTTGTACCCTGTTAGAGAGTATCTTCCACATCGAAGTTGCCGACTTAATTCTCTCCTCTACTTAAAAATATCATATAATGCAAAATTACAGTACTGTATATCTTTTCTCTACCCATATCTGCAAAAAATGGAAGAAATATTTCATGTGGAAATAACCAATTCTTGCAGTAAGAGCTTTTACATTTACAGTTTGTATGTTCCCCCTGTTCAGAAAAGCCTTTGACTGCATAAAACTTGTCCTAGAACACAGTAATGTTCCCGTGTTGTTGAAGGCCACAGAACATTTAACTACAGCTTATCTCCTATGTATATATGAAAAGAAAAAGCAGGACACTTGGGAAATTTGTTTTATGATATGTGATCAGGTCAGAGATGGTCAGTTCAGTCCCTCAGGAATGTTGTCATAAAGGGAAATTAAAGAAGGTGGAAACCTGATAAAGTGAAAGTCTCATGGTTTAAATTCAGGTCCAAGAGCTCCCAATCATGAGACCAGCACTTGCAGTCCCTTGGCACAATGATTTCCACGAGGGATTTAACACTGGAAGGTGTGTGAAATACTCTAAACTGCAGTCCTGCAAAATCCTGCCTACCCAGACTGAGCCCCACTGTAAGGGGAATACACTGCTGTTGGTGATTAGTCAGCTTCTCATTAACAGCCCCAATTAGTGACCCTTGGGAAGTGCCCATGGGGAAGTCCCCAAGCCAAATGCTTTGTGGAAAACAAGAGATTAAAGTGAGACTCTGCCATCATCTTGCTGACATAAATGGAATGACACTGTTTGCACTGGAATATTTTCCACTCGAGTCCCTTAAGTGCCAATGGCGAACAGGTACCAGTATGATGATGTTAAATCTCAAAAATAAACTGGCCTGGAGTTCAAACTGTTCCAGCTAGTTATATTTAGAGTCTTCTAAGACAAAAACTAAAGAGTGCCCTGCTGAGGGGCCGTGGCTGGCGGGGACACACACTGAGGAGTCTTCCACTACTGAAAGACGAGTGCATAATACTGTAATTGAGCACAGAGAACACGGAATCTGCACCACCTACGTTACCAGAGCAATCTAACCAGTTCCTCACCTGCTGCTGGTGGATGCTGGCCACTAACTGTTGGCAAATCCAAAGAGCTATCAGACATGACATGCTTAAGATCTCCTCCCACATCAGCCAGTTTCATGTCAAACTGAACAGACAGCGCGTCTTCGGAGTCCTCCTTGCCCACGCTGCTGCCGCCGATGGAAGGCAGGTCCAGGGATTTCACTGAAGCAGAGTCTTCTTTGGCCTGCTTGAAAGCTGCCACTTTGTCCACCAGCGACTTCTCGGCACCGCTGGAAGAGAACTTGGAGTGGAAGTCAGCAAAGTCATCGTCGCTCTTGGCCGAGGAGAGCGCGCTGTCCTTGGCCTCCTCGAAGGCCGCCCCGGGGCCCTCCAGGGACAGCTGCTTGAAGATGTCATACTTGGTGGGCGTAGCAGTGGTGGCAGAGCTCTGCCCACCCTTCACTGTGCTGCCTGAGGAGCCAGCCTGAGCACCAGGGCTGGCCTCCAGCTTGAGTGCATTGTATTTGTCCTCGGGTTTTTGTTCGGGAAAGCCCCCGCTGTTGTTGAAAGCCATAAAATCTGCAAAGTCATCTTGTCCACTGGCTGATGCGCCGTTAGAAAATTCCCCAAAGAGGTTGAACTCTCCAAAGTCATCAGCTAAGCTTGAAGTTTTGCTGGGTGCTGGCTGGGCAGAGGCAGATGGAAGGGGTGGAGGGGGAAAGGAGCCCGGCTTTGAGGTGTTGAATGCAGGTGGGAAGGATGGCTGCTTGTTTTCTCCAGGAGAGGAAAAGAGCTCCAAGTCTGCCAGATTCAAAGGGGTCTTGGCTTGTGTTGGCTGTTTTGGCTGAGCAGGCAGAGGAGGGAAGGGTGCAGGGAAGGTTTTGTCCTTTGAGGGTGGCTCTAACGGGGAGATGCTGTCAGCGGTTTTGAAATCTGTGAAACCATCGTCAGCTCCTGTGGGCTTGAACTCTGCAAGGTTCTCTCCTGGGAATGAAAACAGGGAGAAAACAACAATTAAACCCTGCAAAACAAACACAGCACATTCACACCATGCAAGCAAGCAAATTACTCCATGCAGTGTCAGAAGGTTTTAGGCAAACTGTTTAAATGGAAGACTTTGGGGTGCACACAGAACTGCAAACTCAACCTCCATGAGCCACACAAGTGTCAAGGGCACTGATTCTGCTCTTCACTCCAGCAAACACCTAATTCTCTCAAATAGCCCCAAAGTCACATTAAACTCCCTTTACACTGAGTTAATATCAAAACACACCATGACAAATGGATTCAAAAGGAGATCAATACTGTCTTATTTGGCTTCCATGCAAGTTGTTCTCCCCACCTCATCCTCTTCGTGTTTGCCAAACAATGAATGTAATTTTGAATTTCACTTATACCAGTACAGTATTTGCTTTTTATGGAAGCAATTCTTCCCTTCCTCCCTCTGAAATACTGCAGCTTTTTCAGGGGGGATCACCAGATGGCTGAGACAAAACCAACATGAGGTAAGAATGTTTTCGTTGAATTTACATTCAATATTTTGGTGTGCTCATTTTATAACTTTCTTCTTTTGAACATGAAAACATTGTTTAACCCATTCACCAGCATGTACATACTTGGACTACCTGTAATTTTAAAGTATTGATGCTTACTTTAAGACAAGTGTCCAATAATAAGATTTTTTTCTGTTTTAGAAACACACCACTAGCATTTCATTATTAAGCTACCTCAGTGTCACATTTTAAATCAGTTTAACCAAGATTTAAAAGAATACTCTTAGTAATGGCAGTAAAGGACCACAACTACACCTGACTTTTTATTCCATTCTCCCTCCCCTCCAAACCAATTCATTTTGCTCAGCAACAATATAAATATTCCTGAAATTGCTTGATCAAAACTGCAACAGCACAGCAAACTAAACTTACTGAAGAATTGCAAACTTTTCCATTAGAAATGTAAGCTGGTGAAAGGGTTAAGAGTGGTCAGACCTTGACAGCAGGCAAATACAGCAACTTTCTATATTTTAGAACATGTACAGAAAGAGATCAAATGTTATTTCATTTTAGTGCAAGCATTTAATCCTGAAGAGGTTCCAAGCGCGAGAAGTTCACAAAACACCACAGGGATTTCATAAATGAATAACTCCTTACTTAAAACAGATTCCAAACACATCATTACTTTAAAATAAAACTCAGGAGCACCCAGAAGAGATGCCAACCTTCCAGAAATACCATCAGCACATTGTTCCAATAGGATATTGCCCTGTTTTTACAAGATACTTCCTACCAAGTTTTTTAGAGAAGCAGCAGCACCATTATTTTAGAATTGCAGAGATGGAAATTCTGCAGCTCAAAGGGAAATGCTACAAATGATAATGAAAACCCAATAAAGCCCCAGTGCTTACCCAAGTATTTGCTTTCTGCTGGTTGCTCTAATTCCCGGAAAGCGCTGTACTTGTCTCCTCCATCTAGAGAAGAGGAGAAAAGAAATACATTTACACAGAGAAATGATGAATTCACACAGCAAAATTAGGAATTCATACAGCAAACGCTACATTAATTGCTCTGATTTTTAAGGATGAATATCTTATCAATGCCAAAAAGAAGATATAGGAAATTGTACAATAAATTGCTCATAGTGGTTGTGTATTTGTCCTTTTACCTCCAAAAGCAGCTGCACTCTCAGAAGGCTTCTCAGCTGCCATTCCTTTAAACACAGCATATTTGTCAGCTGGTGAAAGTGGCTTAGTACCTGGGAGTGGCATTAGTAAAGAAGGAACACTAAAAACAAAAGAGATAAAAGCAAAGTTCCTTAATTGATCCATAAGAAATCTGCATTTCCAGATCTTATTTAAAGAAGCCTCTTATTATGCCTATACAATTTGGTTCCTAAACCTAAGCTTATGCCTTAATGAGTGTTTAATCCAGCCCCTGATGTAAGTGACCTCAGCTGGGTAAATTCCCACTTTATCTCACCTAATCATATTTCTTTGGTTCAAAGTTAATTTGCACCATTCTTGATTTTAATTTCTAACAAAACCATGAACAGAACACCCCAGAACTTTATACCAAGGAATTTGTAGCTCAGGAGAGAACAAGCACACAGACACACCCCAGGAATCACTCCTGCTTCATTTATCCCTATGAAAATTCCCCCTGATAGAACTCAATACAGTAAAGAGTTCAAACTGCATGAGATTTTAACAGCTCCATACTTTCGGCTTATCTAATTCTGATTACATCTCATTACATATTGTAAAATTAGGATAATAAAGTGGGATTACTGTTCAAAGGAAGGAAAATAATAACGCTGAATCTCTGTCAGTGCCAATCAGTGAGTTCAGGCAGGTATCTAGTCAGCAAAATAAGGATTAGTGCACAGTTACACAAGCAAGTCTTTTTGCATAAACACACTCTATTCTATCCAGTAAAACTGCCACAACAACCTAACACCTTGTTAGCAAACGCTGGAAGATTTAGGAGAGAGCTTTGCCTGCCCTCCACACAAGCCCTGTTATCAGACCTTGGCAGCTCCACACAACACCATCCTTTACATATGAATGATGCATTCTACCTCCAGTTTGTGTCACTCACATTGAAAACCTGAATGAATTTCTATTGCATTCTTCAGCCTGGAGCAAGAATCTTTCCAGAGCCATTTAAATCTCCTTATCAGCAGCCTACAAGCAACACACAAACGAAGCACTTGCACACATGTGCTGATGCTGGTCTGTGGTGCTTGCAGGCAGACAGTGCAACGGCAAAAAACCAGAGCTTATGGTAATATAATTAAATTTCCCATCCCTGCAAAGCAGGCTATTAGATATGCAATCTTGGCAAATGGAATGGTTAATCAGCTGTACTCCACAGATGGCTTTTTTTTAAATAAAGCTCCATAAGCAATTAGATTATAGCTCATTGTAACATTTTGTTCAAAACTGAACGCTTTCACAACTGAATAAAGGGAACTGCTGCAGTGAAAAAGAAACACCATTTTCTGAAATATTTCTTTATGATCCTCTACTTTCTATTGTGCAATTAACAAACAGTTTTCGGTCAAAACTTTCAGCAACAGATTAGCTTCAGCTGCAAAATGACATCTAACACAAGATATACTTAAATCAGCATCTTCAGACCCATGTGACATTGACTGACACCCCTGGGAGCGTCCAAGGCCAGGCTGGACAGGGTTTGGAGCAATTTGATCTAATGGAAGGTGTCTCTGGCCCATGGTGGGGGGTGAAACTGATAAGCTTTAACGTCCCTTCCAAACCAAATATATAAAATATAAAATTTTATTTCTTATACAGAAGCCATTTGCCAGAGTGTAAGAGAACAAATGGGTTGAGCATCCCCCTTTGATGTCACTGCTGAGGAAGCACCTGGTAATCAGGGCTCACATGGAATTCAGAGCTCTGTTTGCCACTAAGAAAAGCCAGTTCCTACCCAGAAAATGTGTCTGTCTACAATTAGACACCTGGGAGGTGCATAAAGAGGAAAGAAGGCTGAAATTTTGTAGCCTTTGTAGACCTTGAAAGGTCGATTGCAAACTATCAAAGGGAGGAAACATGTTTATTTATTTTGTTATACAAAACCTGCCTGATCAGGAATTACATCTTGTCTCCCAAAGGAAAAGCCAGGATTGCTGGAGTCTGAATGATATTTCAATTGAGATTTATAGTCAGGTATCAAAAGTTCAGGCGCTGGCCAGAGAAATGACAGAAACACCAAGGACCTGGTACCTGCTCCGGTGCTGTGAGCTGGCTGCTTTGGCTGCCTCCCCCTGGAAATCAGTGAAGGAGTCATCCAGGGAGCCAGACTTGGAGGCATCCTGAAACTCCTGGAAGTCATCATCTTCTGGTTTTACTACCTGAGTTACAAACAACACATGAATTGCTAGGCTGCTGGCTCTTCAAACTGTCATACAGCAAGAAAGCAGCTTGGAGCAGCGTGATTAAGAGGGAAAAAAAGAAGGAAAAGAACCTTTCAACACCAGCATCATCAGCATTTGAACTTCGTCAGCACCTCACCCTACTCAAACACACACAGGATTACAGGGAGCAAGAATGAACAACAGTTCATTATTTCACGATAAACGTCCTATTGATTGTAGCCATGTCATCTTTTAATACAGGACAAATATTAATAATTTAAATCAATGAATAATTTTAAATTAATAGCACCACAAAAAATATTTTCTGAAGGATGAAGCATGTCTGCAAACAGCAAATTTATCCCCCACATGATTTACCTTTGTAAACTGAAGGTTTTCAGTGTTCTCAGCTGCTCCTGAAACTCCTATTTTACCAGCTATTAGAGTCTGCTGTGCAGTTTAACCTAAAATTCCATTTTATGTGCGTTACAAAATCCTAACTACAACTAAAATCCTCTTTGGAATACAGAACACTTTTGTACCTCTTCTAATGCCACCAGAAAGAACTGTAAAAATAAAAGAACGCCCTTAGCGGCACTTCACATTTTCAGACATCACATGCTGGATTTCAGCTCTGGGGTTTTTCTGCCATTTTTTTAAAACCTGTTCTCACCATGTAAGTTTGGAAGCGCCAGGCTAATGTCCCTTGCAGGGAAGGGGTTTGCAGGCAGGGAGGAGCTCACCTGGCCGGGCGGGTAGGAGGGCAGGAAGGCTCCGGAGGGCTGTGCGGGAGCTCCTCCCGCCGGAG
>NW_005054368.1:1190566-1202883 GCF_000277835.1 Geospiza fortis | reverse complement strand
CTGGGAACTGGTTCAGCACGTCAGGGCTCACGGCTGGGATCCCTCTCTGCAGAGACAACGAGCACAGTTATTCCAGGTGCAGGGCTGAACAAAGGGTGCAGTGTGCTCTGCAGCTCCTTGCGCTGAAGCCAACAACCAGCAGGGTACTGGTAAACCTCCCACATCTAAACATGCCATCAAGGTCCACGTAAGCGAATTACATTCAACACAGAATTACTGAGGTAGGAAAAGGCCTCCAAGGGCACTGAGTTAATCCTCTGACCCACCCTGTCACCCAGCCCAGAGCACTGCCCTTCCTCGGACGCCTCCAGGGATGGGGGCTCCACCACCTCCCTGGGCAGCCCCTTCCAGTGCTTAATAACAATAACCCTTTCCATGAATAAATTCTTCCTCATGTTCCAGCTGAAACTCCCCCAGCACAGCTTGAGGCCATGGATTCTTGTCCTGTCACTCACTACATTTGATATTAAAAATATATGTACGTGAGTTTGGTAACTATATCTAAGAACTTCAACTGACACTAAAGGAAAGAGTAATTGAACTATAAGCAATGAAATTGCTAAGATTACAAGCCCACTGAAGTGACAAGGGCAGTTTCTGTGCTGCACTGGAACAGAAGCAGTGTTTGACAGGAGGTGTGCAGTGCCAGGCACTCAGCCTGGGGTTTCGCAGGAGGTGTGCAGTGCAGGCACTGGGCTCAGGGGCTGCCAGGTGAGAGCATACCTGGGTCACTGCTATCATGGCCAGCACACAGTAGAGCTCCTCCTTGGTGAGCTTCCCGGGCGTGGTGCGGTTGGCCAAGGCCCAGATCTGCCCCAGGGTCTCCCTGGGCAGTCCCGAGGACATCAGGATGGGGTAGAGCTTGGCTGTGTCAATCCCAGCAGGAGTCAGAGTGGTTTCTAAGATCTTCTTATACAGCTCTGTTGTGAGGGAGGCAGTGTTAGACAGTGACAACTGCTCTTTTCAAACATTATTGCTTTTTTATGTCGTCTCAAACTCATGATATCAAATCAGGAGCACTCAGTGTAAGGTAAGGCAAGAGCATTCTGGCACTGTATTGTATCACCATGTTTCATCTAAATGTGTTATTGGATGGTCTTTACAAACAAGTTTAACTCAAGCAGAGAAATATTTTATATCAAATACACTTAGTGCTGCATTTCAAACCACATTTCTTTAACGAAACTGCAGGATAACCCATATAAAAAGATAGTTCTAAGAGCCTTATGTACTTAAACCTCAGTGTAATCAATATTTACTACAGCAATTCATTTCCTATTCACTGTGTTATTTACACATAGAAGACAAATAGCCTTCAGAAATGAGCCTACCTAATTACAAGACATGCCAAAAACCAGAATACCCATGAAAGCAGCATTATCAGCAATGCATCCTCTGCTGGGATAAGCTGCTGCCATAAATGTTTAATCTAGAATTTGTTAACATGCTCAAATAAAACCCGTTTCTTCAAATGCAGATAAGACACCATAAATATGTAACATATCAAAGATCCAGGATTCTTTTGATGAGGGGATAAGGCTTTGATCAAAAAGTGGCCATGCAAGCACAGGTACACCCACACCTTGCACTGCCCACCTGGTCAAATGCCCCCTGGTTGCTTTACCTGGGACCAAGCTGTCGTTGTAAATCCAGGGAGGCATAATTTGCTGGATGGGGTCCTGGGGAGGGAACACTCCAACTCCTAAAGGTATTCCATTCAGTAAGAAAAACACTTGTATTAGGACACAGAGCACAATGATCTTAAGAGGCTACACCACAGCTGGTCAGCATCATTCAGCATTTCAGGCAAAGATTTAAGATAGGAATCACTGTGCTCAGAGGAAAAACAGGTACTGCAGGAATATGAAATAGTAACTAGAATGATGTGGCAGTAATAGATTATAGTTATATATGTAATGAAATAAGGAGCTCCTCACGTGCCTCCCTCTTGAAGTGCAGATGTACAGAACCTAAAGTCTCACTGTCTTCAAGTTTCACAGCAGTTCTGTCAGAACAAATTCAGCTTCCCATCAGCTCCCTGCTATTAGGGCTATTTGTGGAATAAATAAATCCATACCTACCATAAACCCCTCAATGTTCCCCTAGAACATCCTCCCCTGGGAAATGCACAAACAGCCCAGGGACTGAACCTCAGCAAGACTGTACCCACATCCACAAACCTGTATCCACTGCTCCCAGTCTGCAGCTCCAGGGGACACCACAGCCACCTTCACTCCTACAGGCTTTTGTAACATCATCTGCCACACTTCACTCCCCAAAAATTGGTTATTTCCTTCTCCACTATGGGGACTCTTCCCCTCAGCAGATTTTATGCTCATCTTGGATGGAGTTCTGACCAAAATCAGCATCATTTCAGATTTCATTGTCTTTCCCAGTACCCTTGCATCTCCTCATCTTCCACATGGATTCCCTCTTGACTGCAGTCTAACTTCCAACTACCCCATAACTCCAAGCACATTCTAATATAAGCAATTCCTTCCATTTCAACAAGCAAGTAAAATAAATTTGCCACTTCCTCAGATCTCAATTATTCTTCCGTTTTAACCCCCCTTCCATACTCAGTCAACAGTTTTAACAAAACCCAAACTGGAACAAAGCCTTGTTTTAAGTTTTCCTCTAGACCACCTTTTGAATCTTGAGGTAGTTTTAGACATAATGTGTATGAGCAGCAAATATTCAAGAAACAAGTATTAACTAGCTAAGAGTTTTAACCTGGCAAGATTTTATCCCCTCAAGAAAGATTAAAACACACCATAGCATTGACCATCTTTAGTGGTAAGTTTCCCTAACAGTTTTTTTTTAAAAATATCTTCAGACAGCACAACTTCTTTTTCCCCAAGACAGGATAGAATATTTTAAAACAGCGAACCTGATTAAACAAACATGTTAAAGGTGATTACAACAATAAACTCACATGGAGAAAGTTCAGAGCAAAATCATGGCAGTTACACTTTGAGCAAGGAGCAGGAGGCACTGACATATTATTCAAGCAGGCATTCAGAGCAAAATTACGCAGGGTTGGCCTTGGAATTAGTGAACAGAGCGTTAGCACCAAGCAGCATCTCATTAGATTGAAATTCTGTCAAACGTTTTGATTGCTCACCACACTCTTCAACTGCTCTGTTTTGTTCTGAAGCCTTGTGCACCTCTGCAGCAGCAGTGGGACCACTTTCATGTCCACCTACAACACCCCAGTCACTGCTGGTGAGACTGGGATGGGCTTGGCTTGCAGCTGAGGCTTTGTGCCCAACTTCGGACGTTTTAAGTTTGGTTTGCTCTTGTTCAGATTCATCTGAGCCATTAGCTAAGGCTTTCTCCTCCAAGGAAGAGCCTGAATAAACAGCAGGAGGAATTATTTATACTTTGTTAGGAACTGCCCAGACTGCACTTTTCAAAGGAGAAGTACTTTTGGTACCACTGATGAGCTAGAGATGATCGGCCCCAGCTCAGACCAACATCACCACTCTCTCTGGACACTTTCAGAGCCTGGTTCTGCCCTTTACTTACCACAAACACAACAAACTCAACAAGCAAAAAACAAGAGGAGGAAGACACAAAACTATTTCCTGTGTTAGGATTATTGTTGTGTAATCATCGAGGCATGAGGAGCAGAAGTGCCCAGTATCTACTTACATCTCCAAAATTCATGTTCATCTCACCAACATCCCTTCAGCCTCCAAGGGAGGAAACACACAAGTGCTCCACAGCTGCATAATCATTATTTCATATACCACCATCTCAACTGTGTCTTTTTCTACCCCACAGATTTAGGATGATGCTAAAACATAAGATTTAATTCACCTAAGATCAGGTATGTGCATATCTAGCAGTATTTGGATCCATATGTGACTTGCTTTTACAGGCAGTTCTAAGGGAAGCAAGAAGGGAACTTAAATCATCTTTTCCCATGGATCTGCAGGTTTCTGCTTAATTGCCTAAATTATTTTTTCCAGCCAGACTGAAAAAAAACCCCCAACAAATTAAGTAAAGAGTTTGTGCAGCTCAGAGGGTGACATGTAAAAGAAGATACTTTAGAGTTACCTGTTTTATGGGTATTGGATGGAGATGCAGAGGTAGGAAAATAAGGAACCTGCCCAGCTGTACCATGCAGGGTGGATAGCACTGGAGCCTGGGCTGGAGGGACAGGTTGGAGCACAGCCCTCTCTGAAAGCAGCTGCCCAGCCTCAGTGGCAGGATGGAAAGGCTGAGAGGTGGATTGAGGCACCAGTTTGGGGGTTTCAACAGGCCCTTGCATAAAGTCACTAAATTCTTCATCATCGAGAAAAGCAGAATGGGAAACAGATACAGCACAATGGGATGGTGTGGGATGATCTGCAAATGGAATGAACACACAAGGCAAAGTGATGAGGAACAGGGGTCACGGGCAGGAATGTGGAAAAGTGGCAAACACTGGGAATACACAGCAAATGGGTGAGGAGGAGCAGCGTGGAGTCTGTGTGCTGACACGTCAAGGGTGTCACTGGCACGAGGTAAAACTGAGCAGCCCCTTCCAACCACTCATCTTCTCTCCCAGGATTTTAGGATGTGAACACTGAAACTTGGTTCTTAACACTGGCTGTGAAAGTATTCTGTCTGTCTTGAGCAGACAGGGTCAGAACAAATCCAGAGGTAATACTTCAAACTGGACATAATGGGGTCTGTCAGGGGGACATTCTCCCTCAAAGGAATGTTTTATCCACAGAAACTCAGCAATGTATCATAAAGTACAAAAGAAATGTCTGCTGATGTAGACAATTTTCTGCTTGATCCCTTCCAGTGTTACCCATTTTAACAGAACTGGTGAAGGACAGGCAAATCTACAGACAGAGGGAAGTTGTCAGAGATCACCTGTAACTGCAAACTTACCAAGGAGTGAATCCACAGCAGAGACACAAATTTTATATAGGAAAAAGGTGGCCTAGATAAGCTTTGTTTCAGGCTAGACACTAAGAAAACTACACTACAGACCATAAGAAGTCTTAAGTGGCAATTGTTGCCAGTGTAATTACTGAGAACAGAGGCTTGGTTTGACCATGCCCAACAACACATCAGCCAGTTGTGACACTCCACTCAAGTCTTTAAATATGGTTTTGATCATTCTTAGCACTTAAATACCACTTCTCATCTTCAAAAGCACTCTGCAAAACATTAATTAATGCTTTGACTAGAAAAGAACAAATGCTTTATCAATTTCCTTGATGTTTCACATTTAGCACAGCACATGAGGCTTTCTGTTTAAGATTTCAAGTCTTTTAATAAAGGCTCATATCTATCAATATTTCACCCTCATACCCTGACCTAGCAAACAGTTGCCAGAATGACATTTGATTTTACAAAACTGTTAATCCACTCATTTTGTACCACCAAATAAAAATATTTGTTGGAATTAGTTCCCCCTGCTGAGGATTTCAAACGTTGGAGTTTTATTTTCAGTTGGAAAATGAGGAAAATTACAAACCTGGCTTTTTTGGATGTGCTGCTGGTGTTGGGTGCATTTTAGCATCTCTAGAAAAGCCATCTAAGTTCCCTTTAATGGCTTCCAAAGCATCATCTCTGCTTTTTTCACCTGTCTGAAACAGCACAGAAAAAGTTTTGAAGAATTGACAGAACAGCTCAGTTTTCCTCCAATACCCACACTTCTTCAGTACCAGAATTAGCAATGCCTGCTGCTGGCAGAGTGTAAAGGACTGACTCTTCCAGAGGCTTTTCAAGCATCTCATGCAATTCCCACTGATTTGCTTGTTGAAAGAGACCCTCCCATTAAAAGCTATTAAAAAAAAACCTGAAGAAAGAAACACCCCACTTATTATCAGGCCATACCTTGGGTTTCACACTGCTCAGAAGTCTCAGCTTTTGTTTCTGCTCTTCAAACTGCCGCCGTTTCCTTTCTTCCTCTAAGAACTTCTGCTGGTGCTCAAACCTCTTCCTGAAGGAAAATTATTAAAAAAAAAAAAAAAATATATATATATAAATAATTTTTATGAGATTTTTCACATCAGGTTTGTGCTTGATTTCTCCATTTCTACAGTCTCAAATTCACATGGTTTGGTGCACACACTCCTGCTTCTTCTCACACCTGAACAAGCACCACAAACTTCAGAGGCAACGGGATATCCAGCAATATTCTACAGCCCCAAACAATGCTGCTGCAGAGAAAGCACATCTCCCCCTGACAGAAGGACTGCCCAAGAGCCAGGGAGGCGTCACTTACTGCTGCTCCTCTGCAAACTGCTTCTGCATGTCGGGGCTGTACTGGGGGCCGGCGGGGCGCATTCCCAGGAAGGAGGCCTGTCCCATGTAGGGCATTCCAGCTGCTGGCATCGGCCCCAGGGCCATGCCACCCTGCAAACAAACACAGCACACAGCTCCAGGGCATTGCTTTCAGCTCCAGTGTATTTTTTTCCCCCATAGAAAAAGCCAAAGCACTGGCAGTGCCAGCAAAGTGGAGTCTGCAGAATGCGGAGCTGGGGAGTGCTGGAGGAGCAGTGCCCTCAGTAGATGGCACTCTTCCTCTCCACAAGCACTCAAACTCGCAGCTTTTGGGAAAACTGGCAAAAATCAGCTCTGCAAATCCAACCTGCCCCAAGAGCAGGAAGGTTACAGCCATCCTACACCATTCGGTATGGGTTTTCTTGGGATTTCTGGTTCCTATTCTAAGGGATTTCATAGTATTTTTATATTCCCTCCTACCAAGCACAGATGCTGGAAAATGTGGTCTAGGCATTTCCCAGACAATATATGATAACAGCCAAGAGGAACCTTGTCTGAATAAACTGTATCAGAAGCATTTGCTGAGAAATATATTCTGGGACATTTCGAGCAGCAAAGCTGCCTAATATAGAAGGAGCCAGAAAATAATTTACTTTTCTTACCATTCATTTTGCATTTGGTCTCAGAACACGTAGGAAGAGAACAAAAGTTGTTTATTATTTTTAGACCAGTTCTCATAAAAACATCTTCCTACTATAAATTTTGCCAGAATAACATAATAAATTGCAGTTGGGGGAGGGAAGGGAGTATAAGGACATGGCAAAACAATAAATTCCATTTGTGACACAGCAATTTGGTTAGAAAGTCATGCAAAAGCATTAAATTTCAGCAAAGTGCAAATTTGTACATAAGCACATATGGTGCTAAATAGAAAACAATAGATTAAAAGAGAGAGAACATAATATTATCAGCTCATATTTAATTCTTACTCCTCAATTAGCAACAGCAGCACTAAAGACAAGTTCTTTAAGGAAAAAGAAAAATGATAGTGATAGGATAGAGGGAATGGCCATAACCTGAATGAGGGCAGGCTTAGATTGGCTATTAGAGAGAAATTCTTCCCTGTGAGGGTGGTGGGGCCCTGGCACAGAGAGGTTGTGGACTCCCCATCCCTGGCAGTGCCCAAGGCCAGGCTGGATGGAGCTTGGAGCAGCCTGGGATGGTGAAAGGTGTCCCACCCAGGTGTCCACCCAGGCAGGGGTGGAACTGGATGAGCTTTAATGTCCTTTTCCCCCAAACCAGCCTGGGGCTCTGCAGTTTCAGCCCACATTTCCCTGCCACACACCTGCATGGCCATGGGTCCAGGAGGCATCTGAGAGCCATAATTCATTCCCATCATCCCTGGCATGTTGGTCTGCATGACAGGAACCATTGGAAACCCTTGCTGTTGCATAGGAATCATCCCTGCAATGAAACAGTAAACAAGCCAAGTGCCCAGTTAATGGTAAAAGCTTTTTTTTTTTCCCCTTAACTAACCCTTCCTTCCCCATTTAATTATTCTTTTTTGTTTACTAAACCAGTAAAAGAAAGTAAAAAACTCTTGAGTTGTGCTGGATGGCTTAAAAATAAAACCAATAAAATTTGCTACACTGCAGGTAGCCACAGAATCTCCTTAGTTTAAACACTGGTCAGTCTACAGGGAAAAATATTACAGGGCTTTTCAGTAACTAAGCTGATGAATTATCCCACCATCCCAAAGATTCTCTGTGGGTTTCTTCCCATATGATTTTTGGAAGGGTCATTTCCAATTAAAAAGATTTAATTAACCAGGGTGACTGGTGCTGGTAATTCCCATTCCTCTTGAAACCAGCAGCTTCTGAAAATAAATCTTGGGAAATAAAGTCAACCTTTCACAAAGCAACTTCACACTCTGACCTGGCTGGATAATTTGTCTGTAGGTTAATTAGCACACTTTAGGTTAATTAGCCCACTACACATGTTAGAATGGTAACCATACTTGTCAGTAAAAGCTAAGTGTGCACAAAGTTGGACAAACCGAGCTGGAATGTATTAATTCACTGAATAAAGCAAGTGTGTTATGGTTCAGTATCTTCCTGCCTCACATTTTGCTGTCTTGGGAGACAAACACTAACACGCACTTGTTACCAGCACACCATGAGATAATTATGCAAAAACACTCCAGGAGGCCATGACACAGGCAGGAATAATCCATGAATCAGTCCCTGGGATTTTAATAAAAAACTCTCCGTTTTCCCCATAAATTCTCTGCATATTTTCCCCTAATTAAACAAACAGCACCGCATCAGGAATGAGAACAAAGGCAATTTAAGGCTGGGGCTCTCCCATTGTATTAATACTTTCCACACAGGTTGTGACTCTTGTCCCGGGGTCTTGATGTGCTTTGTAAATATTTACCAGGTCTTGCAACACCCACACAGCATGGGTGCACACAGCTGGGAGATGAAGCAGAGAGAGGTGAAATACCACACTCAAAATAACACCAGAATCCAAAAGGCCAATTCAGGTTAAAAAGGGAGATGTAGTTTTCCTGGACCTTTAATCCACATTCTGGTGACGCTGCCTCAACAACACACAGGAGGTTTTCCCAACAGAGGAGTGAGAGCTGAATTCAAAGGCAATAACCAGCTATGGAGTTCAATTAATAATCACACCTCTGAACATCATTGCAGACCTGGTTTAGGTCTAATTTGTCTAAACAAAATCAAGGACTTTGTGCTCAAAATGTGAAGCTGTTACGTACCTTGAGGGGGGCCCAAACCGCCTGCGACGGGAAACATGAAGCTGCAGGAAGAAAACAAGAGTACATGAAAGTCTGTCACTTCAGTGCAAATGGAAAATCCACCTCGACTTCCATCACCAGGAGCCTCCCACCTTCTGGTCAGCACCTGCAGGTCCCACAGAACTCAACCCATCCAAGGGAAAAGGTTATCCCTCAGCAGGATCCCGAAGCACCCCGGCAGTGCAGAGCCAGGAAACACAGAGCTGATCCTCCCAGCAGCCCTGACATGGCTTTGACTCATCCACATCACCCACAAGAGACTTTCAGCACCCACACAGCTTGGGAACAGGTCAGTGTGCTGTGTGGGCTAAGCATGGAATGAATAAACATCTCCTCTTGGAAGGATCTGACTCAGCAGGACCACCAGAGAACAATTCTCAGCTGCTTAGGAACAGCTTTTCTGAAGAAAAATAAACTATCCGCAAAACCCCATCACTTTTTGCCCCCTTTAGAAACATCACAAAATAATGGAGTTTCTATTTTCTCAGTTATCTAATTACAACAAAAATAGCACCTTGGAGAAAACATTCATTCACATATCGAGGGTCAAGTGCACCTAGAGGCAGAACCATTAAAATTTCAACTAAAATCCTAATGGAAATTGCTAGCCCTCGCTCTCAAACAGCTGCCAAACAGCAAAAAAGGACCTAGTTTAAAATTCTCATTTGCAAGCAACTTGCAGAAACCCACGTCAGCAGCAATTTCCCAAACAAGAACCTCACTCAGTGTCCCAGGCAGTTATTACATCAAAGTGCTGTGGAAGAGAAACACACTCATAGATATTCAATGTTCAATTTCAAGCATGGATGTAAAAGAAACTGACAAAGAGTACAAGAGAAAATGCCATCAGAAATGGCTGCAGGAAGTCCTGAAAGCCAACCTGGTTTATAAATATAAAAGAGCCATGTAATATGAGCACTAGGATAAAATAAGGAATTTAAATTATGCATTTATCCAGGAGCAAACTGCGCCTCCCCACTGTACAGGCAGCAGGTCACACGGTCACCAAGACAACCTATTTGCTCTTCACTTCATCCTCCACTCAGCGTCTTCATCGTCCTGAAGCTTCTTCTTCAGCTCTGAGCACTGCGTGCTGATTTCTCTTTCCACAACTATCACACACCTGTGCTTCCCAATGGTCCTGTCCTGCCATCCTCCACCCCACATCTGGGGCTCTCCCTCTGAAGAACTCTGCAGACTCACACAGCTCAGCCCCAAACAAGTGCAGGGCTTGGTTCTCACCACAGTCAAGGTCTGTTTAACTCAACTCAGTCATTTTAATCCACTCCTTGGCATACAGTGTCAACATGAAAACAAACAGAATGATGAAGTATTAAATGTAATTTCCGAAGATCTCCTAAGCATGTAGAACTGTTCTAAGCATCATGCTTCCCTTCTTGTTGGGGAACCTGATCAACAAGAATTCTCCAAACCAGCAAATGCCATGTAAACTGAACAAGCGTCGGGAGGTACCACGGCTTGTTGGGAGCAAGTAAAGGCCAAACTATTAAATATTTATCCCTTTCTACAGAGCTCCTGGTTTATTTATAAGGCTCTGCTGAAAAAAATAAAAAGAAACAATCAACCAAAAACCCCTCAGCTGATTAGAGGGCACTGGAAGAGGAGCTGGTCCAAAGCAAGCTCTGGCAGCACAGCCCCGTACTCAGATCCACCACAGATTCACTCCAGGATTCAGCGTGCAACTGCCAGCACCAGCCACGCTGGCACGGCCACAAACCACTCCACCAATGGGAACTGATGAGTGAAGTTCTTTTTTGGAGATGCAGAATTGCCCAGAGCAATCAGAGAAAGCAGCTGGCTCTCGTGGCTGAGGGAGCCAGCGCAGGGACGGTCCTGTGCGAGAGCGCCCTGGGCACGCTGCACAAATACAATGAGGAGAAGGGAACAAAGTGATTACCCTGCAACAGACCTCTTAAAGCAGTACCAGAAAGCTGTACATTCCTACTAAATCAGTATTTGAAATATGGAGCATAAAAAGAACACCAAGAAGCCCCAAACCAAGCAAGCAACAGCCTCAGCCAAAACGCAGGAGCGTGGGGAGCAGCAACTCCTTTTCTGAATGGAGACTTCACTGTAACAGCTCCAAACCACACAGAACGTTTTCCCATCCACAAGTGGATTTTTAAACCCCTTAATTCCCAAGCAGTACAACTCCATCAATGAAACAGACTGTCAGAGTATTTTTGAATGGCAGAAATGCATAAAAATTAAAGTGAAATCAGGCAAAGAACCCACACAGACACAGAACAGAACTTTTCCTCTACCTCCAGAGTTTGTCCTCAAAGAAACCGAAATACTATCAATGGGCAATGGTGATTTGTAAATCCTTTTCTTTTTCAGAACCTTTATTTCTGAAACTGACAACAATGACAACATTCCCAATAACACTGACAAAACCATGGGATTCGGATTTCCAAGACAACTCAATGAGCTTAATTGTCAAATGCAAAATTTCCTCAGCCTCCCTGGAAGTAGGACAAGAGATAAATAGCAGACAAGAACCTACATTGAAAAAAACACATTACTAGAGTCTTCAAAGGTGGTGAAATCCAGTTTTCCAACCTCTCCAAAAACACAGCAACATCTCTTTTAACACTGGGTTTTTTTCCCTTCTGACAGGATTCCTCAGTCCTCCCTGCGGCCAAGGTGCCCTTTGTGAGAAGGAGGGGAAAAGGGAAGTCCCCAGGGAGGCTGGGTCCCAGGAGGACACAGACAGACGGACCTGCCCGGCAGTGACACAACATTTACTGTGGCGGCACCAAGCAGGGCTGGCAGAACCCCCAAATCCTTCCCACCCCAATATCTGAGATTGCAGCTGCACAGCCTGACAGCAAGTGGGGCGCAACTGCCCAAGCCTGGACACACGGGGGAGATCAGCTAGGCCCCCAAAATGTGAATAAATCTCAGCAAAATGCAGAGATACCGTGGCTGCATTCCCAACAACACACCTTGGACCTCCCCATCCCACCCAGGACCCCACATCCCGCCTGGGCCCCTGATGTTCCGTGCAGGATCACAGGTACTACACCTGAGACCCACATACCCCACCCAAGACCCCACAAAGCTCACTTGACAACCCACGAACCCCACCTGGGACCCCCACCCACGATCCCACGAACCTCACCTGAGACCCCACGCACCCCACCTGCGACACCCTGCCCCCACCCAGGGTGTACCACACCTGAGACCCTACAGACCCTACCTGGGACCCCCAGACGCCAGCCAGAAACCCCGCACAGCCCAC
>NW_005054368.1:1172356-1190321 GCF_000277835.1 Geospiza fortis | reverse complement strand
TTCCGGGGCCGGCCCGGGCAGGCACCGCCCCTGGCCCCGCCGCTCCCCGGTTGCACGGCTCCTCGGTTTCTCTGGTCCGCAGCCGCAGAGAATCACAGCCCCACGGTTCCTCCGTTCCACAGAGCCACAGCCCCACAGAGCCACAGCCCCTCGGTTCCTCCGTTCCACGGCCGCACAGAGCCACGGCCTCTCGGTTCTTTGGTTCCACAGAGCCGCGGCCCGTCGGTTCTTCCGTTCCACAGCCTCACAGATGCACAGCCCCACAGCTCCTCCGTGTCTCAGCCCCACAGAGCCGCAGCCCTACATCCCCTCTGTTCCACAGCCCCACATCTCCTCGGTTCCACAGTCCCACAGGCCCACATCCCCTCGGTTCCACAGCCTCACAGCCCAGCTCCATTCCTCCGTTCCACAGACCCAAAGCCCTGCGGGGTATCGGTTTCACAGCCCCTCGGTTCTTTGGTTCCACACTCCCACAGCCCCTCGGTTCTTTGGTTCCACACTCCCACAGCCCCTCGGTTCCTCAGCCCCACATCCCCGGGAACGGCCTGGATGGGGATGAGTGCCCCAGTTTCCCCTGTGGAACGCCGGTTTCCAGCATCCAAACCACCGCTTTTCCGTAAAAAGGAAAATAAAGTGCTGTCTTTGCGCCCCACCTCCCCCAGGGGTCACTTGGGGACGTGGGACAAGAGCCTGAAAGTGACAAGACAAGGGACAATGGATTCCCAGCGACAGAGGGAGGGTTAGATGGGACATTGGGAATAAATTCCTCCCTGTGAGGGTGCTGAGGCCATGCCACAGGGGGCTGTGGCTGCCCCATCCAAACTAGATTAAACCAAGACAATCCTGTCCAGAAATTCTTCCTGAAAGGATTGCAGTTGCAAAGAAGCCATTCCTGCCTGACTGGAATTCTGATGACAAAAGCAGGGTGAGCTGAGAACATGCTGGGCAGATGAAGAGAGGGAAAATGCACAGAGCTGGGCCTTTTTTGCCTGCAGACTTGTTCCACTGAGGCTGCACAAACTGGTCTCTGAATTAGCATTTTATGACCTTGTTTATTCTAGGTTCAGGCTCAGTTATAAAACCATACCAAATTAATGGCATGTATTAGTTTATTTCAAAATAATTTTATTGTAGAAAAACAGTAGGAAGAGCAAGGCTTTACGTTCACATACAAGTGGGTTTATTTTGGCATTTTTGAAGGGTCCAGGAAGTCTCTGACAGCTGCATTCATCAAACCTGATAGTAAACATTGTGTGGTTTTTGTCTCTGAATCTCCTGGAAGTGTCTAAAAAATGTATTAGGGGTGATCTGAACACAGACAATATTTTCAAGGAGCAGTACAAAACAGTGTGAAAGTAACACAAGCTGATGCTGGTTTTGAACTACTCTCAGAAATACACAGCATTCACTGCACGAGCACATGCTCCAGCTTCTATAAGAAGCATCCAGGAATTCTCTTCTGGCATTGCAGTAGAGACTTTCTAGCATGTAAATCTCCACCCTCACCCCAAAGGAAACATGAGAAATGTTCTTCTCCCTTCACCATCACTGCCATCTTCATTCTTCTGTTCCAGCACAGATAGATGTGTCAGCCCCAGCTCACCAGTCTGAATTCAGCTTTCTGC
The DNA here is from genome assembly GCF_000277835.1 of Geospiza fortis. Lineage (NCBI taxonomy): Eukaryota > Metazoa > Chordata > Aves > Passeriformes > Thraupidae > Geospiza > Geospiza fortis. Next base: position 1,188,696 of record NW_005054368.1, on the reverse strand, counting down.
AACAGTCTGTAATTTACTGTCATTTTTGTCTTCTTTACCTTTCTTCTCTCCCTTAGTATTTTCCTTTGTAGTTTTCCTACAAGAAACACATTGGAGATCAAGACATCTGAACATAACCAGTGGTTTAAACTCAGGCTGCTGTCACCTGACACATGGCACCACACAAGGAATATGTTGTCATTAATCCAAGCTCCAGTAGACAGATTCTGACACTAAAACTTCATCAGTAAAATCATTATGACTGGGTGGTTCATCCAAACAAGTTATCTATTTCTTTGCTTAAATTTTCTGGGCTGTTTCTTGATAAAAAGCAACTCTTACCTCCTCTTCAGCAAAAGCTACTTACTTTTTTTTTTTGTCTTTTTTCAAGAAGCACTTTGGGGTGGTACAAATGGATTCTCTTGTCAAAGGTTTCTTAATGAATTTCTTCTTTTGTTTGCTGAGAACAACATTTAGTGAAGAAAGGTGAAATTACTAGGGTTTCAGTTGTAGAAGCTTCCTAAGTTATTAAAAAGCACTGATTAAAAGACTAGTTAACTGCTGAAATGAACATACCTCTGCAGTTTGGGCAGATGTTTTATGTATTCTGGCACAGGACAGCCAGCTCGCTGGATAACGTTGGCAATACTGGAAAAGACAGGAGGGAATAGATCAACTCCAGTGCTTGGACAAGTGATAAATATTTTTCTTGTGGAAAACAGCAAACCAAATAAACTGGCTGGTTTGCTGTTGGTCTTTTCTTTTGTGGTGATTTTTTTACAAAGCAAGAAATAAAGACATTATTAATCTGGACACATTACCTCCGTAATAAAGGTTTATCATCTTCTGTAAAGAAAGTGACTGCCTTTCCTCTGTGTCCTGCTCTTCCAGTACGACCTGCCAAGCACACATTTTGCAGAGTAGAGATTTTAATTCAGACATCTCCCTTTATTCCTCCTCACAGACCAAGGATATACCAGGCACCCAACCCTCAAACATTGCTCCCAGTGAATGAAAGCACAGCTGTGTCTGAAAAATCTAAATAAGGTTCACAGAGTGCTGACAAAAACAAGAGCATCTACATTAAAGACCTCAGAAATGAGGAAAAGGAGGTGATTTGTGCCTCACCTATCCTGTGGATGTATTCCACTGCACTCGTTGGCAAATCATAATTGATGACCATGTTCACACCTTTGAAGTCCATCCCTCGAGCCAGTAAGGCAGAGCAGATGAGCACCCAGATCTTCCCAGCTCTGAAACTCTGCACTACTTTGTCTCTCTAGGAAAAGAACAGAAAAGATATTTGGAAACAGTTCCAATAGCAATTGAGAAAAAAGGTGAACTTGTTTCCCTAAAGTTGTCATGATGTTAAGGAATAAAACTAAACCTCTGAACAAAAACCTGCAGGAATTTGCTGCCACAGTTACCTGGAGTTACATTCCAACACTCCTGCTTTTACTTTTCTTTCTAAAGCATTTCTTGAAAAGAAATAAAATCGTCCTACCTGTTGCTGAGTCTTGTCTGCATGGATGACATCCACATTGATGCCTTCATAAATAAGCTCATGGAAAAGCTCTTTAGCCCTCTCAATGGACTGTACAAAAACAAGGACTGGAGGAGCAAAACCCTGCAAAAGAGTAAGTTCATCTCAGGTTCCAAAGTCCCTTTCCTTGCAGAAACTGAGACACAGCAGATTTGGGCAATGGTTTAACACATGTCACAGAGAAGAGTTTGACCTGGGAAATTGGGAGTCTCTGACAGACCATAGCTCAGCTGAACAGGAACAGGCTCAGTCTCTCCAAAATACCTTTTTAACAAGCTCTCTCATTGCTGTTAGTTTTCCTGTCTCAGATCCAACAAACAGCAGCTCTTGTTCTACTGTCTCTGCTGCAGAGTTTCTGAAACCAGAAATACAACAGAAACACTTCAGTATTTTTATATACATTAACAAAAACTTATATATTAATAAATATATGTAGTATCTATAACCCCCATAAAAATATAACTTGGTGGATGAGAAATACTGCACAACAAAAGCAGTGCATGCTCCTAAGATTGATGTTTATTTGATGATAAAGTGATTGGCAAAGGAAAAGAACACTTTATTCAACACAAGAGAAATATCTACATGCCTACACAATTTTCTCTGGAGACAAACAACCTGCAGTGCTGACTAAGAGCAGCCACAAAACCAAGCAGGCTGATGATGCAGAGAAAACAATTTCCCATGAATTTTTTTTAAAAAAGAAGCAGACAACACCTACCTTGCCCCAACAGACACCAGCACAAGGTTGTCCAGGTTGAGCTTACACCACTCCTCCACGTCGTGGGCAAAGGTAGCGCTGAACAGGGCCCTCCTGGCCAGGTGGGAGGTGCATGCCAGGAAGATTGTGCCCAGCTGCTCCCTGAATCCTGACTTGCCATCCTCAAACAGCTTGTCTGACTCATCCACCACCAGCCACTCCACGCTAGGAACAAGAGGTTTGGTTTTCAGGAGAGCCATTCCTGAGTGGCAAAGCACACTGCAAACAGACTCTCCTACCTGCTCAAGTCTATTGCTGGAGGATCTTCTTTCAGCAGATAAATGAGTCTGTTGGGAGTAGTAACCAGTATATCTATTAAAAGAAAAGAAGCAAAATGTCAAAAGACGACACAAAATAAACCCAACAAACAGAGCACCAGTTCCAACCCAATGTGCCAGAGGTACACTTTAGCAGAGTCCATGTCCTCTCACTTCCCATTTCTTCCCTGCCACTTTTTAACCACCTCTTTAAAACCACACAGCCCAAAGACAAAGGTCAGTGACATTTTTAATTTTTAGAAGCAGTTCAGCCGTTAGAACAGTTACCAAATTTCTTGGAAGACTTGGGTCCAAACTTCTTGGCTGCCTCAGCTGCCTTGTGGATCATGTGGATTCTGAAGCCTGTGCCCTCTGCCAGCTTCACCAGCTCCCGGTGGGTCTGCAAAGGCAGCAGAGATTGGGTTCCCAAATTGAGCTGATGAGCTTTTCTAACCACAAAACTGCTGGCCGTCATGGAGTCATGGAATGCTTTGGGTTGGAAGGGACATTAAAGCCCATCCAGTTCCCCCTGCCATGGCAGGGACACCTCCCACTGTCCCAGGTGCTCCAAGTCCTGCCCAGCCTGGCCTTGGGCACTGCCAGGGATCCAGGGGCAGCCACAGCTGCTCTGGGCAACATAATCCTGAAGGTAGAGCTTCAAACCTCACCCTGATTTCAGAGTTAAGAGAAATCTCTCTGACTTCCTTAGCAAAATAAGATGCAGCTCTTTAACACACATTATTCACATCACTACCACATGTGGCTCCCTCTTTCCCATGAATAAAAACTGCCCAAAGGTGGCATTTTTATTTCATTTATCAACACAGCTTTGTTATAAAGTTACCCCTTGAAATTCCAAGTTTGGGACAAACAGATAAATCTCTCATAGCAATCTCAAGTAGGAAAGGAGGTTTTAAGAGCACCTGAGCATTGGGCAGTTTAAAATATGATCAAAGAATCTTGAGCCCCTAATCTAATCATTGAGATTAGGCTCAGATAATAGATATGTACCTACTCCACAGAAGTCAAAAGACTTGAAAGAAACAGCTAAATTAGCTTTCTCTGATATGTGAGGGCAATAAAGGAAAAAAATATTTACTGAGCTGCTGTTTTGCTGATGCAGAGTGACAACACTGCAGCCCATCAGGGTGAGGTTCCCTCAGCACATACCTGGCTGGCAAGTTCTCGGGTGGGTGATATGATCAGAGCCCTGAATCCTTTGTTCCTGGGTTGTTTCAGATGTGTTAAGAGAGGGATACAAAATGCCAGTGTTTTCCCAGACCCTGTAGGAGCTGAAGCCAGAAGCTCCCGGCCCTGTAAGAAAAAAACCAAACTTATATTTCAGCAAGGAAAAAAAGAATAAAAATTCCATTCCCACAAATATCAATGCTGCAAACTGACCCAAAATACCTCAGGCAAAGCACAGATGAGGAAAAGTGAAAAAGCCAAGCTCTCAGTTTGGATGAAGCTGATCCAGCTGTGACAGTGCCACAAGGCAGCCCCAGCCCCAGGTTCTGTGGGATCCCTGAAGCCCCAGAGAACTCACGTGCAGCATGACAGGAATTGCCTGCATCTGGATGGCTGTTGGGACATGGAAGCCTGCAGCCTGGATGTTCTCCAGGATTTTAGGGTGCACTTTGTACTCCTCCTGAAGCTGCTCAAAGGTGGCAATGGGGTCAGGGAGATCTGTTCCCTGGATGCTGATCCTGTGCTGGTGCCTGAAGCGATTGACCTGCGAGGCAAAAGACAAACTCCTTCCTTTTAATTCACACCACAAAACTCACCATGCATGGATTCCTCTCCTGGCTCCTTCCCCCACACTCCTTCACCCTACTCCAATGAGGAATCACCATAAATAAACCCCAGTTTTGGATCAAACACCCACAGAACACCAGGCACCTCTTGTTGTTCCACAATTCCCTGGTCCCACCTTTTCTCTCCTCAAGCGTTCAAGCTTCTCTGCAGTAGGTTTTTTGTCTTTTGCATCTTCAAATTTTGCTTCCAGAGAGGACATCCACTTTATTCCATTGTTTTCTGACAGCTCTGGCATTGATACTGCTCCTGGAAGTTGCAAACAAATTGAAATTTCCTTTAGTAAAATACAGACAGGCATGATTTGGAGACAAAGAAATCTCAGAAGCTTTTTTCTCTCATTCTCAATAAAGCTAATGCAGACTCCAGAAGGATGGCAACCACATCCCCAGCTCTCAGCACTGAATCCTGGCCCAGTTATAAGATCAGCTCTGAGCCAGGCCAGCCAAGGAACCCAGAACTGGATGGGCTTTAAGGTCCCTTCCAACCCAACCCATTCTGGGATTCCCAGATGGTTCTGTCAGGTATACATGCGTGTGTGTGTACAGATACCTCGTGCCTTTTTCTTTTTTCTTTTCCCTTCACCGCTTTCTGCCGTTCTTTTCCTCTTTCCATCGTTTTTCTCTGCTCCATCTTTCTGCTGCTTCACCTCCTCTTCAGCCCCTGCGAGCCCCCTGCCCTCCCCGGCAGCTCCCTGAGGGGCTCCCTCCTTGTTCCCGAAGAAGTCGAGGCTCTCCAGTGAGACGCTGCCGCGGTTCCCTTTAACCACCTGCGGGAGAGCAGGAGAAGGGTGAGACGCCATGGCCGGGCCCCGCTCCTCAGCACCGCGCCCGGTGGGGACAGGGCTCCGGGGCCTGAACCGCGCACGGGCCGCTCCCCGAGCGCTCCCCTCGGTGCCCCCGCACCCCAAAGCGCTGCGCGTCGAGCCCGAAGCGCCGCACGTCAAAGCGAGCGCCGGCTCCCAGGCGGCGGAACAGCTCGTGGGTCTCCATGCTGCCCCGCTCGCTAGGCCGCGGCGACATGGGAACGGCTATCGCGACAGCACGGGGCTGGAGAGAAAGGTTCCTTCCCCTGTGCGCAGATGGGAACGCTGTCGCGACAGCACGGGGCTGGAGCGGGAGAATTCCTTCCCCTGTGCGCTGGCGATGCCTCCGTGTGGCCCCGTCCGGCTCGGCCTGGAGCCTGGCAGGGAGCAGAGGAGGGTGCGGGTGCTGCGCCGTGCACAAGCACTTTGCTAATCTTTGATTTATACCCATACAATCCTGCCTCGCACGGTGCCCGAGGAAAGAAATGCTTGAGGCCGTGGCAGGAGCAACCTGGCAACTGGCTGAGCTCCTCGGGGCATTCAAGAAAGTTTGCCCAGATTAAGATCAGAATTTATTTCATTAATGTATTTATTCATTATGATAAGTTGTGAGGTCCAATAATGCAGGTAAGTCTAGTACTCTCTATCAGATCAAAGAATACAGATTTTTTTCCCTGGTTATTCATGAAGGAAAATAAACAGAAATTTAATTAGCAGCAACAGAAATTATTTAATGTAATAAAAGTCTCAAGGGCTAAAGGTTTATGTTGCTGAAATTCAAGAGCTCTAAGACATATAGGCCATGGCTCTTCCTCCCGTAATATTCACTACTTTAATAACAAACCTTGAGATGAAAAATTGGGTAAACCTGATCCTCCCCTCTGCCTGATTTATAGCACTTTTTCTTTGCCAGACCTTTAACTTCCCGGCACACGGGTGGAAGCAGAGCCGGGGGCCAGGGTGCAGAGCAGCACAGCGGTGACATTTCCCTTTCTTGTGTCCCCAGCAGCGCATTTCCAGTGAATAAAGAGCCAGCTCTGCATCCTGGGTGCAGTTCCCAGGCCCAGGCTCCTGCTCTCTGCTGGTTGCTGCGAGAGGATGGCAAAGAATGTGGAGGCATTTGTGTAACAAAGAACCATAAATCATCTCCAGTATCCATCACTCACCAAGGGATGCTGCTGGCAGATCCAAGAGTGAGGAAATGGAATATTCTCTCCATGGGTCAGCTGGGAAATCCCTCTGTGTGAGGGTGAGGAGCTTTCCAGGGCAGAGAGCCCCACGCCAGGAGTGAGAGACCGTGGAACATCCTGAGCTGGGACCCACAGGGACCATCCAGCCACCCCAACAGTCCCACCCTGTGCATCCCTGGGAGCGTTGTCCCAAAGCTCCTGGAGCTCTGGCAGCCATTCCCTGGGGAGCCTCTTCCTGTTCTGTTTAGGAAGAAGGGTTTTACAGAAAGGGTGATAAAGTTCTGGAATGTTCTGCCTGGGGAGGTGGTGGAGTCGCCATCCCTGGGTGTGTTTAACAAAGCCTGGATGTGGCACTGGGTGCCAGGGTTTAGTTGAGGTGCTGGGGCTGGGTTGGACTCGATGAGCTTTGAGGTCTCTCCCAACCTGGGGATTCTGTGTTTCTGAGAATTCTGTGAATTTGTGGGAATTCCCAGGAACCGGGGAGGTGGTGGAGTCACCATCCCTGGGTGTGTTTAGCAGATAGGTGAGGGCAGATCCCATCATGGTGCAGAGCAGATCGGGTGAGCTGTGCCACTGTGCCCCAGGCACGGAGCTCAAATAAAATCCCATCAGATGGCAAAGCAGCCCAGGTGAGTGCATTTATCCCGCCACATGCACAGCCACGTCCGAGCCCCTGCAGCCATGGGCTCCTGCAGAAATCCAGCATCTGTTGGCCTTGTAAAAAGAGGTAAAAATAATATTCCAACAGTGCCAGAGAAGAGCAACACGAAATGATGAGGCTCCAGCTGCTGGTGTGCCTTTTCCCTGTCATACACAAGTGACCCTGGACAGAGCACGCAGACACGGGTCCTTGTGCTTTGTGGTGGACAGTCACAGACCCAGACAGGTGTGTGTCCGTCTGTCCCACAGGTGTGAGGCAGGGGCACAGGACAGCGTGCCCTGTGCTCCATCACCCTCCCCGCATGCCCACGAGAGTCAATTAGCCCGGCTGAGCACACTGCTGACCTCTGGCCCCTGCTGTGTGCCCCGATCCATTAACAGGCCCCCGGCCCTCAGCTCTCAGTATGAATTGATGTAGCATCCATTCTCTTGCAGCACAGAAACATGCGTCCTCATTCAGCTGTCCATTTCCACTTTCTGTTCCTTTGTGCTGCCCTTCTGTTCCCTGTGTTGCTAACCTGGTCACCACTTCTTGACCCCACGTCCCCGTCCCTCCCAAGGGTGTTGTAATCCCAACCACTACCAAAAAACTTTTACTTTTTCCCCCTTTACTCACATCTTGTTTAGCGAAAAATGGTTTCCAGCAGTGTGGGAGCTTTGATCCCCTATTCAAGAAATCCTTGCAATGTTTTTTTAAAGACTTCCTTTCTAAGGCAAATGAATTCTTCATAAAGGGGGAAATGGTGTGCTGGTTGGGCTCTGTTCATCTGAGGAAGACAAATGATCTGTTTTATTACTTGAAAAGCAAAACAGTTGAGTGTGTAGATTTGTGATTTATCTGTAATTAAGAATCCATTTGAGCAGCATATTAATTACAGAGAAGAGAATTAGTTTTGCTGAGTAGAAAAGTAAAATCAAAGCTCCTAGAATTAGAAGACAACATAAAATGCCTGAGGCTTTGGTTTTCCATGGCTCTGCACTATGCCTACACTGGGATAGGACAACCCTAGGGCAGATTTGAGTTTTTAGACTTTTAAATTTCCTCTCTGGGTCAGAGAAATAAAGTCCAGGGGCTCAGAGACCTCTCCCTGCGGGTGCTGGTGGCTCCCCCAGCGCTCCGGTTCTGCTCGGGGCTGCAGAAGGGGAAAGGATGCTGCAGGATTCACCGGTCCCTGGCTGCTGCTGGTTCAGGACAGCAAACTGTCCCAGAGGTGCTCTGCTGCTCGTCCTGGCTCACCCCTGTGCCCCATCACACCTGGTCACGGGCTGGTGCAGCTCTGCTGCGGGCACATCACGGACACCGCAGGGCAGCGATGGGCGGTGGGATCAGCGCCTGGCACAGGGAGCGCTCAGGCTGCGGGTCCTGCCCGGGCACAGCCTGGCACGGCCCAGCCCTGTACGGCACGGCCCGGCCCCGCACAGTCCAGCCTGGCACAGCCCGGCCCCGCACAGCCTGGCACAGCCGGAACATGTATTGCTAGGAAAGTGTCAGACCTGAGTGACACTCTCAATGAGGCCCTGGTTCAAGGTGGAGAGTTCAGCTGCAGCACTGCCCACATCACCTGTGAAAGGCCATGCAGCAGCACTCTGCCACTTCACAGGACAGACAAACTAGATGAAAGCCTCAGAGCACAGCAAGAACAGCCACAAAATGTAACAGAAATAAAAGTTTCTCTGTCTCTGTGTGTGTGTGTGTGTGTGTGTGTGAGCCGCGCTCTTGTGCAGCCGCACCTTCCTCTGTGTGCCCGCACCCCGGGACACCGAGAGAGCGTTCACAGCCCCTGAAACGGCTGAGGTGCCAGCGTTCCGGTGTCCCCAGGGCCGACCCACTGCCCTCCTGGCCAGCAGAGCACCAGAGGGGTGACCTGGGACCCCCTGAGCAATGCAGCGTCTGCTGCTGGCCCGTGTGAGCCCAGCCAGCTCCAGCTGCTCACAGCCCCAGCACCGCCCTGGCACCAAGGTGGGCACAGCACCGGGCTGCAGCCACAGCCCTGGGGACAGGGACAGGCACCAGGCCCCCAGAACTCAGGCCTGGACAGGTTTCCCTGGCCCTGTTCCTCCCGCAGAGATGAAAATGCTAAAGCCTCGTGACAGCCTGTGCATCCTCACGTGCAAGGAATTCCCTTGTAAGCAGCTTTGAACTGTAAAATAATCACCCGGCCCTGTAAAATTGTTTTGGTCATAAACGAACTTTGTCATGGCTCTGCTGGTGTCTTTGCCCCGTAACAGCTGCATCAGACACAAACACCACGTGCCTGACAGCAACTGGAGGAAAAAGGCATCCTCCAGGAGCTTCATTTGACATGACATGGCATTTTCCAGCAATTTAATGAGGCAGCCAGGGCACCCCACCCAGGGCTTCTCCGGGCAAGGTGAGCTCCAGGGACAGCCCCAGCCCCAGCCCAGCTGCTGCAGAGGCTGCTCTCAAGAGTTCTGTGTGGTATTTACCACCCAGAAAGGTTTCCTCAGGCTGATTTTTAACTCAAAACCAGAGGAAGTTTCTCCCCACGCAGGAATGTGCAGCACCCACAGCACCCTTAGCAACCTGCCCTGATTTCCCCTTCCCAGGGCTGCTGCCCAGGGGTGAGAAGGGACAGCAGAGAGTCACTGTTCAGCAGCTCCAGAAACCCACACCTCTGGGGAAATGATCTGTTATTAATCATTTGTTCTGCTCACATTACAGACTTTATCCTGTCTGCTTCATCACACCGCACTCTCTGGGACCCACCTGCTCCATCTGTGCCTTCATTTGTTTGTATCCTCTGCCCTTTTCCCCCCTTGTTTATTTGGCTCTGTCCTCTCTTCCTTCACCACATCCCTCTCTGGAGGGGTCAATTCTCAAAGCCTCCTTTTCCCGAGGTTTTCACTTACCTTCTCTGCAGAGCAGCACTGACCCTGGATTATTTCCCAAAGGGTTTTCCACACCCCAAGCTCCATCCTTTCAGCCTGTGACTCTCCTACAGCTGGTGCAGAAATCAAGCCCCAAAAGGCACTGCATCAGCTCAGCTGCAGCAGGTCCGGTGCCTCCCTCTCCCACCTGGATTGTCCATTCCTCCCTCTGCAGGGCCACTTCAGCCTGGATTTGCACCAGCCAGGAAAGCCCCACATTACTTCACATGGCCATTAACCCCACGAAGGTCCCACCCTTTCCCACTGCTGTGCTCAGAGTCACTCAGCTCTGTTAGCTCTTCACAAGCAAGGCTCTCCAGAAGCTCTCCAGCCCCTGGAGCACACCCTGCCACCTCCCCCTGGGGCTCAGCATCCCTAGCACGCAGGGCTTGGCTTTGGCACTCCCCTCCTAATTTCCTAACTGGTTTGCTTAGCACTGGGCTGCTAAAGCCAGCCGGGAATGAGGGAGCACTGCTGGGACAAGGGCAGCATCATTAGGGGGGTGAGGGTGGCTCTCCCCACCTCCAAAAGCCTCCTGGCTAACACCTGGGGGTGCACAGGAGACCCTGGACATGCAGGCAGGTGTAAATGAGATGGTCATTGCAAGGGACAGCAGCAGGGACGTGCCACCAGCCCGTGTCCCCTCAGCCCCACCTCTGCCAAACCACCACACACGGTCACTGTGGAGTTCACAGACCACACAGCAGCAAAGGCTCAGAAAAAATGGTGTTTAATTATGGTATACATTAAATTAAATGTAATTCTGAGTATTGGTCTCCAAATTCCTGATGACATTCACCAGTGGGCAGCTCCTGTCAGTCCCAGCCAGGGTGAGGGTCCCACTGTGAGTCAAAGAGCCTTTGTCAGCCCAAAGAGAGCAGCCAGTGCTCTCCTTAGCATGGCTATCTGTCCATGGGCACCTCTGCTGATGTCCACCTCTCGAAATCCCTCTCAGCAGCTGGCACATGCCACAAAGTTCGTGAAGAATCAGCACAACTGGGGAGCACTAGATCCATTTACAGAGGGGAGCAGGCACAGAGGAGCTCGTGTCTCACAGAGGGCAGATGATGCCTTTCACACCTTCCTTGGCTTTGGGAGGTTGGACTTGGGCACCCAAACTCCTCCAGGGCCTGAGGGGCTGGACATGCCCTCCCCACAGAGCTGGGGTCATTCACAAGCTGCAGATGTTTCTGCAGAGCTTTCCATGCAGGAGCTGGTGCCAGCTGAGACAGGGCAGCAGCTGGAGCGTTCACACCACAGCCCATATTCCATCCATCCCTCTGTCCATCCATCCATCCATCCATCCATCCATGCAGGGCACCATGAGGTCCAGAGCACGCTCTGCACTAAGGCTGGAGCCAACAAGGTTCATCATCAACTGCTGAAGGTGGAAAGAAGCCACCTGCACTGGCCATTCACTGGGCAGGAGATGAGGCAGTGACTGGGCACCCAACCCCTTCTGTGCCCCGAGGGAGGAGAAAAGGGAGAGGCTCTGAACCCATCTGGGGCAGATCCCATCAGAATTCCATGTGTCCTCACTGACTCTGGGGCAGCAAATGCTCCAGGCTCACCTGGAAGCTGCTGACAGCTCCCAGCAGCTGGGTGTGCTCACCAGGGTCCTTGCCAGCCCCAGGACTGGAATCAACTCATTTAAAGGAAAAAGAGAAATACAAAACCAAAACCATCCTCAGCTCTGACCTTTACCATGCAAAAAAAAAAAAAAAAAAAAAAAAAAAAAAAAAAAGATGATATTCAGGACCAATATATACAGATGGGGGAATTGCACTTAATTACAGTAGTTTACATCCATTGGACAAAATTTACTTCTTTTTTTATATAAATCTCTATGTATAGGAGTGGGGAGGGGGGAGGATGGAGCAGACTGTACCTATATTTACAGTTTAATTGGCTCAGTTCAACAACACATGCAGTTCCTCCCTCCAAACGCCAAGTAACAGACCCCGGTCCCTCTCAGTCCGAGTGGAGGAGTATAACTTAAACATGATCCATCTTCCCCTTCTGCCAGCTCCCAGCACAGCCCGTGCCTTGTTCCTCGGGAGAGCCTCTCGGAAGGCAAATACTTCAGCAAAACAATCCCCAAGAACGCCTTGGAAACACTGCGTGCAGGGGTGGAGAGGCGGGTCCCGGCTGCGCTGCGGGCAGCACCCGGCAGAGCCCCGGCAGAGCCCCGGGAGCCCCGAGCCCGGCTCCGTGCCAGGCTCCTCGCTCGCTGCTGGGCGCTGCTCGGCCGGCGGCTCCCGGCATGGTGAGGAAAAGAAGATCCCGTTGCTGTGTGCAAAAGCAGCGAGGTGTGGAGCATCACCAGGCTTGCAGGGGACACTGCGGAGGGAGAGAGAGCAGCACAGTGAGCGGCGCCGGCAGGAGGAGGCAGCGCCACAAAGCCCTTGGAGGCATCACCTCCTGCATCACCTCCTGCATCCCTGAATCTCCTCCTGCACCCCTGCATCACCTCCTGCATCCCTGCATCTCCTCCTGCATCACCTCCTGCATCCCTGCATCACCTCCTGCATCTCCTCCTGCACCCCTGCATCCCCTCCTGCATCCCTGAATCTCCTCCTGCATCCCTGCATCCCCTCCTGCATCCCCTCCTGCATGCCCTCCTGCACTGCTCTGTGACCACCTTGGTGCTGCCCTGCTCAGCCCCGAGCCCTCCCTGGCACCCCAGTGGGTGAGGCAGTGGGAAAATACTTTCTGAGCCAGCTATTGCCAGCCCCTCCCAAAAGCAATAACGCTAAAAAAGGTCCTGTTAGTGCCCAGGCTGTGCCAGGCAGCCCGGGAGCAGCCGGGCGCGGGGTGGGAGCGGCACTGGGGGCTCATCCCCAGCAATGCTCTCATCTCCAGGGACAGAGCCCCCCGAGCCACATCCATCCCACTGCAGGGGCCCCTTCCCCATCCCTGTCCATGCCGGGGGTCCCCGGGAGGGGCGGGGTGACCTTGCACAGCAAACATCATCAGGCGGAGATAAGGAGACGCCAGGAGGCTCCCGTGACATGTCATTAGGGACTGGCCCTGGCTATCAGGTGTTTGCCAACGTCATAAACGCGGTGCCTCGGCCCCGAGCGAGCGTTGTCAAAGGAACGGCGAGGTATTTGCCCCTTCCAGGTCTAATAGCAGCATCTGATAAGGGACCCACAGCATTGACGGGAGAGCTGGGGGTGAGCAGGGACCTCCCTCCAGCTCCGTCCCCCTGGCAGGACCTGGAGCAGCCCCCTCCACCACGGAACAGGTTCTGGGGTCTGCTGGGGGCTGTGTGCTTTATGCTGAGACAAAGTGTGGAGGAGCCAGGGCACAGCCTCTGGTAGCCCCAGTCAATGACAGAAACCCAAATCACCAAAAATATTCAGGTATTTGGGTGGTGAGCTGCATTTATGGTGCCCCTACACTGCACGTGTCACACTTCATTCACCTCTGGCTGATGAAACTGCTGACCACCAAGAAAGAAATCCATGCCGTAAGATAGATTTTCCCAGCAGCAGCTTGGGCACAGAATGGTTGGTAGGAAAAGAGACCCCGGGGGCTGGGAGGGTTTGCTGTTGGAGACAGCTCACATCCTGCCCTGGTGCCTGCAGGATGTTTATCATGTACTGGGGGTAACGGGGGGTGGGTGCAGGTGAAGGGTCCTGGCCCCATATCCCCCTCCTGAGCCCTGACACCTCCTCCTGCTCGAGCTAAAGTGCAGGGAGGTGATGGAGGCAGAAAGCCCCAGCGCGGTCAGGGTAGGCTGCTCGCAGGGCCCCGGGCAGCAGCGGGGATGGCCGGGCTCTATCTCGCTGCCAGGGACATTTCCTGTGGCCCGGGGCTGCCGCATCAAAGGCAGCAGAGCTCGATTAATCAGGGGCAGTTCGGGCTGAGCGCGCAGCAGATGGGCCGATAACGCTGCACGCAGGAAATGGAGCCGGGGGGCGGCCGTGCCTGAGCGCTCACCCTGAGACTGCCCGAGTGGGATCCCCCGGGGGAGGCGTTCCTGACCCCTTCCCAAGCGCCCCAAACCCCCCAGGTCTCCCCTTTGCAGCCCCTTCCTCCACCCTTGCCAAGGATCCCACAGCGATGCCGGGGGGGTCTCTCAGCAATCCCACGCTGTATTTACTCTGTGGTCATTGCAGACATTTTTTCCCTGTCCCCTGTCAAACCTCGGGAAGAAAGTTTATCTGAATGCAAGTTCAAGGCTCTCTCTTATTTATCTAGCGATCAATAAGGGCCACATATTTCCCACAGTCCCCAGAGCTGGCTCTCAGAAAGGGACCATTGTCTAAGGAAAACCTCACACACCTGATTTGAACCAGGATAAGTCCGGCCTTACACCTGCAGTGGGCAGATGATAAAGGTTTATGGGCTGGGGGAGGCTGGGCAGCCTTGGACTCCACTTGACTCCAGCCAGGGTTGATCCCCTGGACATGGGCAGCAGAGCCTGCTTGGTTCTACCTCCTCAGCCCCAGCAGGATGCTCCCACTCCCATGGGGCTGCCCCAGGGATGAGCCGGGCCTGGCTGGAACCACCAAGTGCCAGCCAAAACCACCCCAATCCCATCCCACCACTGCAAGCAGCTGTTCTGGAGCCAAAACCACCCCAATCCCATCCCACCACTGCAAGCAGCTGTTCTAGAGCCAAAACCACCCCAATCCCATCCCACCACTGCAAGCAGGTGTTCTGGAGCCAAAACCACCCCAATCCCATCCCACCACTGCAAGCAGGCATTTTGGAGCCCATGAAGGAGCTGCAGTGGGGTTCCTATCCTCAGCTCCCCCCAGGAGGGGAGCACAGGCAGCAGGATGGGGTTTGTGCTACTCCAGCCCCACATGCAGAGGGGGTAAAGCTGCACTCCAGGCTCAGAGCGCAGCCCGAGCCCCCTCAGCCAGCCCCGTGGCCATTACCTGCTTGCTGGAAGACATGTTGGTGAGCGTGCTGATGCTGCTGGTGTCCGTCACCACCATGGCCGAGGGGAAGCGCGAGGTGTGCGAGTACTGGGGGGGCTCCTGCTTGTGTGTGTACACTGCGGGCAGGAGGGGACAGGTCAGGGAAAAGCCACCCCAGCCCTCGCCACGGCACGTCCAGGATGGGAACGGGCAGCAGGGAATGGGGATGGGATCAAACAAGCCAAGGGAAGAACCCAGCACTTCCCTCCAAGCCACTGCATCCTCAGGCAGCAGCTCACCCCCAGAAACCCGTGGGGATTGAGGGGCTGTGGCTGGACCCGAGGGAGGAAGGGATGAGGCAGGATGTGAGCAGCCTGCGCTGCTGAGCATGCCATGGGCTGGAACCACGAGAGAGGGGCAGCAGCCACGGGCAGAGCAGGAGGAGAGCACAAGGTGATTTCCCATCTGAATCCATGCAGGGCCCCTCTGCAGCTCCCCCAGGCCTTACTGTGTGAGTTCTGCAGCTGGGTCACGGTGGCCATGAAGGGCTGCTGTGCCATGTGGCCCGGGGACTGCTGCATCAGGGGCTGCTGGTGTGGGCTGTGCAGCTGCTGGGAGAACTGCACGGGCTGCAGGGCTGCCAGGCTGCCGGCCACGCTGTTGATGACGGGGACGCTCTGAGCCTGCGAGGTGTTCAGACCTGGGAGCAGGGAGAGAGCAGAGCGGGGCGTCAGCAGGAGCAGCAGTGCCACCCCTGCCAGGGCAGGGCCCCGGGGAGCTGGGGGTGCACTTACTCTGGGCGATGGCCATGACCCCCGAGAGCGGCGTCATGATGAGGTTCTGGGACTGCTGCGGGTTGTGGTGGGACAGGCTGTGGATGTTGGTCAGGGTGCTCACCGGGGGCAGCCCGCCCCCCGACACCGAGATCTGCAGGCAGGACAGGCACAGTCAGGGTACAGCCCCCTCCTCCCCTCTGTGGGGCATGGATCCATCAGCAGAGCCCCCTCCTCCCCTCCGTGGGGCATGGGGCCATCAGCAGAGCCCCCTCCCCAGATGGAAGCAGCTGCAGTCCCGCTGGGTTTCACCCCAGACAGCCTCCCCTGACTGCAGCACCTCAGCTTGGTGTTAATGCACAGCAAAGCAGCACTGGGAAAGGCTCTGCTGGCACTGGCCTCCAGCTGCACTGGAGCATGGCACTGGAACACGGCACATCCCAAGGCCTGGCTGCTCTGTACCCCGAGTCCAAGCTCCAGCCCCGGGGACAGCTCAGGGCTCTCAACACTCATTAACTCCTAGCTATCCTGCTTGTGGGGGAAAGTGGGACTTAGAAACTCAGGAAAGTGAAGAAAAATGACAGAAGGCAGGTTAAAAGGGCCTCGTGGTGATGATCTTAGTCACCAGTCTGGCAGGATACTGGTGAGACAGGGCGGGTGTGCACAGCCAGAGCCAGTGCTGTGGTTTCGGGCCAAAGTTTAGGGATCAGACAAAGGCACTTGGCATGTGCTGCCAGCACTGGAGCTGCTCCCCAGGACGTGTAAGTGCCTCATTTCTTTAATTGCTGCACCTTCCCC
>NW_005054368.1:1170218-1172346 GCF_000277835.1 Geospiza fortis | reverse complement strand
GCTGCTAGCCCTCTTGCACTGGGTGACCCCAATCCCAGCCCAGAGCCATCCCCGCAGCCCTTCAGGTGACATTTCTGGACACCGGTGCCGAGCACCTTGTTTATTTTGCACATGTGAGCTGGAGATAGCAATTGAAACAAATCCATCAATAAATTCCAAAGCCCGGGAGTGACTCACGTTTCCTGATCCGGTATTTTCCACTTTCAAAGTCCCTTCAAGGCCGGGTTACACCACACTCGGCTGCACAAGTCAAACAGCTCCCGGCAAGCACACGCTGCAGCCCCGCTCCTCTCATGGGGTGTTTGGCCCCAGAGCGCTGCACCTGGGCTGTGCATGGCTGCAAAAGACCCTCCGGGCACTGGGCCCTCAGGGCAGACCCTCTGGCACTGACACAGGCAAACACCGGAGCAGGAAAGAGAGAGCCACGAGAGATTCCAGTAACGCTCTTTCCTGAGAGATGCAGCAACTTCCTTGGCAGCTCCTTGTTTCATGTGGGGCACTAAAGGCACATGTTTACTTACTAGAAACCACAGCCTACAGCATGTTTCTATTAAACCACTTGCAAGCACCAGCTAGCCCTGCCTGGAGATCAGAGATAAGCTGGCAGAGCCAGGGTCCCCACGGTGCTGGGCAGTGTCTGTGCCTTGGGGAGAACTCTTCTGCTGCACTTCGCTGAGTGCCTTTCCCAGTTTGATCTGCTCCCTTTCCTCCTCCCGTGCTGCCCAGCCCCTGCTGGGGGTCTCTGTGCCAGTCCCAGGAGCTGGCAGGGGGTGGGGGCATTGCCTGGTGCTCGGGGACCCCCACCCTGGGCACGCAGTGCTGCTGCTGCTGCCGCCTTTATCCCTGACTCATTTTATGGCTTCCAGGCTGAGGGTTACGAGGCTCAGCACACCCTGGGGTGAGCTGGGTGTGCTGGGGCAGAGGCAGCGAGCTGGGGGCGCTGGGCTGTCTCTCTGCAGTGTCCCCCCAGCGTGGCAGGGGACGTTTGGCTTTGCAGGGCGAGTGCCAGAGCCCGAGGGGCTGCACGGAGACCCTCTGCAGCCAGGGGGAGAGGCACAATGAAACGGTGCCATGGGTGAGACAGGACGGGACTGTGAGCCCCTCCTTGGCCACCCAGCCTCACCAGCACACTGACAGCATGGCCCAGGAGGGACAGCCCTCTGAAAATGGAAGTGAAAACCGGGGAGGAACCGGCTTGGCCCCGTCACCCAGTGCCATGTTTGACTTTCGATTTCAGCTGGAAAAAAACTCACGGAAAAGCAGCAGCTGCAGGCAAACGTCTGCCAGCCTGCTCCAGGGACGGGCTGTGCTCTGCTATCACAGCCCATCCCGTCCTGGCCTGAGCCTCTGCACCCCCTCCTTGTCCTCCTGTCCCCCTCCTTGCCCTGCTCCTTCACCCACCCCTGCAGGGGCTTTGCACCAGGAAGGGGCACCCCGAGTGCCATGGCCCTGCAGCACCAGGATGGGGACATGCCCAGCACCACAGGGATGCTGATGTCCCCATCAGGGATGCTGATGTCCCCATCTCCATCAGGGATGCTGATGTCCCCATCAGGGATGCTGATGTCCCGTCTCCACTGCTGCCACGCTGACACTGACAGCTCTGCCCAGCAGAGCCCCATGGCAAAGGGGAGAGGGAGAGGCAGCAGCTGTGGCACCAGAGCCAGCATGAGAGCAGCTCCCATCCCCTGGGACAGGAATGTCCCCGCTCGCAGGGAAAGCTCCTCCCAAACTCGGGAGGGCTTCAGGAAAAGTAATGAATGAGTATTTTATCAATACCATGTCATGGGCAGGGGAAAGCAAACAGAGATCCACCCAGCACCTTCAGCCTGCGATCAATGCAGCCGGGCTCGGGCAGATGCACCTGGAGCAGCCCGTGTGTCCCAGCACCTCGGAGGTGGGACAGTGGCACCCCGCTCCCCCACAATGCCCCATTGTTCAGCCGGGCCGCTGTGAAACGCGGGGAAAGCTCTGTTTGCTCTGCCCCTGGGCCCTCTTATCTTATCAGCGCCACCGCCACAATGGGCCAGGTGTCCTCACCATTTTCCCTTCGGGAGACAGCAAAGCGTGGCCCGGGTCCAGGCTGGCCGGGGAGACCTGCTGGAGCACGGCCTGGCTGCTGGTGACC
>NW_005054368.1:1164643-1170141 GCF_000277835.1 Geospiza fortis | reverse complement strand
AGCGCCGCTGTGGTGGCTGATGCCCCCCGAGGACGCGGCCTCGCCGCTCGCCTGGCTGTACCTGACCCCTGAAACAGACACATGGGGCTGGCATCACCCATGGGCACCTCACAGGGGTGCCAGGTGTGCCTCCAGAGCCCTGCAACACACACGGGGCTGGCATCACCCAGGGGCACCTCACACATGGGGCTGGCATCACCCAGGGGCACTACAGAGGAGTGCCAGGTGTGCCCTCGGAGCCCTGCAAAACATGCCAGCCTTGGCATCACCCAGGGGCACTACAGAGGTGTGCCAGGCTGCTGCTGAGCCCCTTGGCATCACCCACAGGCACCACACAGGTGTGCCAGGCTGGTGCCGAGCCCCTCAGACCCGCAGCCCTCTCACGGCGTGTGGCACGAGGACGCAGATGTGTGCCAGCCCCTCAGTGACACCCGTGAGTGACGCACAGGGACAGGCTGTCCCTCGCTCCCTGCAGCAGCCCGGCCTGGCCCATCTCCTGGAGTTCCTGTTCATGGAGGAGCTCGTGGCTGGAGCTGCAATCCCACACTGCCCAGTGCCACTGCACCCCTCCTGTTTCCATTTGCACAGTTCTCAGCCGTCCTGCAAATTCCGCATGAGGGGTGACCCTGCACCCCCACCCGAGCCCCCTGAGGCTCCTCCTGCTCCCCACAGCCATGCCCAGCTCCCACATCCACGGCTCCCGCTGCTGCCTCGGGCCCTCCTGCCTCCCATTCCCTCCCAACACCTCTGCACAGTGTGTGACTACCAGGGCAGAGGCACCAGACACACCCCAGCCCCCAGAGCAGACCCCAGCCCTCCCCTGCCCTCAGGGAAATCTGGCCCCAGCACAGGTCTCCCATATAAATATATTTAATTTGGCTGAAGCACCCCACGCTGATGGCCATATGATCAGCCATGTGCCATGGAAAGGCATCCACAGATCACAAATAATTAACTGAGGAAAACCCAGGGCAAACAACAGTGTCTTTTACAGGGCTGCCCTGACAGCTAGGGTGAAAAACCATTTATCAGGAGGAGTCCAGCCCTGTGCTCCCAGCCAGATTCATTGAACTGCTCTGGGATGGAAGTGGTGGAGGATGGACAGACAAACCATGGGGGAAATCCCTTGGGGGCAAAGCCACCTTGCCATCCACCCCAGGGACACTGGGGACAGCTCCTCAGAGTGCCCAGCCCAGGGAGGCTCAGCCTGGGGCTGGCTCCGTGAAGGATGCTCTAAGGACAACCCTAAAATTAATCTCTGAACCAAGGAAAAGCAAAGAAACCAGAACTGGAGTCCAGGAGCTTCTCCCCAGCTCCAAAACCAAGCACAGAGCCACCCACACCCTCCACCAAAACCTCAACACAGCCACTCTGTAATCGCCCCCGAATTTCCCCCATCAGCTGGTCAAACACGACCCACAGATAGGAATCTCCTCGATGTCTGGCTCCTGATGATTTCCCAGCAAACCCCTTTATCCCTGATAATAGAAGAATGTCCTCTGGCAGGTGGATATTTGCCCGAGTGGACGTCCCTGCCGCGAGCAGGGTAAACACTGAAGCATTACCCAGGCCGGGCACTGTCCCACGCGTTCCCGTTCCTGCCGAGGGTGCCTCGCTGCGGCCGGCATCCCGGCTGTGCAACAATGGCACGGCAGATAAAACAAAGCCCTTTCTTCTGGCCGTGATCTGAGAGATACACCGGGGCAGGCGGCTCCTCTCGCCAGGGGAATCACAGTTTCTGCTGTCTTCAGGCTCCTCTGGGCTCAGCCAGAACAACAAAAAAGCCCATTTTAAATGCAAAATCGCGCCCTGCGCAGCCGAGGGGGTGGTACCTCGTCAGCCAAGCCGCCCAAAGCTGTGAAGCTGGCTTTAAAACACACAAGAAGTTAAATGCTGATCTTGAAGCTCTTCCTTGCAGCGCCAAGGACGAGCCTTTGATTGTTTGAGGAACAATAACCAGCGCCGAGATCCCCAGATAGGCTGGGGACTGAGATTTTGGGTCTCTAGATAAAGCCACTGAAGACTCTGTGTGTTGATGAAGAGTCCTGATGAGGATTAGCTCTCCCCAGGAGCGCCAGGCCGGGCTCTGGGCTCGGTGACAGTGGTGCCACTGTCCTGCCCCACCAGGGACCCTGCTCAGAACCACTTGCTGGGCAGGCAGAATGCTCCTGCAGGGCTCATTTTGGGAAGCATCCCCCCTCACTGTGCTTTCCCCATCCCCACAATGGGAGGAGTGTTATTATTATTATTTCCCCATCCCCACAATGGGAGGGGCGTCATTATTTACGTGTCCCCAGGGCTGGGCTGGATTTGGGCAGATCACATCATTAATATCAGGGATATCAATGCCACTGCAAGGCATTGCTGCTGCTGTCACTGCTGGAACTCAGGGAGCTCCCTGGGGATGGGGGTGCCTTTCCTCTGAGCTCCCAGGCTCTCTCCATCACTGAGCCCTGGCATGCAGCCCTGCCCTGGCAGCACAGCCCTGGGAGCTGCCCTGAGCCTGGGGTGAATGCAGGGGCACGGCCCCAGCTGTGAGCACCAGGAATGAAGGATTCCTCCAGGCTTTATGAGCTGGGCCCAGACAGCCATCAGGGCCCAGCACAAGGGTTCTCCTGCTGCTCTGCTGTGCCTCCACAGCTGGAAGCAGCCCTTGTGCAAAGGGATTTATTCCCCCTCAGTCTCTTCCCTGGCTGCTCAGGACAGGAGCCTGGATGGGGTCACAGGAATGGGGCTGCCCGTGGAGCCTTCCCTCCTCAAGGCTTTTTTTTTTTTAACTGGAGCTACAGCCATAATATAAAAGTCTGTTTATGGGACGGGCCATTGTGTGGGCCCTGAGCTGCACAGGCTGTGAAATGTTTTACTGCCCTCCCCTGCCCCAGCAGGGTCTGGCTCCCGTAGCCTTAACCCTGCTCCAGCCATGGATGGGGACAGCAGAGTGGCAGCCCCAGGGCAGGGGCCCTGTGCACCCACAGACACCCCCAGCACCTCCTGGCTGCTCTGGGCTGCCACACTCACCCTCCTGACCCGGCCTTTGGGGCTTTTGGGGTGCTGGAGGGAGTCTGGGGCAAGGATCAGTCTCTTTATCACTTTCATCCCAGCCTTGTGCCTTTCCTCAGAACACACCAGCCCCTGCCTTTGGCAGGCACCAGCAGGGAAGCAGTTTGGTTTTGCTTTGCTTTAAGTCGTGTTTGATATTAATAAATTGTATGTATTTAAAAACCCCTCATTGTACTTCTGTCATTCCCATGCAGTGGGAGCCCTGCTGCCACAGCACATCCCAACCTCCAGTGCCTGCCCCTTCCCCAGCTCTAGAGTTCTGCCCAGACCTTCACCAATGTCCTGCACATCACCAGCAATGCCAAACCCCAAAAGAGACCCCAAAAATTCACCAGTGATCTGGTGGTGGAGGGGATGCAGCTCTGGCTCTGCCTGACCCTCCAGGATGCAGCCACTGGCACAGACCAGGCTGTGAAAATGGGGTGAGAAAAGCAAAGTGTAATTTTTGGGGACAGGCTGGAGTCAGTGATGCTTCACCCACTGACACTATGGACAGCCAGGCTGCTGATGGGACAACTTCACCCTCCCAAAATTCAGGCCCAGGCAGCACCGAGGGCACCTCTGATTTTTGGGCTGCCACTCAAATTGTCCCTAAAGTGTTAATCTTGCTCAGTTACAGAGGTGCATAGTTTATATCCATTATAAACCCGTTTATGGGGACTAGACCCTCCCATTTCGCTGCTGTCATAAAGTTCTAATTACCCCCATAAACCAGGGAAAAGCTCCTAACAGTGCACTGTACCCAGCGAGCCCCACAATGTCCCTGACAGTAAAAAATCCCAGCCACTGGCACGGGGTCCCAGCCAGAGGCAGCACCCCCAGAACACGGGGAGCGAGCCAGGTGCAGACCAGGGTACCCCAGAGCCAGGGTTTGCTCATGGGCTCTTCTTTCAAAGGGAGGTTAAAGCCCTTCAGCTGCCCTTTGGGTTTTAGGGAGAATCTCAGGGGTGGCACTGGGTTATTTTTATGTTTATCTCCAGCTGTAGAGATATCTAAATATGTGAATATATATAATTTATATATATATATATGTAAGTAATGCATTTTAATATAGAGATATCTAAATGTGCATGTGTGTGTATATATATAGATATATATATAAAAGTAATGCATTTTAATATATATCAGTATACACATATATATGTAAATAAATGTGATTGCTCAGATATTGATCTGCTACTCTGATGTTTGCAGAGCAGGGATGGATGGATGGATGGATGGATGGATGGAGGGATGGAGGGATGGATGGATGGATGGATGGATGGATGGATGGAGGGATGGATGGATGGATGGATGGATGGATGGATGGATGGATGGATGGATGGATGGATGGATGGATGGATGGATGGATGGAGGGATGGATGGATGGAGGGATGGATGGAGGGATGGATGGAGGGATGGATGGATGGAGGGATGGATGGATGACCACACCCTGACTCCCATGAGTGTGCAGCCCCCCATGTCAGGCTGCAGGGATGCTGTGCCCCCCACCCCAGCCCTGGGGCTCTGCAGGGAGGGCAGCCCTTTGTATGCAGGGCAGGCTCGGGGGGCGGGTGGTGCTTCCCCTAATCTCATCAATGCCCCGATTGTCTTCGGGGCTCTTGAAGATAAAAATGGCATAAGCCAGAGTCTGCCATGGCACCGAGATAAAGCCCCGAGTGACCTTCAAATCAAACAGGGAACCAAGATCGCTGATAAAACCCAGAGGAAGGGAAAAGTCCAGCCTCGGAGAGGAGCCTCTGAGATAGAAAGGCTTTAAGTATTTACCTCCAAATAGTTAAAAACCACAGCTCGAGGCCTGACAGATGGGTCCCCGAGAAGAGGCCGGAGGATGTTTGAGTTTTACAGCTCTCATCCCTGCCCCGCTGTCATCCCGCCCTTTTGCCAGACCCCACTGATGTCCCAAGGAGAGGTGACCCCTCTTTGTGCACGGGCACGGGGGAGCTTTGAGCAGCCCCAGAGCTGCAGCCCCACCGTTTCCGTGGCGGGCAGGGGGACAGCAGCAGTGTCCCAGAGCTGTCATTAAGCTGTTAAGGCATTGAGCGGCCCAGACGCCGCCACCTCGGGGCAAGGACAGTTCAAATCCCAGCACGGACAGCCACCATGGGGTCAGCCGGGTGTGCCCCACCGGGAGGGCATCCCCAAACATCCCCCGGAGGAGCTCCAGCAGAGAAGCACCCGCTGATGTTTTGAGAACGTTTCAGACCCAGCTTGGTCCAAGCACCCTGAAGCAACCATGGCTGAGCTCCATCCCTGCCTGCTTCCCCCAAAATCAGCCCTAAAACCCCTTGCCGTGCCATCTTCTCCTCCTCAGGATGGATCCAAGCACCGGCCGCCGAGAAATCCCCGCAGCCAAGCCCTGCTGACCCCTCCGGAGGGGCAGTGCCCCGCAGCCATCACTCCTGCCCTGCTGAAAGCCCCTCGGCACGGGCTGTCAG
>NW_005054368.1:1157589-1164464 GCF_000277835.1 Geospiza fortis | reverse complement strand
CGGCCGGCACCGAGCGCCGGTGGGCAGGCGGCGTCCCCGGCACCCTGCCCTTCCCATGGGGACTGTCCGCAGCTCGGGCTCCTTCGGGTTTGCCTTTGTGCCGGGCTGGGTGTGTGTCACACCAGGCAGGGGCATTGCCAGGGCTGCGTGTGTGTCACACCAGGCAGGGGCATTGCCAGGGCTGGGTGTGTGTTACAAACACCAGGCTGGGGCATTTCCACAGCTGGGAGTGTGTCACACCAGGCTGGGGCATTGCCAGGGCTGGGTGTGTGTTACAAACACCAGGCTGGGGCATTTCCACAGCTGGGAGTGTGTCACACCAGGCTGGGGCATTGCCAGGGCTGGGTGTGTGTTACAAACACCAGGCTGGGGCATTTCCACAGCTGGGAGTGTGTCACACCAGGCTGGGGCATTGCCAGGGCTGGGTGTGTGTTACAAACACCAGGCAGGGGCATTTCCACAGCTGGGAGTGTGTCACACCAGGCTGGGGCATTGCCAGTGCTGGCTCCAGCCCCCCGGGCCGGGCTGGGTCCGAGGGGACGCGGGGCAGGGGGGATGCTGAGCCCCCATCACCGAGCCCCTGTGCCCACAGCGGGCTGCAGGTAAGGGACGATGGGGATTGTCCTCCCAACAATGCCTCTCTCTCCCCTGCCCGGCGTGCAGCCCCCTCCCTCCCCACGGCGTTATCTCCCACTCAATCCCCGGGGGTTTTCGGCGGCTCTGCTCAGCTCTGCCCAGCCCTGGGCACGGCAGGGCCCAGTTTTGGGGTGTGGGGAGGAGGTGGGGTCACCCTGCATCCCCGGCAGATTTCTTCATCCACCTCCCTCCGCTGTGGCATGGAGATGCTGCAGAGTCATGCAGACAGCCCGGTGCTGGGGAGCCAGGACACGCTGCCACCCTTCCCTCGGGCATTGCCCGTGCACCCCCGGAACCAGGGCTCCCCAGTGGCTACACCCCATGAACTGGCACTGGCACACCACGGCAGGCACGGGGCAGCTCCTCCTGCCCTGCTGGGCACAGCCTCTCCCGGCCCAGCCGAGCCCACACGGAACTGAAGTGCCGTGAGCTAAACCAATCAAGCAAACACCGATTTATCCCGGCACGGCGGAAATCCAGCCCTCACCATGTGGCCACAACGCTGCCGTGCCAGCACGTGCTGCCCTCCATCACCATCGGGAGCATCCTCTCCCTGCATCCCCGAGCTCTGCACCACCCCAGCACCCTCGGCAAGGCTCACCTGGCATTTTGCTGGGCGGGGAGGCGCTGGGCTGGTTGTGGTGGGGGGAGCCGTGGGACAGCAGCAGGTTCATGCTGTGGGGGGGCTGGCCCGAGCTGTAGGCATCCATGGCCAGTTTCTGGCGGAACGCCTCCTCCTTGCGCCGGTTGGCAAACCAGTTGTACACCCGCACCTCCGTCACCAGGTTGGAGCCCAGCCCGTGGGCCTTGGAGGGGGACACTCCTCGCTGCAGACACTCGGCCCTGCAGGGCAAGGGACACGTTGGAGCAAGGGTGCTGCTGGGGGCAAGCAGGGGCCTCGGCACACCACAAATCTGGGGGAGTTTCAGCCCTTCCTGCATGCCCACCTGCTCTCTTCAGCTACAGCCATGCTGTAAACACATCCCTGCTCCCTCTGACAGTGCTGCAGCATCCCTGCGGTTCCCCTGTATCATCCTTGCAGCATCCCCATCACGCCCCTGCCCAAGCATAGAGCTCACTCTGCCCCAGACATCACCCAGAGGGGGAGAGCATGGTAAGGAGAGGCCTGGCAGCTCAGCAAAGCTGTGCCACGAGCCGGGTGGTGAGCCAGGAGCACGGCATCTCCCACGGCATCTCCTGCAGCATCTCCCGCGGCTTTCGGAAAGAAGGCTGAGGCTGTGGGCAGGGGAGGCAGCCCAGGTGCGTGGGGCAGCCATTACCTGTTGCACTCCTCCACCAGGGTCTCCCTCTCCTCCTTGCTGGGGTTCTTCTGGCGCTCGTAGGCTTGGTACAAGATTTGCTGGGAGGCCGGCCCCCACTTGAACCGATTGCGCCGCATCTTCTTGCTGGGCGTTTCAGAGCAGGCGTCGTCGAGCTGGGCAGCCCCCTGGTTCTGCTGATTGAACTCTGGAAAGAGAAACAGCAGCTGATCCTGACTGCCTTTGTCTGTCATATTTCCACAACCCTGGACTGCCTGGTTGAACTCTGAAAGAGAAAGGAGCAGACGTGAGCTGGCCTGTAGCCGCCGCTCGCAGCCACCGTCCCGCGCCGAGGGGCCCCCCGTGTCCCCTGCCCAGCACCCCGAGCCCACAGAAAGCTTTGGAGCCAGCCAGGTGCTCCCTGCCACCCACCCCGGGAAGGGGCCAGCCTGCTGCCACCCCTGTTTAATGGGGAGGCTTGTGCAGGGCACGCTATGGCCATGCATATTCATGGGCAGGGCCGCTGCCAGCCTGCGCTTGTTTCGGGAGGATTTTTCCAAGCAAGGAGCTGGGCAGGACGGCTGCAAAGCCCCCCGAGAGGGTGCCCCTCTGTGCTCAGGCACAGCTGCCCTCCCCAGCCCCTCGCAGGTGGTGGGACGCCAGCCCCGTGCCCAGGGCGGGCAGCACCAGAGGTGACCTTCGGCGGCCGCCCCAGCCCCGGCACTTGTCACCGCGGCAGTAAAGGGAGATTAATGGCAGGGTTTTATTATTCCCAGTTTTGCAGGGGAATTCTCCCTCTTTTTATAATGGCTTTTCCCCCTGTGACGGGGGGGAAGCACAGGGCAAGGCTGGAGCAGGCTCTGTTTGCTCTAACGTCTCAAGGTGTGTTTTCAGAGCAATGGTATTTGGTGCTAAACCCTTCTCTGCACTTCCCCTCTGCTGGATATTGCATCCTTTCCTGAGGGGTGCCAGTGCCACTCGGGGCTGCTTTGAGAGCTATGGGACAGATCCCAGGGCAGGGAAGAGTGGGAGAGGGGCACAAAGGAATAGTCTGTGTGCTTGGTCAAAATACTCTGAATTTTAAACAGCACAGACTGCCCCAAACCCTGCTACAGACAGCAGCAATTCAGGGTTTTTATTAATTTTCTCTCTCTACATCTTTTGCACTGAGTTGAAAAAAAATGAGCAGCCTGAAAAATAACAAGGAAAAGGTGCAAAGGTGGGAAAGGCACCTAATTGTGAGCCATCATTAATTGCTTTCCCAGCTCTAACAAACACAAATATTCAGAAATTCAGCCGTGTGGATGAGCCGGGGGAAGCCTGCCACCAAGAGGGGCTCTCACCCACTTTTCCCACACCTTAAATTCATTTTACTTGGAAAACTGTTTTGGGGAGGTGCTGCACAGCTGGAGTCTGGGGTTGGTGCTGGTGCCCAGGGCAGGACAGGGACACGGGGACCCCCATTCCATTCCCCCCATTCCCACAGGTACTTACGGCGGAGGATCTCCCGCTGCTTGCGGACGTACCACGTGTACAGGGCAGCTCTCTTCTGGGTCTTCATGGGGGTGCCCTTGTTGAGGTGCTGGGACAGGTGGGACTGGTTGAGGCCGGTGACATCCACCACCTCCCTCTGGGGGATGTTGTGCTGCTGCATGTACCCCTTGATCATCTTCGCTGCCCGCCACGGGTCCTCGCTGTGGGCAGGGAAACCAAGGGTTAATATCTGCTGCCAGGGGAAAGCCCCCAGTGTTTGCTTCTCCCCATAATGGAAACTTTTCATTACTATTATTATTATTATTATTATTATAACAACTGTTTCAGAAGGACACAAGATCCTTGGAGTGTATGTTTTTCCCCAGGCTCCCAAAACAGCCCTGTCCCACCCCAGGGTGGTGGGATGGGGGCTCACACCATCGCTGTGTGATCACAGCCAGACGTTCCCCCAAGGGAGGGAGAAGCAGAGAGCACCCCAGTGTCCTGATGGGACACACCAAGGTCCCATCAATGCCAGCAGAGCTCCTCCAAACCCTCCATGGAGAAGCACAGCCCGTCCGTGAGCTGCTGCCTTTCTGTTCGGCGCGATTTCTGCTGTGGAAGATACGCACAGACAGTGGGACACACACATGGATGGGCATGGGGAGCCCACCCTGCTCTGCTAATGAAGAAAGAGAAGTGCTGGGGATGTTTTTCCTGCCCTGCTCAGGGTGCAGCACCTGCACTGTGCCCGTGCCCCCGCTGGCAGGGACCCCTGCCCTGCCACCGAACCCCACCCGCCGCGCTTGCTGTGCAGCTTCTTCCTTCCATTCCCACAGGGATAATGACCTAAAAATCTCAATATCCCCTTAAAAAGGACCCTATTCCCTTGCTCCCACAGCTGTGAATGCACTGACCATACACAAAAGGCTGAGAAGCCAAGGTCAAACCAGGCACACAAACCCAACGAGTCCCCGAACGCAAAACCGAAACCAAACCCCCGAAAATTTTGAGTCACTCCTGATTATTATTAAACACCTGAATTTGGCTCTTGTAGGACCCAGGTGTAAATGACTCTTCTCTAAATCACACTACTTTACTGTCTGCTGATTAGGGTCTTTTTATTTTAGAAAAAATAAAATTACGAAAATTACAGCTGAAAATCCAAATGCTGTCCGTGGTCTTTAGCTCTATCGAATGCCCAGTGTGACAGCAGAACAACAGGCCAAAACACCTGTGCTGTACCCAAGACCCCAGAGTTTATTCTGGGCTAAAAGGGAGCACTTTCAGCATTGAAAAATCAGTGTGAGCCCAGAGCTGGTCACAGTCCTGCACTCAAATAATGCGATGCCCCAACGCCGCGCTTGGAACGTCCAACTGCTTTCCCAATTCATCAACTACTTTGGATCCTTCAGCTTGTCAAGTGAAGGAAAAAAAAAAAAGAAGCCCAACAAGTAGATTTCTTACTTTTATTCCTGAATGTAGCTTGAAAACAAAGCTGGTTGGATCCACGGCAAAACACCGGAGCAGAGCCAAGCAGGGCTTTGTCACCCCCGGGAAGGAGCCACGGAGCCTTCCCGGAGCCGCTGAGCCTGTGCCCAAACCTGCATCCCCCAGGCAGGGGAACCCCGCTGGTTTTGGGGGTCCTGTCCATGGGACGGTTCCCAGAAAATGTGGGAGGCAAAGAGAAGGATGTGGAGAAAATGTCCTGCCCAGCAGCACCGGGCAAAGCCGCCGCCTGCCCCAGCTGAGGGGCTCGGGCAGACCAGCGGCTCATGTCACCCAACTGATCCCACTAATTACTGATTAATAACGAGTTAATGAAACAGAGCTCATTATCATTTCTAAGAGAGGTTTGGTTCGCAACCGAGCCCAGGGCAGCATTTGCTCAGAGTGAAACCGAGAGCCAGTGAATCAGAGCATGCTTGGAAAATGTCAAATGAGGGACTCGGGGGCTACAGAGGAGATTTTGAAATTCACATAAAATTTGGCAACATTTTTGCTGGAAAAATATCTGAGAATTAGTAAAAAAAGTCCCGGAATTTCCCTCCATTTAATTAATTTTAAAAAGGCTTCACCTTGACATTTCCAAAGCGTTTCACACTTACACTTTCAAAACAATTACTCAGGTCTTAATTTCTGAGAAGTGATTTTTCCTTTACGAATCAACTTGACCGTATTCAAAAGGGTTAAACAACCTGAAACCAAACCCAAACATTTTGTTTCATGTTAAACAAAATGTTTGGACTTGACCCAAAATGAAACGTTTGAGTGTTTGTTTGGCCTCTTTTTTTCCCCTTTCTTTTTTGGTAACCTAAAAAGCCAGAGAGGAAAACCTTTTGAGTCAACACCAGCCCTTATTCTTTGATTCTGTCACCAAAATGAAATAAAACAAACATTAATTGTCCAATCTTCAACAGGAGTTTACTTACAAACAAAACCAAAACCCCGACCCAGCCCAGGAGTGCTTTCTAATACTGGGTAACCAGTTTATAGCCCTGGCTCCAGGGTCCTTCTCACCAGAACCATGGAAAGGTGTTTTTCTTGCACAAAATTAGCCCCACAAAGCCTGGCTGCCAATGCTGCCCGAGAAAGAGCCATTTCCCCATTCAGCCTCACACACAGGTGGGGGCAAAGCCTGTTCCTCTTCCCAGCGATTCCCAGACCAGCTCACCCATTTTGCCAGCCTCAAAACCAGGTAAATACACTCCACATCCTCAGAGAAATATGCCAAGAATTTATAGAGATGGATCATACACCCAGCTCCCTGCAGAAATGCCATCCTGCTCAGCATCTCCCTGCACACCAGGCTGTGCCTGCACTCCCCACACAGCTCGGGTGCCTTTGCTGACTCCCCAGGGCTGGTGGCCTCCCAAAGTCTCCAGCCCACGGGTGGGATCTGGGATTTATTATTTCCCTGAGTGAGGTGTGGGTGAGCCCTGCAGGTGATGGGGCAGGCAGGGAGCTGTGGGCTGTCTGTGTAGAGCTGAGCTCTCCGTGGGTGATCCCACAGCACCCACCACGCCATGGGTGGGCAGCAAAGCCCCGACCAGGGTCCCAGAGAGCTGCAGGGCTCCTGAGCAGCCCAGGGATGTGGGAACAGCCCAGGAGTGAGCCTGCCCCGGGCCGGGACACCGGGGCAGCGGGAGAAGAGGGGGCTCAGCCCCAGCAGGGCTGCAGTCGGTGTCTCCCGGCCGCCCTACCTGCTCGCTCTCCAAGTACAAAGGCCTCTCTCAGAGCAAACACGAGCTCTTTGCAAAGGCTCCTCAGGGACATGTGCCCGCTCTTGTTTGCACCCAAGGCAAACTCTGCACAGAAACACCTGTGGGAGCACAGGGACCCCGGGGCTCAGCCTGCTCAGCACCCCCGGGCACGCCGCGGGTGGATGTGGCCAGCAAGGGGGACACTGGGGACAGGCGGGAGCAGCCCGGGGTGCGGGGCTCCGTGCCGAGCAGGAGGGCTGGGAGCCCATCGGGAGAGCCCCGCGATGGAGCCTCCCCCGCAGGA
>NW_005054368.1:1150143-1155669 GCF_000277835.1 Geospiza fortis | reverse complement strand
GCCTCTGTGGGGCAGCTCTGGGGACAGGCTCGGGGCCATTTAGCTGTGCAGGACATGGCAGGACACCCAGTCAGCAGAGGGGACACTGCGGGGACAGAGGTCACAGGGGACACCGAGCCCCCACTGACCCGTGGCAGCAGCCAGGGCTGGGAGCAGGGAACAGGTCTGGGAATGGGCAGAGGGAGAGATCCAAGCTGTGCTCTGGGATCTGAACAAAACACGCTTTTCCTATCGCTGTGAATGCACCAAGTCCCAAAGATCAACAAAAATCAAAATTAAATTCGCTGAAATCAAAGCAGGCACACGACAAGAGGCAGCACCACACCCAGAGCTGGGCACAGAGGAGCCCGGGACCCTTCAGGGGAAGGCAGGCCTGAAATCTCCACTCATGACTGCCCAGGTGCCCAAAGCACTTCCCGTTCCTGCTGCTCTTGGCAAAGGCCAGCAGCTCTAAACCCAGCGTTCCCAGATTCAGACTTCTCCAGGGCACCCAGAGTGACGTGCCCATCTCCAAACACACACAAAGTCCTGCCAGCCGCCAGCGCCCATGGCAGACCCCAAACGCAGCCCCAGAGCCCCTCAGCTGCTGCTCCCTGAGCCCGCCGGCCACGGATCCCCTGTCAGTGAGACACCCTGGGCGGCTGGTGGCACTTTGGTTCCTGCAGAGCCGGGCAGAGGTGAGGCAAGGGAAAGGAAGGGAAGGAAAAGCCCCGCGGCTGGGCAGGGAACGGCCTGTGCAGGAGCTGGGAGCTGCACGGGCTGGACAGCCTGAAATGTGTAATCTCTAACCACTCATTTTGGAGGGTGCGCTCGGGGCCAGCACGGCAGCACAGCACCCCCAGAGCCCCCTGCCCCTCGGGGGACAGGGCAGAGCCACAGGGGGATGCTGGGGATCAGCAGGGAAACCTCTCTGCGCTGGGAGGGAGGCTGTGCGTGAGCGCACCCGGGCCTCACGGGGCTTGTCGTGGCCACACGGCAGCCTGAGCACAACGGGACTGAAAAATCCCAAAAGCCCCTTCCTGGCTCCCAGCTTGGAGCCAATTCCCAGCCCTGGTGCCGCAGGGAGGTGACAGCAGCTCCCTGTGACCCCCCTGGCACCGTGGGGTGAGGGTCAGGGCCCCCCAGCCCTGCTGTGCCTGCACCCCAAGGTCTCCGGGGAGCAGGGAGCAGGTCACTGGTGAGTGTTCCCCCTCACCCAGCTCTCCCGCCTCTGAGGCTCAGGGGCACCTGCCCACCACTGCCCGCAGCCACAGGTGCCCTCATCCTTCACACCACTGCAGATCACCCAAAATTCTCCAGATCCCACGAGATGGCAGAGACACCAAACCACCCACGTGTGGGGCTGAGGGGCCGTGCAGAGCCTGTGCTGCCCCGGGCAGCCCCTCAGTGCCACCAGGGCTGTGTGACACCCTCTGTGCCAGCCCCTCAGCGCCACCAGGGCTGTGTGGCACCCCGGGCAGCCCCTCGGTGCCACCAGGGCTGTGTGGCACCCTCTGTGCCAGCCCCTCAGTGCCACCAGGGCTGTGTGCCACCCTCTGTGCCAGCCCCTCAGTGCCACCAGGGCTGTGCCACCCCGGGCAGCCCCTCGGTGCCCAGGGCGGGCTGTGCAGGCTGTGCAGGTGCCAGGGCAGGGCAGGAGCCGGGCTGAGAGCCCAGACCCCCGGCAGGGCTGTGCCACCCCCGCTGCCCGCCCTGGGAACAGCCTGGCTCCTGCTCCCGGCCCGTCCCTGTCCCTTTCAAGTGGGCTGCTGAGCTTTGCCTTGCTCTTTGCACAGCCTTCATGGCATCGCATGATAATCGTGTCCTGTCACAGTGGGTGCCCCGGACCTTGTCCTGTTTCCACACATTTGGAACCACCTGGCTAATGGGGTGGGTGTCGTTTTCTGGTCCATCTCTCTCGCCCCGCTGCTCTTGCCCCTTCTCCACGCCCCGCTCCTCGGAGCGCCGCCGGAGCCTTTTCCCATCGCTGTCCGGCACAGCTCATTAGCTCCCCCGGGCAGAGGAGCGCGGTCACTGCGGCTCGGGGGGCCGGGGGTGCCCCGGGGGCTGCGAGCGCATCGTTTCCCAGATCGGTTCCCAGATCGGTTCCCAGATCGGTTCCCAGAGAGTTTCCCAGCCCCAGCCCGGCGGGAGCATCAGGCCGAGCTTCCAGCGGGAGGTGCCTGCGGCTGGGAATGCAGGCAGGCTGCACCGGGAGGGAGTTTTAATCTGCTTTAATCGGATGCTCTGCTCTGCCCTCAAGCCTCCGAAGGCACCTGGTTCGCAGCCAGCCCGCATTGGCCGGCAGCTCCCCGGGCTGGAATGGCCTTGCCTCCCGCTCCCCATCATCTCAGAGGCTCCAAACCAGCAGCCAGCCCATCCCTTCACACCATCCACAAGGAGGGAAAAGCCATCCTGCCGCAACCACCCTGCCCAGGCAATCCCTGACCCACGGCCACATCCTCCTGCATCACAGAGGGGCCAGTGCTGCTCGCCCTGAGCCAGGCTGCAGCTCCCAGCTGGCAGCAGAGCTGTGGGGTCAGCCCCAGGCACGGCTCAGGCACTCAGGGGACTTTGCCCTGGCACTGCATGGCACAGGAGCCAGGCCCAGGGCACCCCCTGTATTGGCTGGGGTGGCCTTGTGTCCCCTGGCACCAGCAGAGTGGGGACACAGGAGCACAGGGGCGCTGGGGGGATTTTCCTGCGGGCACCAGGGCGGGCACAGCGCCGGGGGATTTCTGCCATGGACACATTTACACATTTGGTATCTGCCTCTCTCTCATTTTTCCCTTACAGTTTGTTTCATTTAACGCCTGAGCGCGTGCGGACACCTCTGACCCCGCGGGCAGTGGGCAAGAGAGTTCCCACCAGAGCAGCCCATTAAACCCCCTCACGGAGGATTTTTTTCTGCTCTGCCCCCACTTGCGCTGAGATTTTCGCATTCCCTGCCTGCCTGCGCCTCCCCCACACGAGGTGATGTAATGTTTTGAGCCTTCTCCCATCCCCACCTTTATTAAATATGACCCGCGGTTGATCCCGCGCGGGCCCAAGGGAAGCTGTGGTTTCGGGAGGGGTCGCACATGAAAGGCAGAGCTGCCCGCCCCGCTGGCAGGGCCACGGGGACCCTCCTGCCCTGCACCCCGACAGACACAGCCCCCAGAGCACAGAGCTGCCACCGTCACCCTCTGCGCGAGTCGGGTCTGTTGGCACCTCTGTTCAGGATGCAAATTGCCGTTTGGCTTGTCCCGGATCATGGGCACAGCCTTGGCTCTCCCTCTGCAGAGCTTCTGGGAGACAGGCTCAGTGCTGGGGTGCCTCACCCATGGGCTGAGCCCTGCTGTCCCTGTCCCCTGCTGTCCCCAGCACAGAGACCCCACTGACGCCCCACAGACGCCCCATCACACAACCCGCTCAGCTCCCAGGGAAGGGACATGTCCCAGCTGTCACCAAGCTACAGAGCCAGGGTTTGGGGTGGAAACATCTCCTCTTCCCCCGGTGTGCCCCCTGCCCCAAGCACAGCAAACGTGAACCTGGGCATCATCCTGGAGGAGATGCTCTGGGGCTCAGGAATGGATTGAAGGGGTGGATTCATCCCCATCTGGTGTCCACCATGTCTGCTCTCAGCCCACAGGAGCACCCGGGCAGGGCTGGCAGCGGGTGGGCTGTGCTGGCTGCAGTGTGGGCAGCAATGGGGAACCCCCATGTTGCCCCTCCAGCCATGGGGGTGCACCCCTGCTGGGACATGCATCCCCTGGGGACATCCATCACCCCAGTGCCCTCACCCAGAGCCCCACGGGTCCACCTGGCACAGGAGGAGATGAGAAATGAGCTGGGGCTGGCCCAGGGGGGGACAGGAGCCACCCAGGACCTGCTGGGACAGGGCGCAGGGTGGGCAGGAGGACACCAGCAGCAGCGTTTGTCTGTCACACTGATAATTAATGTTTCTCCCCTCCACTTTGCAAATAACTTGCAACTCTCTTTGTCTGGTGATAAATGGCCCCTTTGAAGTTCTCCTTTCTCAAAAGCAAAGCAAAGAAACACTTTCATAATCCGTCTTCACCTCCCGTCCTGCGCCGAGGCTCTGCTGCTCTGGGGGGCACAGGGGGCCTGCTGGCCCCTCACCTGC
Organism: Geospiza fortis; assembly: GCF_000277835.1. Taxonomy (NCBI): domain Eukaryota; kingdom Metazoa; phylum Chordata; class Aves; order Passeriformes; family Thraupidae; genus Geospiza; species Geospiza fortis. Next base: position 1,151,564 of record NW_005054368.1, on the reverse strand, counting down.
AGCTGGGACCCCTCTGGGGCTGCTCGTGTCCCTTTGCTCTGCCAGGGGCCGGGCAGTGGGGTCAGGACCACCTCAGCTCATCCCCTGCCCATGGCCATGGCAATGTGCCCTTCTGCCCTGGTGGCCTTCTCACCACATCCCCTGCCCAGCAGTATGCCCCACTCTGGGCCCCCCCAAAACTCCAGACCCCTCATTTTCGGAGCCTGGGGGTTCCCTCAACCTCCCCATGTGCTGAGCTGGAGGGGAGGGCAGGGCCGGGCAGCTGTGGGGAGCAGGGACTCTGGGCAGGGCCGTGGGGCTGCAGGATGTGTTCGTGACCCTGCACCCACCGTGAGCCATGCTCGGGTCCCCCCAGCCCCAGCTCCTGCTCAGGTTCTGCTTGGCTGCCGCAGCAAAACAAGTTCTGCTGGGCTATAAAAGGCGCTGCTGGAGCAGGGCAGGCCGGGAGAGCGCTCGGAATCCATGCCAGAGCTCTCGAGGTTGTCACTGGCTTACGTGTCAGGGCAAACAATGCTATCTGCCCGTGGGATCGGCACAAGGAACACCACAACAGCGGCCCAAACCCCAAACACGGGGTCACGGGGCACAGCTGGGCAGGCAGAGGGTCCCTGAGCACTGCTGGGCTGCCCCGTGCCCATGGGCACCATCCCACCGTGCCCGGCTGTGCCCCACGGCCAGCGTGGCACCGGCCTGTGCCCCTCCTGCTGCACCCCGATCCCGGTGCCAGGCAGGGTGGCCCTGCTGGGCGCTGTGTCCCCACAGGGGCGGGCATTGCACAGATGCCATTCTGCTTTGCCGCGTGTCCTCTGACTCTTTATTAATTTTAAGACAAAGCGGAGGGAAGCGAGCTGGAACCAGTGCGGAGGTGGGGTTGTTTTCTGGAAAAACAAAAGCAGCGTGGCCGCTGCCAGGGCCCAGGGGATGCTCGGGGCTGGAGGAGCTCCCTGAGGACAGGGGTCCCAAATTTGGGGCGGTTTCAGTGCGAGTCCCAGTTGCGCTACAGGGAGGCCCAACCCAAAACCTGGCCAGCCCCACACCCCACGTGCCACCCCATGGCCATGGGTGTCTGTGTCACTTGCCCTTGTGTGACAACGGTGGCCCCAGACATGCTCTGAGCAGGGCGTCCCCACTGGTGCCTCCTCAGGCTGAGGGCAAGAGCAGCCACAATGGAACCAGAGAAATTCAAAAGGTCCCAAGAAAAGTAAAATCCAACTCTCCACAAGGAAATGCTGTTGGAGGCTGGCAACGACTTCCCACCTGTGGCAAGAGCCCCCACGGGCACAGCCCAGCTCCCCCAGCCCTGCTGCAGGTGAGACCCCCACTGCAGGCACATTTCCCTGCACCAGGTGCCCTCCCTGGGAGGGTCCAGCCCCGGCCCCCAGCGGGGTCCCCAGCGGGCGTGGGGGGAGCCGGGAGGGCAA
>NW_005054368.1:1148919-1150131 GCF_000277835.1 Geospiza fortis | reverse complement strand
GTGACTTTTATTCCCCTATCATAACCCCGAATTAAAAATTCAAGCAATTACTTGCATGGCTTCCCCCCGATTAGGCTGGGCCTCGCGTTCATTAATGCGGGCGCACAGAGAAAAGCCATTAGGGCGGCGGTGGGGACGGTTTCGCTGAGAACAGTTCCGCTCCAGGAAGGAGCTGGGCCAAAGCCGAATTTCACACATCCCCGAGGCCGCCCAGGCACGGCCGGGGCCCTTAAAGCCGCCTTTGTCCCCGGGATGGGTCCCCCTGGCACGGGTGGCACGCAGAGGGGCATTGCTGCTGGTAAAAGCATCGGCCCAGCAGTGGCAGCGCAAGGGAACTGACCCAAGCCATGGTGATGTTTCAGTGCTGAGCTTTGGGTGCCCCCCAGAATATTTACCCAGCCCAACCCCAGCTGACAGGGGCAGCAGGAACAGGGGTGGTTGTTGAATCACCCAGCCCATCACAGCTCTCTGCACGTGGGCCAGTGCTCGAGCAAGATGTGGCAAGCCTCCCACCCGGCCAGCCCGGGTTTATGAGCAAATTTCAAGTTCCACAGAGTTTTCCCTCCCATTCCAGCTCAAACGTTTTTCCTGCTGCTCCAGGAGCAGGGACTGGGGGTGTTGCCTGCCCAGGCTGTGCCCCCACGGGAAGCCCCCACCCTGCAGGTGCCGCCGTGCCAGCGTGCCGAGCGTGGCCCTGCTCCACCGCTGGGCCATCAAGGAAATCTGCTGGACTGAAAAATACCAGCGCGTCTAGACTGAAATACCAGTCTGGGCTCCCGGGGAGCCAGAGGACCCCCCCGGAGCAGCGTGGGCTCCCTTTTCCCGGGGCTGGCACAGGAAGGCATGACCCCAGGGACAATCCTGCTCCTCGGGGCTCTCCAAGCCCCTTCAGAATCCCTGTCCCCATCCCCACTTGGCGCTGCGGCGCCCAGAGCCCCGTGGTGCCCACGGTTTTCTTCCACACTGCTTCCCTCCCTGCCCACACCCTTCCTGCTGGGATCCCTCCTGCAACAGGCTTTATCCCCCGGGGAGAGCGTGGTGACAGCCAGGCGAGGCCACCGAGGGTCGGGCTGTGCCCAAATCCCTTCCCTGTGCCCAAATCCCCTCCCTCCGAGCTGCCGGCTCCATCCATCAGCGGCGACCCCGGAGCCGCCCGAGGGGGAGCGCCGGGAGGCTGCAGAGGGGAGAGCAGGAAAACAGACAGGATAAAAA
>NW_005054368.1:1131069-1148538 GCF_000277835.1 Geospiza fortis | reverse complement strand
CACACGGGGGGCTGCCCGGGGATGCTCAGGGCGGAACAGCCGCAGGTGACGGTAAATCACTGCCTGTGCTCCCCGGTCATGGAGACAGCTGTTGGAGGGAAGCGGAACATTAATTAAAAATAAAATGAATTTAAAATACAACTACCAACCCAATAGTTCGGGTGTTTACCAGCCCGCGGGGACGCTGTGAGTGCCCCGCGGTGGCTGCTCCGTGCTGCGTGTCCCCAGGGCACAGCCACCACCGCGGGTGTCCCCAGGGGCTGCAGGTGGGTGACAAGCCCAGGGCTCGGTGCAGGAGACATCCCCGGGCTGATCAGACCGGGCACTAAAGCAAAGCCCTTTTGTTTTCCCCACCCAGTGACCCCGGGAAGAACGGGCGGATTGTCTTTCAAACAGAGCCGATGTGGAGCTGAATGTCCCTTGCCACCTTGGCTATAAATCATCCTGCATGTGATAAGGTAATTACCTTCTCCTTGGAACTATTCATAGGAAAACCTATAAAGGGCCTGGCTTGTAAACACAACAATAAAGAGGCAGTACAATAAAACCTTGGCCAGGGTGGGGAAGGTGCTGCCTTTCCCCAGCCCCCAGCACCTCGTGCCCCACCAGGCCCTGGAGGATGGGGCTGGGGGCTGCCCTGTGGCTCTCATGGGCAGTGAGGGGTGGCACAGGGCACAGCAGGGCACATCCCCTTGTCCCCAGAGGGCTGGCAAAGGGGGGTGCCCTATTGGGAATAACAGCAGCTCCCATCTGCTTCCTGGGGTGCACAAAACCAGAGATTTCTCTGTTCAGAGAGCAGCCTGACATTGAATGGGGCTGCTGGAGTACACTCAGCTCAGGTACACCCTGCTCCCAAGTGCCACAGCTGCCCCAGCATTCCAGCTGGTACAGGATGGGGGCAGCTCTAGAGATGTCAGCAACTTCGGGACAGAAATCCAGGCAAAGCTGTGCTTGCTTTCAGTGGCTCTGGGGCAGATTTCTCCCCAAGGCAGTGGAGAAACACAGGCCTGGTTCAGGTGGGGGAGCTCAAAGATGGGATCAGCTACAGCTGCAGCAGGCAGAGAGGAAAGGAGCAAGTGAAGCTGAAGTGCAAATGTGTCACGGAGCCAGGACAGGCCCAGCAGGGATGCTCAGCTCTGCCTCCATCCCAGGGTTCCAGCCTGACCACACACACAGGGCTGGTACAGCAGCAGAACTCATTCCTGACAGAGAACTGGCTCCATCCATCCATCCATCCATCCATCCATCCATCCATCCATCCATCCATCCATCCATCCATCCATCCATCCATCCATCCATCCATCCATCCATCCCCTGGAAAAGGCTTCCTCACTCCAGGAAGTTTTGGATGCTCTCAGCCCTTGAGGCCTGCTGAAACCAGCGGCGAGGGTGGAAGAACAAAGCCGATGAATTTTGTATCCCCCAGAGGTTTTACGACAGGCAGGGCTCGCCCTGAGCTCTGTTCAAACATCCAGCCCAGGGTTAGGACAGCAGGCACTTAACTCTGAGAGCCCCAGAGCCCTGCTCATTCCTGGAGCTGCTGATTTGTCCCCAGCAACATCAGAGAGCTCAGCACTCCCCCAGCTATCAGCAGAGTAAGCACAGAGCAAACACAGAGTAAGTAACACCAGCAGAAAGGAATGGAAGGGGACAGAACTCCAGAACCACAAACGAATCCATGTGCTGTATGAACACCACTGCACCTCCCACAGAGGTGCTTGGAGAGCCAAAATTCCAGCCTTGGAGAACCTACTTTGAATTTTCTGGCTTAGGCAGCACAGTACCATCCAACTGGAAAGAAGGAATTGTGATTTTTTAGGAAGACAGGATGAGTGGAGGCAGCAGGGAGGCTCAGGCCAGGTGTACAGCACTGGGAACACAGACAGCTAAAGGCAAAGGCTGTTTGCTTTAAGCTATTCTTCAAATATTGGCATATTTGGGTTTATTGCAGGAACACAAGAGTGACAACATTTGCAGTGCTCTGAAAAACAAAATTCTTCCAACCCCCTGCTTTACAAACACGATTCTGGATCCTGCAGCAATAGGAAGAAAATGCTTTGAGATAAGCTGAGGGAACAGGCAGCTTTATAAAACATACAGAGGAGGAAAAGGCGTTTGTTTTCCAAGTGGAGACGCTGTGACAGCAAAGTGCACAAACCAGCCCCAGGGAGGGCAGAGTTCCCCAAACACAACAATAAAAAATAGTAACAATATAAAAAAGAAGTCCTAGAGGCATTATTAATAAAGTCTGGAACAAAATACTTAATATCAGCAGCAGGAAAAACTTTTCCTCTGGATGTCCTGTGCAAGGGAACACAGCTCTGTGCTCGCTGTGGAAGATTTGGTCACTGGAATGGGTTTCACTTCCCTCAAGCTTCTGCCAGCTCCGCGGCATTGGCGTGGTGTGTCAGGACATCCTCCAGGAACAGGGACACTCTGAGCCTGGCCTTGCCCTGCAGCTGTCTCTCCATGGCACTGAGGTGCTCGATGGCTCGCTGCAATGCTCTCTCCCTGTCGCCCAGGTCCGTGGGTGCCCCTGCCTCGCTGTCCTGCCCCGGGCAGCTCAGGTACTGCAGCACGTAGGGCCTGATGGCCTGGCCGTGCTCCCGGAGGCTGCTCCCGAGCAGGGGCAGGTCTGAGCTCCTGGCCAGCTGCAGCAGGTGCAGCAGGGCCTGGCACAGCTGGCTCCTCAGGCTGGAGCTGTACTTGAACTCCAGGAAGTCCTCGGTGTCCTCGCTCCTCTGCAGGGCCACCACCAAGGCGCTCCAGATGTGGCAGAACTGCTCCGTGGAGCCGTAGCATTCCCTCCTGCTGGGGATGGACAGGGCCATGGCTGACTTGATCCGCACTTTGAAGTTCTTGCAGGACTTGACTACAGAGGAAAGGGCACTGAAAGCTTGTGAGGCCCAAGGAGCCTCTCCTGAAAAAAAAACCCAAAAAACTCCCTTTTTTAATCAGCCAAAATGTGCAAAACTATACATGTCTCCTGGATATTTAATGGGCTGACATTTATTGAATTTATCGTGGTTTAAATGAGAGAATCAAGGGTTATGAAATGAAATATTAGTTAAAAGAGTTAATGTCCTGAAGTTTTACAAGAGGACATTTGGCATTTATTCACACCTATAATCCCACTGTTTCCTGACGTGACAGACCCAGCTGAACGCAGCAGTTACCCCTGCACTGGCACTGAAGGAGCTGAGTCTGCTCCACTGGGCAGAGCCCTGGGAGAGCTGTGACAGCCAGACTCAGCTCCGTTGCCTTCCCCCCTCCTTCTCCACCCCAGTGGCAGCAGAGGTGATGATGTGCCCGGCCCCAAGTGCAGAGCAGCCCGGGGCAGGGGACAGGCTCTCACCCAGAGGCAGGGCAGGGTTCTTGAAGACGTTGCCCAGCGCGTAGCAGGCGTTCCAGCGCACCTTCATGGTGGCCTCGCTGCCCACCGTGGCAACCAGGGCCTGCAGGGACTCCTCGATGGCCTCCCTGAACCTGGGGTTGGCCACATGGCAGGGCTGCAGGAAATGCAGCACGTTCCCAAGGGCACGGACAGCGTTGCTCTTCACCTGGAACACACAAAAACCTCTCCGGTTTTTGGCAGGTTTGATTTGAAGCCTGCTGTGAAATCATCTCAGAGCCAGCAAGGAGCACAGCTGGAATCACACTGGGTTTTCCTAAATGCCACCAGGAAGACCATTCTCTGCAAAGGGCCACAAACCAAACCAAAACCCCTGCACTGTGGAGAGGCCCAGCCAAATTCCCTGCAATTCAAACAACACAGGAACCCAGAACATCCTCTCAGGGGAGGGTCTGAGCTGCAGCTCCCCTCAAACACTGGGGCAAAGAGACCTAAAGTAACTGGTGCCTTTTTCCTTTTCTGTTTTTAATGCAGGGGTTAATTAACTCCACCAAGCCCACCCTATTCCCCCCAGCCTTACCTTGTCTCTGTCCTTGGATGCTTCCGTGGCAGACCGCAGCAATTTGAGCAGCAGGAGATCAGAGAGCTCCTCCTGGAAGCTTTGTCCCATGGTTTCCCTGGCAGGAGAACCACCTTGTGAACACCCAGCTGGGCTGCTCCATCCCCACATCACAGATGTGATACCACCCTTTATAAAGGCCCATGAACAACCTTCACTCTTCTGAGGGCTAATATGTAAGGCAGACCTTTCTGCATGTGACCACTATGTTTATTAATTTAAAACCAAACTATCAATGCAAGAAAGCTGGTTAGCAATGGTTAAATCTGTAATAAAAAACAGAGGGCAAGGAATGGCTCAGGGGCAATTCTGTAGAAGGAATATATGATAACTATTTTCCTGTTAAAAATGTAACAGTAGGTTGGGCTTCCCTCAGTCTCTGGCTTGAGGAAGGGTTAAATATTTATTAATTTTACTTGTGTTATGTTAAAAGTAAAGGAACCATGTAATTACAGCAAGCAACACGCAAGAAATGGAAAACTGAAAAGTGAAAAGTTTTAAAGAGTCTGTCCTTAGAGTGACAGGACAAGGGGGAATGGCTTCAAACTGAGTAGGTTTAGATCAGACATTAGGAAAAACCGGATCCTTGTGAGGGTGCCCAGAGCAGCTGTGGCTGCCCCATCCCTGGAAATGTCCAGGGACAAGCTGGACAGGGCTTGGAGCAAGCTGGGATAGCGGAAGGTGTTCCCAGATGGATACAGGATGCTCAAACAGTGTCCCACACTGGCAGACACACAGGCAGAGGGTGGTTAGAAAGCAGGATCCAAGCTAAAATTCAGCTTTTTTTGAGGTTAAGGATCACAGAATCATTTTGATTGGAAAAGCCCTTCCAGAGCATCGAGTCCAAGCTGTGCCTGATGCCCACCTTGTCCCCAGCCCAGAGCACTGAGTGCCACCTCCAGTCATTCCCTGGACACCTGCAGGGATGGGGACTCCAAACCCCCCTGGGCAGCCCCCCAGTGCCTGAGCACCCTTTCCACAGAGAATCTGCACACACAGGGCAGGGGGTGCCACGTACATGTTGATGATCAGGGTGTCTGTCAGGTTGCCCAGGGACCAGGCTGCCTTGGCACGGACGTTGGGAGACTTGTCATGGAGGGAGTTCAGGATGGCATTTGCTGTGTCTGCCACAAACATCACATCCTGCCAAAGCAAAAAGTCACACAGTTCTCAAAACACAGGTGATTTTCTTAGTAACACACTCTGCTTTTTCCAGGGAAAAGGAGAGAGAGCAGCTCTGCTCATTTACTTTTCCAGGTGACACCTTCTAATGAGCTCATGGTGCTGTCTGCAGCTTTGCCTGACCTTTAATTAACAGTCCAAGCCTGAATGCTGACCAAGTCCACCACTCTTGGGTAGCTGCTGCTGAAAAGCTTCTATGGATTATTTAATTCCATTGGTGATTTAGTTACTTTGGATTTTAACATAATTACATGGACTGCCAACCTTATACCCATCAAATCCCACTCTTAAGTAATTGCTTCTCCAGACTCCCTGTTGAACTGCCTGTCTAATCTTCTCCTCTATGGCACATTACATGTGCCTATGGTAAAGGATTTTCTTTCAAAATATTTTGGAATTAAACTCCAAAGTCAGCTACTGCATATTTTTTTATTAAAATCATTCACTTAAAGGTTACATTGTAAAAACTAATCTTCCAGCTCAGCCAAGCTAAGATGATATTTTGTAGAAAAAAACCCTTTTTCCTCCAAATAAGCTTTATTTCTTAGTTTTAAGCAAAACTGAAGGCTTCCCATTAAAAACTTGTTAGAATCATAGAATCCTGGAGGTTGGAAGAGACCTCAAGGATCGAGTCCAACACCAAACTCCCCAGAGCACTGCAGAGCTGTTCCCTTCATCCCAGCTCCCCCGCACCTCTTGCAGCTCCTCCGTGCCAACCCACCCACCCAGCTCCCATCCCTGAGAGCCTGGGAGGAGCCTGACCTCTCTCCTTTCCCTCCCTCTTCTCTTTCACCTCCCTTAAAGCTGCACTGATTCTGCTCTCAAAGGCAAGAGCAGGCCTGGAGCCAGTAAGGAAAACTATAAATACACTACAGGCCAAAAGTAAAGCAAATTAACTGCAAACAAACCCATGTCCCACATCTTATGGTTCATCAGAGAATGGCTCAGAAGAAGGGATGGGCTGGCTCTGACCTGCCTGAGGCACGGGAAGAGGATGTAGACTCCCAGGGCACGGGCAGCAGCAGCTTTCACCAGAGGGTTCTCACTGTGGTTCAGGCCAAGCAGCAAAGTGACACACAGGATCTGCTGGTCACCCTGCAAGAGGAGCAGCAAGGTGACACACAGGATCTCTGTCACCCTGCAAAGTGACACACAGGATCTGCTGGTCGCCCTGCAAGAGGAGCAGCAAGGTGACACACAGGATCTCTGTCACCCTGCAAAGTGACACACAGGATCTGCTGGTCGCCCTGCAAGAGGAGCAGCAAGGTCAAGGTGACACACAGGATCTCTGTCACCCTGCAAGAGCAGCAGCAGTGGCAGCAGGGGGGCTGAGGGAGCTCTGTCCCACAGGGACACACAAATTCTCTCCAATTCCCTGTGTCTGAAGGAGCCTCCACTCAGAGCGTGCTCTGGATAAAGTGAATTGAGGAGTGATTCCAGGAAACAGGAATGCTTCCAGCACACAGGATCTCTGCTGTTGGGCAAGAGCAAGAAGGAAATCAGTATTAGCTCTCATGCTGAAGGAATGGCCCATCAGAGCTAACTCAGAGGATGGGCTGCTCCTGCCTCCCCTCCCTCTGTGCCCCTCGTTAACCAGGACAGGGTGAGCTCAGCCTGGCCAGGTTGTCAGCTCACCAGCCCATGACAGAAGGTCAGAGTGGGCACTGACTTGACCCCACTTGGCCACAGGGACAGGAGAGGAGATGGGATCAAAGTACAGGGGGATGAAGTACATGCTGTACTTGGAGAATTCCAGAGATACTGCTGGAGCAGCAATTCCTGGGCAAATGAGACCTGGCAGAGCACTCCCCAGCAAGGGCACAGTGACACAGAAGGAGCTGCACAATGCAGGGGGGATCCACTGCCAAGGCTTTCATGTTTAAAAGCATATTTCATGTTGCAAAGGGAAAGAAAACCACGCATGCAAATGGGTGCACAACATCAGGCCCTGGCTATTGGCTCAGCTAGCTCTTCAAAGGATTAATCAGCAGAATAACAATCCCTCAGCCCTCCCTCATGCCATGAAATCCTTGTCCTCCATCTCCTGTGCATCACTGCCAAGGCTGGGTATTCATGGCAGAGCCAAACAGCTGCTGTGACCCACAGTTTAATTGTTCTGACAGGCTAATTACTCCCAACACTGCCCTTTCCAGCCTCCAACAGTCACAACGTTCAGAAATACAAAAAAAAAAAATTGGGGAAGGTTTCTTTACTTTCTCCTGGCAAGTTTTAAAAGGCTTTACACTACTGTAACCTGGTGGACAAGGACAAAGCCTCAAAGGTGAAAGCACCACATTTAAAGGTGTGTTCTCCTACCTGCAGGAGGCTGAAAGCCTCTGGTAAGATAGAAGAGAGGGCATCACAGGCACTTGTCTGGAGAGTGGCATGGGGGGAGTTCTGCAGCGTGCCAGGCAAGGGCCCATTTAACATCATCGTCCAGAAGGTCACAACCTGCAGGAGAAGCAGCCAGGTTTATCTTCTAAACTCAGCAATTAAGCCTAACTTCTTACCTTAAAGATGATCATCATATGCTGAAATTTGAACTGCTTTAAATAGAGTTGCAATCCCACTCCTGAATCCACACAGCTGAGTGTTTTCATTTGCCTGACAATTTACATTCATAGCAAGTAACAGGAACCTGATGCTACTGAACACATTTCCTGTCTAGTAGGCTCAAAACTTAGCATGAGCCAAAGAAATTTTTAAGCTTGTCTTCTGCTCACAGAAGGAAGACTTAAACAGGCCCATATTACTCAGCTTCTGCAAACTCGGCCAACAAACAGCTAATGAATTTCTCTAAATTCACTTATATTGTGGTTCTGGCCACTCTCTCTGTACTTGTGACCAGGTTGGCACTTTAACAATGCAAATTCACCAAAATTCTGAAAGTTTTATGCAGCAGTAATGACACAGACAAAATCAGTGCTGTTCTTCCAGCTCTGAGCTACAGCAAGCATTGGGAAGAGGAGAGGCAAAGACACAGGGTTAACACCATGTAAAAGAAATAAACCCCAAGACATCTGTCCACAGACAGGAACAAGTGCCAAGTGACTGCAGGAAGCCTCCAGACACTGTCCATACTGGCACCCACAGAGCTGCAGCCTGAGTGCCTTGCTGCCTCCCTGCAGTTATGTGTCTGTGTGTGCCAGGGACTGTGCAGAGGGCAGGGAAGGAGCTCAGGGAGGGAATCTCACACTTACCACGCTGACAGGCACCCTCTGCTCGGGGGCAGTGGGGGAGTCAGGTTTGTGCTGCTGCAGGACACCCGTGCCCAGCTCCTCCAGAAGCTACAGACAACAAAAGGCAAGGGGGTTTTCATCAGGGGTGACTCATGGAGCTACAGAACCTGCATCTACTCATCAGGAAACAAAAAGAAAAGATTCAGTACTGGTTTGGGCTGTTCTGTCCCTGCTATGACTGGAATTAGAGGAAAAGCCTTTCTAGAGGAAAAATTCTCCAGCAAGCACAGCATAACAAACCACTGCACAAAGAGGAAATCTTTGGGTCACAGAGCCCAGTCCCTGCCCCAGCTGATGCTCAGCCAGGGAAGCACCAGTGCTGTGGTCCTTGCACTTCCCAAGCTTCCTGGTGACTCAGCAGAGCAACAAAATTCTGCTGAGACTTCACGACTGGAAGCTGAAGGTGCATTTCTCAAAGTGTCAGGGTACTGCATTTCTGTATCACACTCACAGATGCTCTGAATATTCAGCACCACTCATCTGCATTTGCAAAGGACCCAGACAGATAAAACTGACTGGTAACACAACGTTGAGGTGTCTCCTGCTCTTACTTTGGCTCCATGAAGCTGAATGGATGGATCCATTTCTTCCATGCATCTGCAAGCCACTTCTCCAAGTCCCAGGAAATAGCTCTGAGCCATAGGGAAATAACCTTTCACAAGAAGAGCCAACACCTAAACACAGACAAAAGAAATTCTATTCAGCATTTCTTCCTTCTGTTTACCCAAAATATCCCAACTACACACTGAAATGAAGTTAATGGGCTAATCAACCCTGGCACCATATCCTGAGCTCTGATGTAACAGATACACCTTGCAGCACAACTTCTGGAATACCAGAGCTGATTAAAAGCCTCCCTGTTCCATTTTATTGTTCAAAGAAGAGCCACAGAAGCACGATCAGGTAGCAAGGCCATGAATTATTTAGTGTAAGTGAGGGCTCCTGTAGCCAAAAAAACTGAGAGCAAGACATTCTGTGCCTCCTGTAACACTGCTGCTGCCTTCTGTGAAGCTGGATTTAACAAATATTTACTGTTCCAGAAAAAGAGTGAGACTTCTGGGGATGCTTGTTCCAAAATCTTACCCTTTGCTGTAGCTACATGAATTAAAACAAAGCCAAATTAAAACAAAGCCTCAGCATCCACAGGTACTCCCTGAGTCACTCCATAGCTCCTTGCAGACTGTTTTCTCACTTCAGGGCTCTTCCCCACTGTTTTCTACCAAAACTTTAATTTGGATTCTGTATGGAGGAGTTTGCATGGGGAAGACTCACAGTCTGCCAGCACACACCCCCAGATAATATTGAAAAAAATACAGAAGATAAAACATCCCAGGCAGATGAACTCACTGCAGCAGGTTTGCAGTGAAGATAAAACTCCCAGGCAGATGAACTCACTGCAGCAGGTTTGCAGTGAAGATAAAACTCCCAGGCAGATGAACTCACTGCAGCAGGTTTGCAGTGGGACAGTCCCGCTGTGGCCACAAGACTGAAACATTTCTCCCTGAGCCACAGCAGCTCAGCCCCACTGCAGCAGCAATCAGTGAGAAATCTCCTGGGAGAGCAGGGAGCAAAGGGACCCCAGGAGTGAGGGGGCAGCTGGAGCGAGGCAGGAGCAGCCCTCCCACCTGCAGGGCCTCCAGGCGCAGGGGACACGGCTCGTAGACGCTGCCCAGGGAGGGGAAGGTGGCATCGCTGTCAGAGCAGGAATCCTCCCGGGGCAGGACGACCAGGGACACGCACAGGCACAGCAGCCAGCAGGGCTCAGGGGCGGCACAGCCTGCAGGGCTGCCCTGGGGGCTCTCCCCTGCCCAGGGCACTGCCTTCCTCCACTGCTCACGCCCGGGGGTTGCACTGCCGCTGCTGCTCAGCCCTGAGGAGCTGGGCTGCTGCAGGAGCAGCTGCACCTCTGGCAAAGGTGCCTGCACTGAAACGATTGCCCCCAGCAGGGTGAGGCTGGAAACTCGAACGTTGACGTCTGCAAGAGAAAATGGGGAGAAAAGAAAAAGCAAAAAAAGCTCCATTAGAACCTCATCGACAGCCCAGCATCCTCTCTCAGATAGATTATAACATATAACCATCCACTGCCTCTGAATTTTGAATTATGGAGCACAGAGGTGGGGAGCAATACAGCAGAGAGAATGCAAACCTTTGTGAGAGATGTAGGGCTTGATCTGGTTCCACACCCGGGTAAGCAGCCCGGGTTTCAATCTGCTGTAGGGGGCATTGGAAACCAAGTTTGCAAGGCACTGAAACAGAGAAAGGTGCTGGTTACAATGTCAGCCTGGCCTCCAACAGGTCTGTTTTTACATTTGTAATTTAGGCCACTCAGGCAGCTCATTATCTGAGGGCACCTGAAAAAAGCCACCCCAATTATCTGCTGTGTGAACACTGGATACAAACTTGGTTCCTAAGAACAAGGATTTAACTACTGTGAGGTGGCACAAAGACCAAGGAATTTTGATAGCCCATGGAAGGATTTGTCAATTTGGATTCCAGTTTTAAAGTGAATGTAAGTCTTCAGAATAATTTTGTAGGTTCATTCAGCTCCAAAAAGACTAAAAAATGCATAAAAAAGAGAATTGTGCTGAAAAGAAACCCTGAGACTCTGGATGGAACTCTGAGGAACCTGGTTTAATGAAAGGTGTCTCTGTCTACAGCAGGGGATTGAAAGGTGATCTTTAAGGACCCTTCCAACCCAAACCATTCTGTAATTCCATGATTCTGTAGGATGACTCAGTGAACTCTTGTGAGATGACAAAGGTCTGTCTGCCACCACTACCACCTCACATCTCACAGCAATTCTGTGTACTCTTTCTTCAGGACTTAATCTAGAGATCAGTGGGAGCATGTGGCACATCTGCAGGTACCTTGATTATTTGTGTCAGTGTCTGAGAGGAGGACTCTGCCACCAGGGCCAGCAGCAGGCAGCGGTGCAGCTCCCGGATGCTGGAGGCAATGGTGACAGAGAAGGGAGTAAAAGCTCTCTTGTGGTCATTGGCATCTTCAGCCACAGACAGGAACTGCTTAGAACCTTCCAGGAAGGCTGAGAGGACTTGAAGAGCACAGGCACGTGTCTGAAATGATAAAACATTTGTGATATCTTTTAGCACCTCCTTTGAGCAGGTGGAGAATTTTAAAATATATGAAATCCTCTCTAGAAAGAGAAAATTCAACTCCAACTATCATTTTTTCATAACTTTAGGCAATACAGAACCAATTCTTTGTTTCCTTAGCCAATGCTTCCTATTTAGTTCTTGGGCAGTAGCCAAATACTTACTGAAGGCCAGAGAAGACAACTCCTAAGATTAATGGGGGAAAACAGAACAATTTTTGTACTCAGAAGTGCCTCACCTTTGGAGAAGGGTCCTTCAGAGCAATAGTCATCAGGGACACAGACTGGGGGCTGCCAATACCAGGGGCATCAGGAACAAATGCTGACCAGTAGCCATACAGAACTCTCTTTTCTATTGACTTTATAGTGGAGAGGAAACAGGCCAGAGCCCCTTGGCGAACATTGGCTTGGTAAGACCTTAAACACAAACAAGAAGATTAATGAAAACAGCAGGGACAAGGGATGGGCTCCACCTCTTTCATGTATTTTAGTGGCTGGCTGTGAGACGAAATCTTTTAAACCAAGAACAGGAAGAGGAAGAACAAATTTACTTCCACACCAACACAAATTACTGCCTTCCAATTTTTTCGTACCATCTCATAAATCAAAAGGGAAAGTGATTCCCTCAGCAGTTTTGCTGAAGAACAAAGGATGGTGTGGAAGGGTTCTGTGGTTCCCACATGCGTTTATGTGCACAGCATCACCTCCCTTTGCTCTCTATAAACCCATGGCACCGTTCTGTGGATCTGTGTGTTTATGTGCATCACCTCCCTCTGCCCTGTATGAACACAAGGCACTGCTCTGTGGCTCCCATGTGTGTTTATGTGCACAGCATTCACCTCACTTTGCTCTGTATGAACCCATGGCACTGCTCTGTGGATCCCACATGTGTTTGTGTGCACAGCATCACCTCCCTCTGCTCTGTATGAACCCATGGCACTGCTCTGTGGCTCCCATGTGTGTTTATGAGCACAGCACTCACCTCACTTTGCTCTGTATTCCCCCCTCAGTGTCAGAGTACTCTGACTCGCTGCTGCTGAGGCGTTTGCAGGGCTGGCAGCTCGGGGGGTCCTTCCCAGCACACACGTCTGACACACGAGGCCGAGGCTCGGGGCAAGGGCTGCTCTGCACATCCCCCAGCTGCAATTTCACCATGTCTGCTCCCAGCGCTGACTCTTCTCCTGCATCCCCTGAATCTTCTCTTCCTTCTTCTCCATACTCTCCCTTCTTTTGTTTCCCTTTGCACTTTTTTCTTCGGCTCTAAGACAAAAAATTGATTTTTTTAGGCAATGCTTAACAAACACATAAATGCAGTTACATGTCTCTGCAATACTCTACACACAGTCACTCTTTATATCTGAGTTTTTAAATTCTTCAACAAGCACAAAATTTCAGTAACACCTAAGTAAACAGTTTATAACTGAATAGCCTCAAAACCTAACTTTTGACTTCTTCATCACTAAAGCAAAATATATCCAAGGAAACTTTCAGCTAAAAATCATATTTCACACAAAGAACAACACTAAATACTTCTGTAGTTCTTTTAGATTTACAGTAGGTAACACTAAGTAACCTTCCTTTTCAGCATCTAAATAAAAACAAGTCAACATGACTAGATAACCTTATTTTCTCTAATGTCTTTCAGATAATCAGTAATCCGAAGTATTCACACGTTAAAAAATAACCTGTAGAAGGATTGAGCAGAACAGATGAGGCAAGAAATCAGTCTTAAATGAACTTGACTTCCCTAAGAAAGAGTCAAACGATTGTGCAAGTGTTAGGATAGAAAACGTGACTTATAAAATCAAAAGCTTTGGCGAGTTTGCACGCAGCAATCCCGTGCCTGCAGGCCAGGAATTCTTGGCTCTGGATGAATAATTGTTGCACAGAGCTTAACTGAGGGAAGCCAAGCCCTGCAGAGCCATTTGTCCCTGTCACCTGAGTTCCCAAAGCAATTTTACTCAGTGCAGAATTTGTAATCATCACCTTTGAAGCAAAGAATTAAACGTGCCACATGCTCAGGACGTGAAGAGCCACCAATACCATGAGAGGTAAGACACAATACAACAAACAGGCTGGAGAACCAGGAGCAGCCCAGCTTACCCCTGTCTGCTTAGAGGTGGCTGGTTCTGACTGCTCCTGCTTGACAGGTGACCTTTTATCATACTGAGGTAAAGGAGCAGGGTACAGGGCTGTGGGCACCTCTATGCTCAGTCCTGGCAGCCCATGGAACATGCATTTCTGCAACAGGAACACAAAGGTTAGAGTTTTGTCCTTTTCTCATGCACAGATTTACTGAATTCACCAATTTCAGCTGTGCTCCTTTCCCCAGGTCCTGCCTCTCCTGTGTATAACATCTCCATGCAACATCTGAAATCCATCTACATGTACAAGGATTTTAAGTAGATGCAAAAAGCCCCAAGCCTCCCATCTCCCTCTCACATTCTGCTGTGGGAAGTGCAGTGAAGATGCTGTGAGAGAAACTCAGTATATTTTTCTTTAACATCTCACACTCCATTTCCCCCATGCTCAGGCTTCTCTGCTCCCCCTTGTTCACCTTCTACTGTTTCCCACTTAACAGCACCTGGAACCTCCCAGGGGCTGCCTCTTCCTCCAGGTGGATTTAAGGATTTACCTTTAACACTGCCAGAAGAGCTCCAATTTGGTCAATTTGCATCAGTTTCATCTTCCCACCATTGAGAAGCGACTGGACACCTTTCAGTGCACTTTGCAGTAACTGAAAATAAAGAATTATTTACTTTTCCCTCCCAAAATGCTGCAGGTTCATATCTTTCAAGTAACTTTCTAGGCAGCTACAGTTTTGCTCAATTGGGACAGTAATGTGATAAATTATGGACTCTTAAGGCAAAATCCTAATTGACAACATTCCAAATTCCATATATTCCAGCAGCACAACCTCCTAATTAGAGTATTTTAGACAATTAGACTCACACTTACCATGCAAAAAGTGATGTCATCCACATCAGTGGTTTTTGAAGATTGCAGAACAATTAGGAAAGTTTGAAAACAGACACTTCTGTAGGACTCATCCAGGTACGGCTGCCCAGGGACACTAAAATTAGAGCAGGAGGAGACACAAGGCTGGTTCACAGTCTGTCCACAGGTTTGTAAAGTTACACAAAGTCCCACCCAAGCCCCTGTTAGCCTGCAGAGGATGGCTGGATGGAAAGGGATGGATGGAAAGGGATGGATGGAAAGGGATGGATGGATGGAAAGGGATGGAAAGGGATGGATGGAAAGGGATGGAAAGGGACGGATGGATGGATGGATGGATGGATGGATGGATGGATGGATGGATGGATGGATGGATGGATGGATGGATGGATGGATGGATGGATGGATGGATGATAGAAAGGGGTCAGCTCTACCACACAGAGGACAAAAGGAAATCTTCTGCATGAAAAACCAGGCAGCACAAAGCTTTTCTTTTCTTCCCCAAACTAACCCCTGTAACATTATTTCTGGAAGACTGAGAGTTAGGGGTTTATGCACAGCTAAAGCTCTGCATTCCCAATTCATGCACCTACACCCTGTGCTGGCAGATGTACACCTTCTAACCCCCCAGAAAAGGGCTGTACCCACCTGAGACACAGGTTGGCCATGCTGCGCACGGCTGCCCTCCTGAGCTCCACGTCAGGCTGGGCAGGGTCACTGAACTGCAGCAGGAGCCCAGCCTTGCCCAGCAGATCCGGGAGGAACTGAAAACAAACCACCAAGAGCCATTAGGGGTCAGTGCTCCTCCCTCAGCCTCCTGGGCCTGCTGTTTGGGGGCTGAATATCATGGGAGGTGGCTGGAGCCTGGCTGGACACCAGATGCCCACCAAAGCTGCCCCTCAGATGGGCAGGGGAGAGAAAACATAAGGAAAGGCTTATGAATTGGGACAAGGAGAGGTCACCCACTGATAACCATCATGGGCAGAGCAGACCTAACTTAGTGAAATTAATTGAATTCATTACCAATCAAAAATCAAAGCACGATAATGAGAAGTAAAACAAACCTAAAAATTCTCAGCTGCAATTTCAAATTCCAGACACAGATTTTTGTTTATAGAAACAGTATGAAAACCTTAATTCCTTAAGTGCTCTTATTTTGTGTTAAGAAAGGACAGAGTTGAGCACAGTTCAGCTGAGTCCCAGTTTATGCTCTCTTCCCAGACATGAAGCTGAGCTAGGAACAACTGCTGCACCAAACTGCTGCCACTCCATGGGCTACAAGCCCACACAAGCTGGCAGCTCCCAAGCTGTGAGCATCACCACCCCATGCTCAGCCCAACAGCAGAGACTGCTTTGCAAGCTGCCACGAGCTGCTGACAGCAGGTGGATTCAGCTTTTCAAACTCTGTCAGCTGCAGCAACAAGGAGCTCACACAGGATTGATACCTGAGAGCCTCTGAGCAAAAGCCCTGATCTGGTTACAGGATGGATTTCTGCATCCTCACTGGAGCCTGCCTGGGGAGTTATGTGCAATTTCAAGCTCCCCATGGTCTTCCTGCCTGAGGCACAGGGTGGTCGGTCTGCAGGCTAAGCCTGTGCCCTTATTTAATGGTGATTCCAACAGCTGCAGCCTGCAGGTAAAGAGTATTCCACATGGGAATAATAATTATTAATAAATACAACTGAAATTCATCTTTCCCCTAAATATCAACCACTATTTAAATGGGATCTGATCTTAGCATGAAAGGTAACACAATTTGAGAACGTTTTTATTCTTTCTCTCTGGAAAAAATAAAGTATAAACAGCAGTGGTGCAAATACTTTTGTTGTTACTTTCTCTCTGTTTGTAAACTCACCTTCTGACACTTAGGCCCATTATTGTAAACAAGAGCTGCTAAGGCTTGCAGAATTTCAACATGTGTCCAGGAGCTGCACTGCCTCAGAGCAGAGATGCAGTAGGAGAGAAGGAAATTCAAGCTCTGCTCATCAACCATCACCTGTTGTAACAGAAAAGGTCAAGATAAACATCATCTTGTACTGCTGCAGTTCAATAAACCCTCAGAAATTGGTTAGAGATTCAGGTGATCTGGCTGTTAAAATCACACAGCAGAAATCATACCTGACCAGAAATTGATAAATCTGTACAAGTCTCCTAAAACCAAGACTATTTCTCATGGTGAATCACTTCTAACTGAGAGGTGGTTTTATGAGGAACCATGCTAAAGCAAGATCAGAAGCTCAGCTACCCAAAAATAAGTAATACAGTGAAAATCCAAGAAACTCTGCCTGAAGGTTGGCTCCACAGCCCTGGAAAAAGACAGAGTTCCCCTGGCTTATTTGAGGGAATGGCCAAGCCCTTCCTACCTGATATCTGTTGAGTAAGTGATGGATAAGCTGGCAGACTTTGCTGACAAGATGTTCCTGATCAAGGGGAACCAACTGACAGCCTTGGACAAGCACAGCACAAACATCCTGGAAGAGAAAGCCTCAGTTTATTATTTAGGGACTACAAAGACAGCAATAGTGGCTCAAGAAAAATACCAAGTTAGATCAAGGAGCAGAAGAGTACTGTCCAGAAATCAATTAATTCCCAAGTGCAAAGTAAGCCTGCTTTGGAAACAAAATGAAGGCAAACCAGCGTAATAATGAAGTACTGTGTGTTGCCAATGGAGCAGCATCCATGTGGCTCATCTAGACTGCTCAGCTTTCAAGGGCTTGCTTTAAGGCTTAAAAAATTACTATTTTTCCAACATCAAACCATGAAAATTGCCGAGTCCCACCCAGTGGTGTCACCCACATCTCCACCGGGCAGTGCTTCGGCACAGGGCAGCAGAGCTCAGCAGCACCGGGGAAGGGCCCGGGGGAAGGTGGGCAGAGGGAACGTCCCGCCCGCAGCGGGGGGAACGCGGACGGAACCCTCGGGGCTCCCGAGGAGGGGACACGGGGGTAGCACAGGGGGGCACAGGGATGGGCACAGCCGCAGCACGCCGTCCCCACAGCGGCCCCCGCCC
>NW_005054368.1:1129058-1130642 GCF_000277835.1 Geospiza fortis | reverse complement strand
TGGCGGTGCCCGCCCGCCTGTGGGACAGCCCGGGGCTGCGGGAACAGCAGCAGTGTTCCACCGCAGGGTCACCCAGCGTGGGACAGCCCCTCGAGAGCAAGGCGGCCGTCACTGACCGTGTCCCCAAGTGCCACATCCACGCGGCTTTTAAATCCCCCCAGGGATGGGGACTCTGCCCGTGCCAGGTGTGTTGCATGGACAAGTTTTCCCGGCGTCCGATGTGAATCTTGCCTGGTGTGGAGGATGTGATGGCTGTAAGCCAAAATCAGGTGCTGTGCTGTGTGTGAGAGGCTGCTCCTGTCACATACCCTGTCCCAGCCCTGACCGTACCCAGTTCAGGCCAGACAGAGAACGTGGTGCCATCACACAGCTCTGGGGACACCGGGACCAGTGGCTGTGAACAGGAACCTGCTCCCCTTAAGGGGGTGGGATCTGCATTAACGTCTCGCTGACAGATAACATCAAATTACCATTCCCTGTGAACAGGATGGGGGCAGCAGCCAAGGCCTGAAAGCCCTGGGTGACAGGGACATTCACTCCAGCAGGGCTCAGCCCAGTGCTCCTGCCTTGCTGCACACAGACTGCTGCCAACACGGCACCCACATCACCTGGGAAGGAACAGGAGGCTCCAGGGCCAGAACACGGTGCTTTTCCTTCCATGTCACATCCAGGCAAAGCCTCACCTCTGGTTTACCCTCCTTCCATTTCCTTATCACACTGACCACCTTGAGTAAGAACAGTACATTCTGTGCCACCAGTGCCGTGGCCTTGGCGTCTGTCTGTGCCCTGAGCTGGCTGGTTCTGGGTAATTGCTCTGCTGCTTCCCTTTATCATTCCATTTGTCCTGTGCTGTTTGTTCCTCAAAGTCCCTAAAGACCTCTGAGGCAGGCACAGGGAAACAGTGCAGAGACAGCCCCAGGCATGCTATTATTGTGCAGGGATGATTTTCACAGAATGACAGAATATCCTGTGTTGGAAGGGACCCACAAGGA
The DNA here is from genome assembly GCF_000277835.1 of Geospiza fortis. Taxonomy (NCBI): domain Eukaryota; kingdom Metazoa; phylum Chordata; class Aves; order Passeriformes; family Thraupidae; genus Geospiza; species Geospiza fortis. The sequence goes on along the minus strand of NW_005054368.1, from coordinate 1,129,650 downwards.
TCATCAGAGTCCTGAGAGATTTTAGAGAGCTGTGTGCCAGCCCAGCCCTGACATTGCTCCAGGGAGAGCAGCTGCTTGAGATCCTGTGAGTGCTCTGGAGGCAGTGTGAAAAAGTGATGTGGCCTCCTTCATTATTGATTTGAGATTTCAAACCCAGGAATGTCAGTGTTGCCTCCCCAGCTTCTCTGCTCTGCATAAATTCCTACCAAACTCACACTCAGGGATCTTTTCCAGTTTTGTTTCTTTTGTCACCCTTTTATTTTGTGATTTATTATTTTTAAAACTTATTAATAAAATATTTAAAGCTGTTTCTTCTTTTCCTCTTTTTTAAATGGTGCTGAAATGTGCATTCTGACCTCTGCTTTGTGAGGCCCAAATAAATCCATGACTGGGTTGTAAAGCAACAAAACCAGCTGAGAGCTGGGTGAGGACACTGTGGGTTTGGGGAATAACTCCACTGAAGCCAGTGATGTTACACCAAGATACATTTGCCAGTGCCTGGCAATATTCCGGTTTACTCACCCCTCCAAATCCCCCAACTGCAGCATTCAGCAGTGGCCAGGAGGGAAAATAGCACAAGTCCTCCTCTGTT
>NW_005054368.1:1128254-1128997 GCF_000277835.1 Geospiza fortis | reverse complement strand
GAAGTCATTAGAATCACAGTTCAAAGAAAAAAGTGAGCAGCTGGTCTAGGCCATCTGGTAGGGGACATAAAATGGTCTCTTTCTTCTCCAGTCAGTCTATGAAATTTTCATTAATTGTAGGAACATCTTCCAACATTAGCCAACATCATATTGTTAAAAATGTAAGTCTTAATAAATCATCAAAACTGATGTCTTAGGGAAGCAAGGAAGCTGCAGTCCGCTGGGGTCTTCCCTCAGCAATAAGACACCAGGCCATAATTACAATTTTAACTTGGTGTTTTCAAAGCAAATTAGTGGGAATTAGATTCCTCAGCTCCTTTGAAGGCCTCAGGGAAGAATGTGGACAGGGTGGTTCCCTAGGCTGCAGAGGAATCTCCTTTGTATTGATTTCAGGAGCCACTTCTGGCTTAAAAACATGGAGCAAGTGTCCTCCCTGTGCTGCATGCTTGGGCTGGATCCCAGCAGCAGGGATGGGAGCTCACTCCAGGACACCTGAACCCCAAAAGGACCAGGGGAAGTTTAAACAACTCCCTGCACCCCATGCAAGAGGAATTCCAGCTCTGGTGGGGGGAGCAGAGCTCAGCAGAACCCCTGTATTAGCTGCTGTGATCTCAGGGTCCCCCGGAGCTCCTGGACATTGATATTCCTGTTGAATATATGGTTGACTTCCTTGAAACTCAGGCAGGTGGTTTGAAAATGCAGGGATAGTGGCAGCTGCCACGGGGAAACCAAAGTGAACAGGA